>NW_003805492.1:297828-713814 GCF_000255335.2 Galendromus occidentalis | reverse complement strand
AAAGGTTAGTCGGATGTGCTGAGAGAAATCGTGAAGCCCTTTAAATCCGAGGACGTGCTCCCAACTAGTCCCAGCTCGAAAGAAGCCTCAGAGATTTTTCTTTCCGATTCCCAGGACGTTTCTGGTGTCGCTTCAGAAGCCGGAAAAGCCGACGGAGTCAAGAAGCTTTTGGTCGCCGATGACGCGTCTCTGGATGGACTTCTGCCCGAAAGAGTTGCTCCGGTCATTTTGGCGTCACAAAAACAATTCAACTTCACACACATCGTCGGTCCATCGACGGCTTTCGCGAAGAACGTTCTTCCGCGAGTCGCTGCGAAACTCGACGTTTCCCCGATATCCGACGTGCTGGATATCAAGTCCGAGGACACGTTCGTTCGACCCATCTATGCCGGCAACGCAATCCAGACCCTGCAGACCTCGGACGCGGTGAAGATCCTCACCGTACGAGCGAGTTCGTTCGATGCCGTTGGGACAAGCGGAAGCGCGACTCCTGAATCGGCACCGAAGGCTGAAGGTGTCAAGCTGGACATTTCCACGTACGTCAAGTCCGAGATTAGTAAGTCGGAGAGACCCGACCTTTCGTCAGCTAAAAAAGTAATCTCCGGCGGACGCGGTATGAAGTCCGGCGACAATTTCAAAATGCTGTACGACCTCGCCGATAAACTCGGAGCGGCTGTGGGGGCGTCACGTGCGGCAGTCGACGCGGGCTTCGTGTCGAACGACCTCCAGGTCGGCCAGACAGGGAAAATCGTAGCGCCCGACCTCTACGTCGCCATCGGAATCTCGGGAGCAATTCAACATCTCGCGGGTAAGCATATCGTTCGAAATCGAGCAGCAATCCTCTAATTATTCCCGGTGGCGCAGCTCTCTTTCTCGGGCTTCCGGTTTCTAGAGGTGACTCATTGGAAATTTCCCAACAGGTATGAAGGACTCGAAGACGATCGTGGCCATCAACAAAGACGCAGAAGCACCGATTTTCCAAGTCGCTGATATCGGTTTGGTTGCCGACCTCTTCCAGGCTGTTCCCGAAATGCTGGAGAAAATTGACAAGTTCAAGTCAAAGTGAACGCAATTGTTTGCACTTGGTTGAGAAGGCCGGGAGAGATATTTTGATGATGGGTATATCTATGCTGTGACTTTAAATAAAATTTTTTGTAGGACTTCTCTCTCTTGATTGATATTAGGTCTCCCGGATGTCTCCGAAGATCTACCCTGATCCGTCCAAAGGAACAGATGGAAGGAATTCAGCGTCCGAAAAGCTCGATATTTATTGCCTAGGTATCCGCATCCATGATCTAATACCAGTAGAACTCCGCGGGAATCCGATCGTCTTTGATGCCATGTTCCTCCATGATGTCCATTTCGAAAGTGGCTAGTTTCGGCAGGAAAGTAATTTTCACCAAGTCGGCGGCTGAAGTGTCCTTGGGTTGATTCTTATAGGTATTGCGGGTTTTGTAGTCGTACGTTTCCTCAGCGGTCAGAGGTATAGGGATCTCCCTCCCGCTACGGAGCGAAATGCGAACCCGTTCGTTGTTTTCCGTGTACCTCCATTGGGCCTTACAAGCTCTCTCGTCGGTTGGGTCGACCAGGGCGACCTGCGGAAAATCAAAACAAAATAGAATGTCGAAAGGATGTACCGCCTCTGACTCGGGTAGGTCCTTCAATGATCCTGTGGACGCGTCCAAATTCTCCAGTACTAGAAATGCCCTTAGGATTGTCCTCTCCTCACCTGCTCAAACATGACGAGAGGCTGCTCGATCACCTGAACAATCTTCTTCCCCTCAAAATTCTTGGAGATCTCGTGCTTACAGTTCAAACCGCTCACGCAGACCCAATTCCGCTCTTTGACAATGTAGTTGACGATTCCTTGTTTCCCTTTATCTTTCCCGACCAGGATTTGAACTCTGTCGCCTTTGAAGAATAATTCTGGTACCGGCTCGATGATTTGTGGTCTGTTCAGCTTCCCGGGTTCGTTGAACTTCTTGAAGCCGTCGGTCCACGGTCGATCCAGGCCGTACACGAAATCAGAATCGGGCCGTTTGATCACCTTCGGAAATCAACATCGAGATGAGAAAGTTCTGAGTACCGTAGAACCTATACGATATCAAGCAGAGGATGCGTCCCCCAAGGATTCATATGAGCGAGCGTCCACTGAAATAATTGCAAATCTCGCTCGTGACTATGTATAGATGGACGGAGCAGGAGAACTCACCGCTCTCCTGTATTGCCGCCCCACAGGAGTCTTATATTCGATTTCTTCCATGGACCTCTTGATGTATCTCTCCGGGAAATTCGACCAACTCTTCGGGAGTTTCGGCGTCGCGAAGAGAACTCTCGTAAGCCGCATTTTCCGATCAGGTCAGGGAGGAGATCGTATCAGGTTCCCGGGTATCAGATAGCTTAAGAGGGGCCGGTCACAGCTCGCAAACTCCGCAGCATCCGTGAGGGAGTTCGAGAGATTTCGGATACAGACCTCCGGACGAATGGTTTGCCTTTCAACTTTCACCACGCACCACACTCTGCGCCGAAACGTTCTGTTGACATAGTAGCAGACGCTCTCCACCGAGGAATCAACAATGTTTGAATCGGGGGCTCATATGTGAATGTCAGGTAGTTCCTCGTTCAGATTTCCTCGGAGCCCCGGAGTTCCTTCGACGATTTTTCCGGGTTCCACGCTCGGATTTCTAAGGGTTGCGTAGGTTCGATTTCTCGACTTTGGTTCCAATCACAGTTGATGACTTAACATTTCGTCATTTTTCTTCCATAGCTTTCTGTGCCGGTGGGCCCGTGTCTGATGAAACTGATTTCCGTATAGCGGGAAGTTGTGCTGGGGCTCGGGACACACTAACTAAAATTCAAGGGGCGGAAGGTATTCCACAAGGGGTTCCTTGTGAAGAGTGAGGACTGAGAAGGGTTTCATAAGAGCGAAAGTTTGCGAACCACAGTTCTAGGGTCTGGAGTCTGGAGTTCTGGAACTCTAGATGTGGGGACCAGCACCACCTGGGGGTCTCGGCTGCCGTCCTCGGGGGTTTTGGCAGGTCGGTGAGGATAGGATGCGGTGGTTCTATGGGAAATACATTCGACATAGCGTACAGGAATCGACCACAAGTAGCGCGTCGGAGTTTCTCGTTATACTGGAAGGGCTTATGCGATGAAGAACAGGAAAATATCATTCGTCTGGCGAAGCCACCGAATAGTACTTTGGAAATGACTTCACGAGGGGTCCCGTGCCTAGTCGAGGACTTCGGGGAGGAGGGGGGGCAGCAGCGTATTGAGGCGGTTCTTTCTACGGAGCTCTCAGGGGCGGCATTTCGGGGTTCTGCATTAAAAAAAAACGGAGTGTTCTCGAGAAAAAACATCTGCCGGAGGGCGGAATTTTTGTCGAGCACGTTGAAAAAACTGAAAATTTCGAATCACTGCCCCGGGCGGCACTCCAGCTCGCTACGCCACTGGGGTGTCACCGCGCCGAGCAGAAATCCGGAATCTTAGAGTATTTTGGGGCGTACTACAACCCTTTCTCCCCTTCAAAGAACATGTAGAGAGAGTGTGGGAGACTTACTCGCATAGAGGCACCCCGGTACCGATTCAATAAATCTGTCCATTTTGCTTCATGGCTTCCCCCTCGACCTTCCGGAGAGAGACGAACCGGGTAGCAACTTATCGGATGGAAGAACGGCAATCTGGGATTGGACCCGATGCCTGGGGTGGAGGTTGCCTCCGTTGAATTTTCCGACGAGTTGGAGCTCTAATGCGCTTCTCGTGTGCTACCTAATCCGAGGTGGAGACTCGGAAGGTATTTGGAAGTATCAGAGCGCATAATTCCAAGGAAATCAGGAACCATAGAGTCGAGAAGGTCATGGAAACTAGCCTCCATAAAGGCCCCTGGCTCGCGGTCAGCAACCATGTATATATCCGAGCCTATATATATCAGCCCGCGTCCAGGAGCTTGGGTAATTTACAGCCACGGGCAGATACGTATGGTTTGCATTCAGCAAGCGGCGGATCTCTATGACTCTATGGAATATCGAGAGCCTGAGGAGTTCCCCGTTCGTATGACTGATTTCAGAATAACTTTGCCCCCTTGAGTACCCACTTAATAAATAATAATCTTTCCCCACGGAGAAACCCCGCTGTTCCCGAGGTGGGACTCCCTGTCACTGAGTCCGCGATTCGCGGGGAGATGAGTCGCTAGGCGCGCCGCCATTTTGTTTTGTGGGAAGGGCCGACCGCAGACCGAACCTGTGAGGGTACTGCGCGGCGGCTTCAACAACAACCAGCGAGAAATTTCGTCTCTTGGAGTCGGTGCGAAAGTCACGGTAGGGGTCGGCGCGTTACCCATCGCAATCGAACAGAAACAACTCGGGCTGTCATACGCAACCTAGAGAGCCCCGTGGATCCGGACCTCGCAGATACGATTGCCCGGCGAGCGGATCGATTCTTTAACAAGGTTCGTAGCGTAGACGTTCCGTCGTTCTCTCTTCGCGGTCGTTTTTCCGGAGTACCTCCAGGGCATTCCGCCGATCTCAGGTTTTCCGAGGGATCGTGGTGATAGGGCGGATCGATAGAGCTGGGTTTCCTATGAGCGTTTCGGGGAAAGATCGAGCTTTTGCCCATCTGAACAGCGATCAGCAGATCCATCAGCTGCTCGATCAGCTGATAGAAAATCCTCTCCACCCCGGCGGTCAGATGATAATTGATGATGAAGACGCTTAATCTATATCGCAAACTCCACGCCTCATCCCTCCCCATCCATGATCGGATGCTTCTTAAATTATGATAGAGCTTTCCTGAATCGTAAAAGATTGCGCGATACACCAGGTCGGCTTCTCACAATGGCGCTGATCAGGAGAGTCGAATCTCTGATCGACGGGGTAAGCTTACTTGGCTATAGGTACTTGGCTTTGCGAGGTATCACCCGAACTGGAGAAGAGGAAGCCTCTTGCCTATACGATTCGGAAATTCCACAATCCTGGATTTTTGCCGCAGTTGCTGAAGCAATACGCTCTCCCGATTCGACGGCGTGAAATGGCATGGCGATGTCACGGCAAGAACAACGATGAGCTGGTCAACAATTTATCAAGTGAGTGGAGGCTGCCCAGAGCTGTCACAAGTCAATAACAAGAGCTGGCGAAACTTTGGTTCTCGGTCGCATTCGATGAGCTCAATCGAGTGATTTTTCATGCTCAGGACACAATGTCCTCAAGACGGAACGCATCGCAAATGTCATGAGAAAAATCGACCGCGGAGATTTTGCTATGTGTACCGACACTGCGTACGATGATGCGCCGCAAGCGATCGGCTTCGCGGTGACAATAAGCGCCCCCCATATGGTAATGTCACACAGTATGTTATCGAGATATGGAGCATGACAGAAGACGTATAGTTTCCGTGATATCGAAGGTCGATAAGGATACAGTAGTGTGTATTTCGATTTTCAAAACCTCGTCTTCAACAGCATGCCTACGCTCTTGAAGCCCTGAGGGACCATTTGCCTGAAGGAGGTCGAGCCTTGGACATCGGGTCTGGGTCAGGATACCTCACGGCGTGTATGGCGGCGATGGTGGGACCCCGCGGGAGAGCCATTGGAGTGGATCACATTCCGCAATTAGTAGAAATGTCGGTCAAGAACGTCAAGAAGAAGAACAAGAAGATGCTGGAAACTGGTCAACTTCAGTTGTTTGGTGCGGTGTGCTATCTTTTTTCAGGCACCGATCAAATACTATGAGTTCCTCGCCGATCGGATCAATTGATCAAGTACTCGATCTGTTTCAGTTGGAGACGGCCGGGACGGTTATCCTGGGGAAGCTCCATACGATGCAATTCATGTCGGAGCGGCTGCTGAGGAGCTGCCGACGAAACTTGTCGATCAACTGAAGCCTGGAGGACGTTTGGTGGGTATTTCACAGGAGGTCAAAAAATATTTTTCCGCAGTGCGTGAATTTCCTCTGGATGCGTCTCATTCTCATGCTCTCGTATCCTGTAGGTTTGTCCTGTCGGCAAGGAATACGACGATCAGGTCCTACTGCTAGTTGATAAGAAAGCGGATGGTAGTCTGGTGAAAACCAAACTATTCGGGGTCAGATACGTGCCATTGACGGATCGTGAGAAGCAGTATCCTGGAAGAATCAGTTAGGTGTCGATTGCCAAGGGGATCGAGGAGCTCGAGTTGTTCAGATCGCTTGAGGATGAGCTCACATGACCCCGAGACTCGCTTTACCTTGTCGAATCGGTGGGCATCGTGGCAGAAGACCCCGAGCGGAGAGCTTTCGGAATTTGTCCCCGTAGCGTTGTTCACCCCAAGACCTTCAATGATAGGTACTCGAAAATGTTCCGGAGCGCTCTCCTCAACTGAATTTAGACTCTTGGTATTCATCGAGTCGGGGAGTAGTGTTCGCGCTCCTTGAGGAGATCTTGAGGAATTTTCTGTGAATGGTCGCCTTATGAAGCATATTTTCATTATGATTCCAGTTCGAGCCCTTCTACGTCGTCAGCGTCTCCGGGCGACGTCGAAGAAATGAAGTTGAGTGTAAATAAACCAAGGAAAATCGCTGTATGTACTCTTGATGGGTGGTCGTCATTGATGCTCAGCAGACCTCGAGATGCTCTCGGGTGACAGAATCCAACTTTCCAGACGGACGAGACTTTAATCCGTTCCTCGAACATGTCGTAATTTATTGTTCTGATAAAAACCAGTCCGAGAGACCGGAGTAATAAGCGAGATCTAGCCAATGAAACGAAAGATAATTGAAGTATATACACACAAGGCGGTCGTTCCCCGTATCTATTCAGGCTTAACAGATACGAATATTGGTTTTGCCTTGCATCATCAAGAATCCCTGATCTTGGAGTTCTTTCAGAACGTCTTCGAATAGTTCTCGCGTGATCTGATATTGGGAATTTTCCTTGAATTCCTGGAGAATTCTATTGAACTGATGGTTCTGCGCCGATTTCGACTCAAGGAGCTTCTTCAGAGCCGCGGCGATCTCGATCTTCCGCTGGCGTCCGGCATTCGACAGACCTGTGGAAATGATTCCGACGTCGATTTTACCAGTCGAGGGATCGACAGCGGACTGTTTCAACGCCTCTCGATGGAGCCGTTTGGCTTCTTCGACGTCTTCAGCCTCGACCTTATCGCTGAGTCGAGTTTTCGCGTGAGCCTCCGACAATCTGATGAGACTCTCCAGCTGTCTAGGGTAGGCAGAGACCTGTCCTTTCCGGTTGCCGATACGTCTCATATCCACGTATGCGTCGATGAGCATCTGACCCGCATCCTCGCCGATCTTCGGATGGCAAGTTGCCTTTGCGAAGGCAATGTATTCCTTCAGAGACTCCATGTCCAACTGTTGCTCTTGGCTTTGTTCGGGCGTCTTGTGGTAGAGCGACACCAAGTGTCGAGCCAGACGTCGGTCGAAGTTTGTGTCCTGGGGATCGAGCATCAAAAAGATCAAGTCGAATCTCGACAAGAGGGTCGGAGGAAGCTGGATATTCTCTATGATGGTCTTGTTCTTCGCCCACTGGGAATCGACCGGGTTCGCCGCCGCCAAAATAGAGGTACGAGCATTCAGTTGACAAATGATTCCGGCCTTGGCGATCGATAAGGTCTGTTGTTCCATGACTTCATGGAGGATCGAGCGAGTCGTGTCGCTCATTTTGTCGAACTCGTCGATGCAGCAAATGCCGTTGTCGGAAAGTACCAGGGCACCGGTCTGGAGCACCATCTGTCTCGTTTCAGGATCCTTGGTCACGTACGCTGTCAGACCGACCGCGCTCGACCCTTTCCCGGACGTGTACTGACCTCTGGGTACCAGATGGTGAACATACTGCAACAGCTGAGATTTAGAAGTACCGGGATCGCCACAGAGAAGGATGTTGAGCTCTGCTCTGAAGCTCGCCTTCCCATCGCCCGAGAAACTCTTTTTCGTGCCTCCGAACAGCTGCAGTAGGAGACCTTTCTTGATGTCTTCGTTCTCGTAGATTCCGGGAGCGATGGCGCGAGCCAAGCGATCGTAGACGTCCGGTTTCGAGGCCAGGTCCCTGAGCGCAGCAACTCTTTCCTCGGAGAGATTTATGCTGCCCTCCTGGGATTCATCGTGAAGTCGTTTGTTGTCCAATCGACGGAAATGCACCACGTCGATATGAGTCCTATAGACCGACCTCACCGATCTCTGCTTCGGGTTGGGGCGGACGGGCACGGCTCGATAAACGCCAGTGACGGTGACACGGTCTCCAGGCTGTACGGCGTCCACCAAGTCGGTGTGGGCGTACAGGCACACTGTATGAGGGGTTTGACCCGCGGGCATGTCTGCGGGATCCTCCTGTAGTTTGATCATCTGTTTGTCGATGAATGTGCAGCGGTTGTGCACCAGAGCGAAGCTGAACTTGGTCGAACAGTGACGGCAGGTGATCGGTTCCTGGATAACCCCTCGAACGATGTCGACGCTCTCGGTGAAGGAACAGACCGTGCATTTGAAGAAAGCACCGCGCATCTCGGGAATGATGTTCGACGCGCGGATGATCATGCCGGCAATCGTGACCAGCTGATCGATGTCTTCTGGATTAAGACAACGCATGCTTTTTGTGATTTCAGCGTTGTAGGGTCGAACCTGCACGACTGGCAGGTTGTGGTCCGGGTATATTTCGGTGAAAAGTTCCGTGAGAGCCATGTCCATCGTCGGGAGGACTTCCTGGGGATAGTGGACAAGCTGTCGGGCCAAGTCGGGTTCCGCGCTCCGGATGTGCTTAATGTTGACGTGTAGAAATTGTTCCTGCGAAATTCGTCGATAGTCAGCTACCGGTATCGGAGTTAGTTATGGTCAACATTGGTGCATCCGCAACGTCATGGAGTGATGAAATGGGTCGTTGCGGGAGACTGAGAGAACGAACCTCGAGAGTGTTGAGCTCAGCCATTTTCTGAAGGTAGTAAGGCTTGGATGGGTCAATACCTTCGAAAAGTTCATCACGTTCGAGATTTTCGTCGATGTACGTTTTCAAAAAGTTGCGGAACTTGGCTTTACAAACTGGAACGACAACATCCGTCCCCCAGACGACCATCTGCGGAACATCAGAAGACTGGTCAACCTCCATCTGATCCGCATGATCAGAACTGGGAGCGTTGACGCTGACTTGACGGAGGAAGCGATCATTGTGAATATCGCTCCGGGGTCGAATCGGTCCTATGAGAAGAGAATCCATCAATCGGTATTAAGACTCACGTCGAAGGTTCCTCCGACATGAATAGAATATTATTGACATCATCGTTTCTGCGCCGGCGCGGTGTCGTTTTCGACCGGCTTCCACGAACCTCTGCTTGATGGAGTCAGCGCCGAGCTCGGCGTGCCGTAATTCAGAGGTGAACTGAGGTCCAATTCAGTGAAGACTCCATTCCTCACAAAGGGCGAGGACGGTGGAATCACGTTCGGGGACAGCGGATTCGCGAGTTCTGATGATGGCGCATCGGATGGACCCGCTTGAGGTTCCAGTCTGCGCCTTGATGGAGTCCCTCGGGCCGGAGTCGTGCGCTGACGTGAGTTTGCGGGAGAGCGCGCGGACGACGCTGTCGTTTACAAGAAAATAAAATCGGTGAGTCTGGGTCGAATGGGGATACGCGCGATCAGGAGCATCATGCGTATGTCTCCAAAGGCTGCGGGAGCAATTTAGTTCACTCACGAGTCCGAGGTCCCTGACGTCCGGGTGCTCTTGGGGAAGACATGTTGTATCGAATTCTGCGAAGATAGAATAAGCATAAGTTTCCACGGGGGCGTTACTCATCTCTTTTCTCATTTAGAATCGCGATTGTTTGGCAGCAACTTTCGTCTCTGCCGTCGGCGAGATGTCCCTTTAATGTTTAAATGTCCTGCCCTAGATCATGAACATGCACAGATCGATACGTATAGAGTCGATACTCAGGAACTCACCGTTAAACAACACTTTTCGGTTTAAATTGACGGGTCGTTATTAAATCGCTCTGGCTATTGGTAAGCACTGGAGAAGCTGCTAGCATTAAGCGCCAAACGCCATTTTTCGGCGCGACATTTTCGCGCCCATCGAACCTCGCTGGAGAGGGGCGATGCGCGCCAAATTTGAAATCAGATCATCGCTGACGGTCTTGCTGCTGAAAGCGCAGCTAGAGCGGTTTTCCGTGAGGGGACGTTAAGTCGCAATACGATTCGAGCTCCGGCTCAGCTGCAGACAGCTGTGTCCTTGTGCATGCTTTCTCTGTTCATTCAGATGCCACTTCAAACTCCATAGTTTCTCTCTATTCTCTCATCTGTCTCAACAAGACACGGGTCAGCGGTCATTAGGGTGACATTCTCCTGTGCTCGTTTGACTTGACGGCCTCAGTCAAGAATTATATTCGCTCCGGGCGGCGGAGTCGAAACAGAACCACTCTAAATGTGAAATGAATACAATGATTCAACTGCTCGTGGGGAGGGCAGATCAGCAGCTCGGCTGTGAGAGTCTGAGAACATGTGGTGGGCTCCATGGAATCGTGCAATCATAATCTATGGTGATGGTCGCTCCGTAGGGCTTTATTACATTCAAGATCATTAGGGCATAGGCTCGCGATCGATGACATGAGTCGACGTTTTTTGACAACATCGGTCAAGGATGTTCTTTCTCGACATCTGAATTCTAAATTAAGCTTCGATCTTGCGCTAGTTTGTCCCCTTTCTCTGACCCGTCTTCCTGGTTCCCCGAGTTTCGATCTGGGGAGCTTGTCATGATGCCTCGGTCTCTCACCGGATCCGCGGGTACTCGACGGGGTTGCTCCCGAATTCCGACCGACTGCTGACTTTCAGCATTGTGTCCAGCTCCACAACCGCCGACAGAGAAGTCTCGATCGCGCCCGATCACCAATCTTCGCGTTCCGACCCTCATTCGTCGGACCTATCGGGCAAGTGCCGGTCGCCGTTCGATTCAAGAAATCGACCGCGTCCGAGGCGTAGAGAATCTCCATTCCAGATTAACAAGTTCCGCTTGGGGTTTTTACCCACGTGCTGATAAAACCAATCCTAGCATCGGTAGCGGATCATGAAGTCTTCGATTAAAATCCCCGGAAGCGGACTCCGGCTGCATAGATTACCGGAGGTTACATCGGAAGACCTTGGTATCATAATCACCGAGAAGTATGAGGTAAATTCTGCCGCATAAACAGGGCCAGCCGGACAGCTCCAGCGGTCGAGGAGCGATAGCAGCGATGAACAGATATTCCAACCTAATTCGGTCCGATCGCCTGATGACGAGCTGCAGAAATCCTTGAAGGAGGAAGGACAACGTCTCGCCAAAGAGTTGTCTTTCAGGCGGGCCCATAACGATTTCTAGTTGGCCACTGGAAGTCCTCGACCATGCTTCCGTCTGATGAAGAGGCTAATGGCGTGTCGACGATTTCCAGAATGGAGTCGGAGCATAGGCATCGTGGATTCTTCCGACGAGGAAATGCTCGGGAGGATTTCGTGGAGGATTTCTTGGAGGATTTCGTGGAGGAATTCATTTCGGGCTGCGGTTACGGAGTCTCGAACTTGAAATACGGCCTCCATATCGTGGGATAATTATCGAGGCAAGAAAAATTTTCCTGACGGAGCCAGAAGATCTCACGAGCAGAAGGTAGCTATTGCTGTGCTGGTTGCTTGGAGTGGACGCAGAATGCTCTCCATTCTGGAGGCGCAACCGCGGGTCAGGGTCGGAGAGTCCGCGATCGAGCTCCGAATCAGGGAATGAACACCAGATCGCGGGTTCCAGCAAACTCTTGAGAGTGTGTTGAGCCTTGATTCGGATCGAGCCTCGAAGCATTTCTGAATTCCAGTGTGATGTCGTGGACGATAATTCTTTCCACAGTGCCAGTCAGGAAATTTTATTCGTGGATGCTGCTTTGCCCTCCCGAATTGGAGCAGTTAGACGGTGTCTTTCCAAGTTTCTCAAGCCACTGGGATGCGCACTAAATTATCGCTGTCTATTCTGAGATGCTGCTACGAAAAGATGACCTTAGTGCCTTTTGAATTGAAGATCTTTCGAGATTCTCGTACACACACACTCTTCTTTGACTCGCTCTACCGATACGTGACCCGCGAAGGATCATCACACCGGCACCTCGTTGTGCATACTCATAATTATCTACTCTTTTAGTCTGATTCACCTCTCGCTGATCGCTGTGATCTTCCACCGCTATCTTCGACACTCGAGGAAATCGCGATTTTCGTCATTTTCCAGCCTATTCCAGGATGCCCTCCATTCCCCTACGAGATTCGCATTTGATGGCCGTACCCATACAATTATTCTCGTATAGACCAGAGGAAAGCTCTTTGCTCGTTACACCTCCGCTCTGGGAAAATCAATGCAAGTGAATGAGCTTCGATTGCCGATTCTCGGAAAGGTCTCGGGAGCACACCGAGACGCCCCGGTACTCCCAGCCACAACTCTGAAGGGCTCGAACGCATGGATGACTCATCAATCATTCCGCGGAGGTTTTTCAGGGGATTCCGGATTCGCGGCTTGCTGCACATTCGAAAAGAAAAATCAACGAATCCACGAGCTATGCGATTTTCCGATCGCGACAAACAGCGATTTCGGTGATCTCTTGCAGAGAGGGGGTCGCAGCCTTCGTCGATGGAGGGCTGAACGGGGGGAAGCGGTGTCTTCGGGCCAAACACTGATCTCGAGAAGCCGAGAGAAAGCCGAAAGAATATATACGTCTGGATGGGTTCGCTTCTCGAGGAAACCGATAGGAAGCTGCGTAGGAGGCGTTGCATCAGGCCTCGGCATCATCGGGGTCCAACGATCAAAGGCGCACTGGAACACGAGTATCGGTGCGAGCGCAGAACTATTTTTAGAATGCTCGAGGACAAGCAAGGATTTAAAAATAACAGCTACTATTCCCAATATAAAATGTTTGTTGACCAACAGCTGGCTGCTGGACGGATAAGGGGTGAATGATCTTCGAGTACTCGAACGCGTTGGGGGAAACTCGCAACGATAAGATAGGAGATACTGAACGGAATAAAACAACAAGAACCCTCCAGGGGATTCGCGAATGAGAATTGACGTCAAGAAGAGTGCTTGATGAGCTTCCTCACGATAAACCAGAGATGGTACATGGAGACAAGAACTCCAGGGCAGTCCGGCCGGTGGAATTGTTTTCCAGACGGGACCGAATATTTATGTTCTCGTTGCCGGAGGCCACGGTCGCGGCATCCGAGTTGTCTAGCCGACACGTATGGATTCCGGAAAGTTAAGATGACTATCCGACGAGGTCATCGTCGCGTGACCCTATCTTCAAGCCCGGAAACGAAAACATTAGTGATAAGCACCCGATAGATCTAGGATTGAGACTAGAAAAATAAGTCTATGTCTCCGAAATTAGAAACATTCATAGCACCCGCCGCAGGAATACGCGTGGCAACGTGGCAACTACAATCTTCTGATGAAAGTAGGTAGGCTCAGTCGAAGGGCTCTGGCGGCCAAGTGACAGGAAAGTTCTCCATGATCCTACTCGAGCGATATGTCATCAGACAGACGAACGACTATTCCCTTTGAGCTTTCGTCGATAAAATTGTATCTCAGCATTTGCTGGAGGCGCGCAATGATCGAGATGGTCGTGTGAGCCCTAATTGATATCTCGAGTCTGAGTTTCCAATTTTGCATCGATCCCCTAGGCCCAAGACAATTAAGACACGGTGAGCAATCGACAACTCGTTGCTGATCCTCATCTCAAGTGACCAATCGTCGAGAAGAAGCGGATCTTCTTTCACAAACTTCGAACCAAGGAGGCCGCGATCACCCTGAGGAATTGGCGATCGAGAGTCGGGGAACACACGCTTCCTTTCGCTCATCGGAAGCATATCTATTCGGAGAAACATTCTCATCATTATCTTCACGGGCGAAAACACTCATCTTAATCATGCTGACTCGACATTGGGTCAAGCTTTGCATCGAAATAAAACTTGTCGGTGATGTCTGATTGCTGAGCGAGGATGAAAACTTCCATTCGCCAGCTGCCGGTCTCGAGTCGGGCCGAGTATAGAGCCGATCGCTCGTTCAACCTACCGCCGAAATTAGGCTAACAGCCTTTTTCAAGAACAGCGGCAAGATAAGGCATCGAGGGGATCTCTATAGCGAAGGTAGGGATTGCTAAAGGCTTCCATTTTCGGGGGTACAAAGTTCGCGATTGTTATTCTAGATCGTCGGTGCAATGTTTCTGGAAATATATGGAGCCATTCAGCAGCGTGCCGTTTTGCGTCAGTGTGCGCCGCTCATCCGCCTTGGAACAAAATTTCCCCGGAAAAAGGGCTTGGACTTTGACCTGCCTGAGCAGCTCGATGACTGTTGTCCACCAGTATCCGCCGCTGAGGGCTGCTTCCTATGTTTTTCCCGGTCGAGAGTAATTGTCTCTGTGGTCGGAAAGGATTTCTTCAGTTGATACTTGACAAAGTCAAAGGTCGGCACAAGCTGGTCGAACGATCTACAGCCGAAACGGACCGTAATGTATCGTAATCCCCTGGGCTGGTTGGATCTCTCACGGAAAGACAAACACGTCTTCCTTTATTCATGTTGACAGGAACGACTCTCGTCGATCTGGAACAATGTTGCAAGGCGACCTCGAGACACCTTAAATCGCATGCCTGCGACGGAACATATCTCGAATGCTTCATGGACCATCAGACGGACAATGATCGTCGCCCATCGCAGCGCCCAGGCGTACCCTCGTTGAGAATATCTGCGGGAAGTTGTGCAGGGGTGGACGCTGGAACATCATGAAATCGATCACATTCGGGCTCATGTGGAGAAAACAGCCATATCCCGGCGACGGAGGGCAAACAGAGCAAGCCGACGCTCCAACAACAGAATGAACGCTACCTGCGATACGATCACCGCCGTGCCTGCAGACTCCATCCCAAGGTTAAGAGTTGAAAGGTTATCGCTCAGATAGCAGGGCATTAGAAATCGTTGTCTAGTAGAGGAGAAGCTGTGAGCGTATTTTTTTACATCAGAGATCAATCCCGAATCACATAGCGTGCAAAACTCCAGCCTGCGAAGATCGGGAGCAGGCGTTCCACCTGATCGCTCCGATGACCAAATGGTCGAGAGACCTTCCAGGGAGATCAAGCGGTCGAATGTTTGGAAGAGAGTGATGCCCACGTCGGATTGGCGACGAATTTTTCGAGATTGTGTCTGTCCCTGGGTGACTCTGCAATCCGCACGTTCCAAGAGAACGGTCGGCCTCAGAGTTCTGATACGATTGATCGGTGTCTCGCGGCGGTACACGAGGAATGTACCTCATGACAGGCTGTCTCTCAAACTCGGAATTGAGTTCCCGAATGCTTCCATTACTGAGGCAGCTTCCGATTTCCGAGTATTCAAAGAACTTTCGATACTCGACCGGTCGGTCTCTCGACCTCGGATTTCATTTGGCGTTCCCAGGGACGACGAGCGAGCATGGATTGAATTTTTCACGCTCATTACCAAGACTCAATCGAATACAACGCGCTCGTGCACCCTCGAAGTAAACACCGAGTCAGGGGCTCCGACAATCAGTCATTTCTCCGTCTGTCAGGATAAAGCAGGGCTTGAGGTCCGATCGTTCCCCATGCTTTCGGCACGGCAATCGAAACATTCCTCGCGGCGGCCGATGCGAGACGGTAAGCGAATCATTCGCCGCCCTCCAGGGAGAAGAATCGTGCCGGTTCCTTCCTGCCTGACTCGTTTCACTCCTTCCTCGGGAACTGCTACCGGGCGGGAATCGATGTAGTCCCGCCTCAATTCTACCTTTGATCTATCGGAATCACTACTCGTTCCGGTGTTCGGACCTGCTCTCGAACGTGTGCAAGCGAATGATTGTGAACTGCCGCATGAGTGGGTGGTGGAACAACATTCGAGTTTATCTCGTGATCCGGTTTTGCGATCCAACAGCGATGGAGGACTTGATTCTCGCGACACATTAAGTGTCCCGATGGGGTTCAAACAGAAAGAAATCATAGCGAACATCGTAAACGGTGTCGCTTTCCAACTCCGCCTGCTGATCAACTTCGTCTGCGGATCGCGGGCCGTTAGTGCCGTTTGACTCATAGTATGGCTGACCACAATAATCGGACGGAGAGCTCTGCAGCCCACGGAAGTGAAAATCTTGAATAATCTCTGTAACAGTTGTATGTATCATCGTTTCGATTGCTTTCCCTGAAGTCAAGGACTTTCGAACCTTAAATTGAGCTCAACGCGGGAAGTTTGTGGTTATCTCTCTCCGGAAACGAGAAAACAGTTCATGCGACTGCTGTTGACTTTGGATTTTGCTCATCGAGTGCTCTCCTATGCGGGAAGCAGGGATAAGGTGAAACAAAGGAAAACAGGATTGCCGCTAAACTTCCGATCCTAAATTACCTGTTGACGCCCGTGATACAAAATATCGAGACAGATGCCTGCAGCAAGGATGAACGGTCCTCCTGGCCTCTGACGCAAAAATTATTGTGACGTTTGAAGCCCGCTCGTCGGCGGAGGGGAAATTCACAGAAATTTTTGACATGGCAGAGCTTCCGATCCAGTCGACAGAGAAGCATACCCTCGCGGAACAATACTGAGCTTCAAGTGCCGAGGATCCATGCTGATCAGCGGAGCTAGGAGGTAAGTACACGACATAATTCCCAGAGGCTCAATCGCTTAGGCTTCACCGTTGCCCCATTTATTGGCGCGCGGCGGATCTTGACCGCAGTCGTCGCGTATTCATAAGAAGTAGATGAACCCTCGCTCGTACGCGCAGTCTTACGGTTCCATATCAGGTAGAATTCGAATCAAGGAGATGGTCACTCCCGTGGGATTTATGTCCTAGATCTGCTGGTATCTCGCATCGGAACCGGAACGTGCATCGCTTGCTCACGGATAGATGCTACACATCCAAGCGTAGATAGGTCGAGCGGACATACTTAAGACACCCATTTGAGCGTAGCGGAATAGGAAAAACGCTCGTTGCACACGAATCTGAGGACGGGAACACCTGTCAACAAGTCAAAGAATCCAGCTTGCCCCTCTACTCGCTTCCGGAGCATTTCGCTCGTGTCGGGAGTCGAGAAAAAGCTGATAATGAGCATTCAGCTCACTTCATAAGGAAAACCTCTCCCCGAACGAGTCTCTGCCCTCTTCCAACACATCTGGTCTCCGAAACGTGAAGTCTGATCAACTGAGCCAAAGCTTGCCAGGTGATGCTTCGATGGTTTCTTTATCCGATTCCGTGTTGAGCTTACGGCGTTCCATCCATTAATTTAATTCGCTCTCTCCGGGATCGCTGTCTAATCCGGTGCAGATGATATCAGTGATATTTTCCGAGCTTGCGATTGCGAAGCTCACTAAGAATGTAGACGAAATGCTGGAATCTGATTGGAGCCGGATTTACATGTACACGATAGGGCTGCCGGAGCCCTGAACCATCTGTCGCGGGGCACGCAATCTCGACACATGGAGACTTGGCGCTCATCCAATTCCCTCTATCTATGATGCAAGGAGCGTGTAATCGACTCGCCGGTGTTAGTTTCCAATGCTAACTATAGGTCGTGGCATGAATTGTTGACCCCACTCACTGAGTGAGATATCGTCGAGATGTCAAGTGTTCAAGAGTAGACCCGGTTCTTCGAGTATCACAATTTTGATTCATCGACTCTTGAGTTCCGAACGGATCACCGAGTCCCAATCGGAGTGGAACTGAGGTGGTCTATTTGGACGGAACGTGCTCATTGCGAACACTGGAAGAGCTCTCCATATGATTCTTCCTCTTGATCAAATTCTTCCCTTTGTACCCACGCTCGGTTCGGGAGAGATTATAGATTCCGCGGAGATTATCGACCATTCTATCGAATCTCTTAGTTCCTCGGATGATCTCCTCCGAGAGACAGCCACAGGGTCCCTCGGCCAAAAGGAGGAGGAGAAACGAGGATCGTCTCAGAAAGCTCATATCAGAACTCTGTTCCAGCTGATTTGAATCTCAGTCGTTTGTGTGTCTGAAGAGCTTCACGTGCGTGCTTCGGACATCTTCTGATGACTTCGAGCTTTGGAATCTCGCCCCGAGTGATAAGCTCTGCGTCAGTGGAAGGGAAGAAATGGCAGATACGGATCCGAACCCAAGTAAGAGATTTCTTCAAACGATTATTTTAATCTTAGATTTCCCTCTAAGAGTATCCTCCTTGTCACCGAAACTCTCATTCTCGAGTCTCTCTTGCGACACTCTTTCTCAGAGGTTGTCGCTTATAAGCTCGGGGCGGCTCACAGCTGTGATTCTCCTCCAAACTCGATAAATCCGCGGAATATTAGAGGGAAAAAGAGAACACATTTTCAATTTTAGAGTTGCTGATCGAATAGCGACCCCTGTGTCGAGGGCTGTCGGGACAAGCAGCGACGGAAAACCAGTGGAATACTCGTGTTTAGTGCATTGACTGTTGCGGGAAAAAGCGCCATCATGGATCAACAACCGTGTGAAATCAGGACCCAATTGCGTCCGCTGGGACGCCCGGCGATGTCTTTCCTATTGAAACCTCTGGCACACACCCGGAGAGCATCTCTGCTGGCGCACAAGTGAGTTCGACGTTCGGTTTTTCAAAAGTCAACCCGCCCTGGGTGCGGGAGGCGCTGAGCTCGGGAACTGAGACATGGTGACTCTTCCAGATATTTCATCCGGAGTCTGATTCTCACCATTTTCTCCGTGAACCTGGGATTGTACATTATGCACGCAGTAAGCCACGAGGTTATCTGCACGATCGCATTCATATTTTACCAGAGCTACTTCAGGTGAGCGCCATCGAATGGCCGATGAGCTAAAATTTTATCGACGGTCTAGGAGCTTGATTTTATGTGAGGGATAACCCCCGAAAGTGGTGTCGAGCTCAAACCCTGTTCTCTTTCTCGAACTCGCAGGCCGGAGGAAAAGCTGCAGAGCGAGGACCAGAAGCAAGAGAACTCGAGACTTCCCGACGGAACGGAACGGAAGCGGAAGATCACCCGAGTTTTGGGAGTTGATTTTGCCCCAGCTGACACGCCGATGCGTCAGAGAGTCCAAACCTTCTGCGTGGCCTTATGCAGTTTCAGTTTTCTGTTCGCCGGGGCTTTCTTCAGCGCCCTTTCGGTGTACCTCCTCTTCACAAGGTTCTGCTGGCTCCCCATCCTATACGCACTGTGGTGAGCGATTAACTCGATTATGGGTTTTAGGAAAGTGATTTCTCTCTAATTGGCGCCGCTCGCTGGCGGAAGACGAACTCAGAGTCCAAGATGTGTATATCTTGGTACATCGGTGCGATGCCGCGACGCTATCAACAGTCATTGACAATCATACTTCGAATCGTCATGCTGTTTCATGAGCTACAAAGCCATACGTCCAAAGGTCTCAACGTTCGTTCCAAGAACAGATTCTCATCGCGATAGAGTCCGGTACCTAAGCCGCTTCGAATCATTCTTCCACCTGAAAATCATCGACGCATGACATGGAGAAGCGCGCTGCTGAATCCTTCGAACTCCGTCTTGTTGTTCCGAGCTCAGAGGACTTCTGCGCGTGGAAGGCTGTTCGTCGGATCCGATCCCTGAATAGAGACCGTCCACTTGTGCGATTAGGGAATTATTAGGTTTTACGCTGGTCCCTTCTTTCGGAGGTGTGAGCGCACGTGTCTGGGAAGCCGACGCGATATCCGTCGGAGTTATTCTCGGACCGGCCGTCACCGTCGGGAACTGACGTCATCAACGTCGATGGAAGCCAGCTGCTCATTTCGATTGCCACGCTCTGAGCGTAATCAGCCAGCCCCCTCGATAACGTTTGTTCTTGCACGAAGGTTCTCTCACCTTTGATCGCCACTATCTCCCAGTAGCCTAAGCTAGAATGACGAATCTCCTACGAGACACTTCAAGCGTGACGAAACCTCCGAGATACAGGGACTCGGTATCTCGCTTTGTTTGCGTTCGACGCTATTAAGAGCCGCCGGTTGCCAGCGAATAGAACGGAAAAGGAAGGAAGAGCAAAATTGCAAGAGTCCATATTTCCAGGTATATTTACGACCACGGAACCCATGAACGCGGTGGTCATCGCATTCACTGGTACAGACGCTGGAAACTCTGGACAAGAGTTGCTGAATATTTCCCCATAGAGCTAGTGAAAACAGCTGAGCTCCCACCCGAGAGGTGATTTTCCGATCGAAATCATATTTCGGATTCCCTTGCTCCTGAGCGGCGCGGGATGAGGCATTGACTCTTGGGATTTCTTCCGCAGGAACTACATCTTTGGCTATCATCCTCACGGAATCATGGCCTCAGGCTCGTTCATTAACTTCGCAACCGAAGCAACTGGATTTTCGAAACTTTTCCCTGGTGCGTTCGTGGAACCACTGGCAAACAAGTTCGATTTCACTTTCCTTCGCCGTCGGAGGATGTATCTGAGCAGAGTTACGAGGAAATTCCAGTTTGATGAATCCGGGCGCTAAAATCATCCGTCCTTGTCTGTTTCAGGCATCGTACCTCACCTGATGACTCTGTCAATGAATTTCTGTTTCCCCTTCCACCGTGACTTGATCCTAGGCTTGGGGGTAGTTTCCGTCACCCGGAAGAGCCTCAACTGGATCCTGCAGCGAAAGGTCAGTTCGCTGCTTCTCTCCGCTACGGACCAAGGAATGTGTTCCAACCATGAGCGACCCCGCATGAAGTGACGCTCTCTCAAACTTCATAGAATAAAAAATAATATTTTCCAGGGATTGGGGAACGCGGCGGTCATCGTGGTCGGCGGAGCGCAAGAAGCCCTCGATGCTCACCGTAACACCAACGTCGCATTGACATTGACGTCGCGCAAGGGATTCATCCGATTAGCCTTGCAGAATGGGTGAGTCATTTCGGAGGTACAACTCCTAGTCGTGATAGCTCTGAGCCTTTCAGTAATCATGAAGCGTCCCGTCGCAGTCTATGCCGAACATCCCGAATCATTCTTGATTATTTTCAGCGCCGATCTCGTGCCCGTCTTCTCGTTCGGAGAGAATGACGTGTTCCAACAGGCAGCCAACCCTCCCGGCTCCAAACTCCGCGAGATTCAGGATCGCATGAAGAAAGTCTTGGGTTTCAGTGTGCCACTCTTTCACGGCAGAGGATTACTCCAGTACACATGGGGCTACGTTCCCTACAGAGCTCGGCTCACTACAGTCGGTGGGTTCTGGTCGATCCTGGCGAAGCTCAAGCTCTGTAATGTGTGATCGCGACAGATGCACTGAGTACGATTTTCATTCACAGTTGGTGCGCCGATCCGAGTGCAGAAAATCGAAGAACCCAGCCGAGAACAGGTCGACGCTCTACATGCTCAATATGTGCACGCTTTGAAACAGCTGTTCGAGAATCATAAGCACAGAGCTGGTTGCCCGAATCAAACCTTGACGATATACTGATCTACCTTCGCGAAGGAGCGATTGCTTCTCGCGTTGTTTATCGCGCTGAAATTATAGAATGCCCCGCGAGGAACGCATTGACGGTGAGTTCAGGAGGAGAATCAAGGACAAGACTTGAGAAGGTGTTTCGGGCTCCACACAATCAACATTCTGTATGTTCCATAACTCACAAGACAGCTCAGGTCGACTCCGATCCGCGAATAGACTTTCATTGGAAATTCAATTCTCCCTACATTAGAATTGTCACCAAACAACTTGACAACTCTTGTCTGGTCAGAGAGCTGGCCTTGTGTTTGCGGACGCGACGCGATGTCGGATATCCCTCGGGATCTGAGGAACTTGGTGATATTCAACTGGAAGTTTTTGATCGGAAGAGAAAGCGGGCGATGATTCGAAGGAGAGAGAAGTGACCACATACCTTCATACGTTTATCGAGTCAACAGCTCAATGCATAGCGGGCGTTCGCCATCATGTGATTCATATGTGATTGTAGGTAAATGTAACCTCTCGCGATTGAGGTCTCAGATCCCAGCAGCGGCTGGAGCTAAGCGTAAAGAGCAAAGTGAGTTTTTAGTTAGTCTTCCTGAGGAGTGTCACTTGACGACCATCTGAGAAAATCTATCATACCTACCAAGGAATGAAAACAAGAATCTGCCATAACTTGAGACACGATATGTGGCCTCCGATTGGAATTTAGGGAACCGATGTATAGAGGAGAGTTGACTGTGTTTTTAAGTGTGAATATATTCATTACTAGCATATTTTACACTGTGAATAAAGAACTCTGTATATATCATGCAGAAGATTTCATCCACAACATGCTCGCTCGCCACCGCCCTCGATGTCATATCTTCCTCTATGTGTCAAATAGACTCCATGTCTGTGTGTTCTCCATGCGCTGCTAAATTACGCGAAGCACGACTCTAGAATTCGGTATCATCACCCGCTCCAGCATCTGGGAGCTTAAAGGCGAGGGAAATGTCTTAAAACCTCGAGTAGTTCTCCGTGAGCTCCAGATTACTCATCGTCGTCCTGGATCGCTTCCGACAATGAAACCTGCAGCGAGCGCTCTTCCCTCGGCAATGCCTCGTGTGAGCAGTAGCGTAGTAAGGGGGGGGCGGACCGCCCCGGGCGGCATTTCCTACGGAGCATTTAGGGGCGGCATTTCGGGGTTTTGCATCCGAAAAACGGAGTGTTTTCGAGGAAAAAATATCTGGCGGGGGGCGGCATTTTCGTCGAGCACGGTGAAAAAACGGGAAATTTCGAATCACCGCCCCGAGCGGCACTCCGGCTCGCTACGCCACTGGACGGGAGAACGAGAGATTCGGAATGGCGGAAGGGGGAGAACGAGGGGATGGGAAGAAGAAAGATGATAGATCAGAGAGGACGGAGAATACACTGGAGGGTGTTGCGTAGACGGCTGGACGAGAAGAGTGTGGGAGAGCCCGCATTGACTCACAGCAGGAGAAGGAAAGGGAAAGGAGTAAAGGAGGGGGTTCGAGAATAAAAGACAGAAGAGCGAATGGGGGATAATCGGCAAAAGAATGGAAACGGGAGGATAAAGAGCTCAGGATAGCGAAGAGGAGCAGTGATAGAAGGAGGCACGCCTGAAGATCAGAGTATCTTCGGAGACCCGAAGATAGGAAAGACATCTCTCTTCTACGGTCTGTCTTGAATCGGTACCGCTCCACAGTCGCTCTCGAATGTATATCAACCAAAGGCCCGATATCGAGGACAGAAACCGAAGCAATATATGATGCTATCGAAGCTAGAGTCTGGACCAAACTGATCAAGAATGTTGCCGAAATCGTCGATTCGCTGTTGATGTTCGCAAACCAAGAACCAGAGTGATAGTCTCATACTGGACTTGAGTATGTTTACGAAGAAGTTCTGCTGAATACGCTCCTCTCATTCCGGATTGCTATGAGATCGAGTTATCTGAACACACCTTCATGTGAACGAAGCCTCCGTATAATCAAGTGAAGGAGAGAGAAGAAACTCGTGGGCTTCGGCATACAATTAAAAAACTGGGAGAGTCAATTGTAGCGAAGCGCGGGTTGCAAATGTCCAGGTCTCGACAGTGTTAGTGATTCGCAGAAAACGTCTGGCTCGACGTCGGATTTCAGGTCTACAGTGTAAGTCGCAGCGCGGCCGGGTACGCTGGCTCCTTATATATCTCTCGTGTACATCAAATTATGATAATACGGGTGACCATAAATTTATAGCTCTCTGATCTTCAGTGTCATCTCCGAGAGAAACGCTTAACTTAACGAAGGATCAACGAAAAACAATTTCGATGCCCGCCTGTATGTATACATGCAAACTACCTCAGTCTGCAGCAAATTGCCGGGCTCAGACTAGCGACCTACCGAACGGGACATCATTGCGGGAAATATCACAGATCCGCCCGAGGCGTGCATACTGCTCTGACCAAGCGACCAGAAGACAGTCACATTACCCGGTCATGATTCCTGACCTCCGCATGATATGGAAGATATCGTTCAGCGTATTGGATCTCCAGGCAGCGATGAATCGTCATTCAGATGATTCGCAGTCAAGCTCCGACTAGCTCCATACCGGCTCCCTCGTTATAGAGGGATGCTCTGAATCAAATACCTACGCGATCAATGATTCCCAGCTCGTCCTAACTCTCCTTTTCGTCGGACCCGCGACGTCCACGGAAATCACCTGCGATGATTCATCGGGTACTCACTCGGAACTACGACTCATCGTGACCCCCATACACTGGACTCGGAAGCCGCGACGACCATCGGATCTAAGGTGACGAGCTTGCACGCGACAGGTCGTCTGGATGTGCTGAGTCGTTCTGGGAACAGATTCAAGCGACAGGTCTATGTACATGCGAAGGCCCTTAAGGCCGTTCGAATCGCAGAGCTATCTGTCGTAAGATGTACCGATACATCGATTCTTCTTCCTGCGAATTCGCCTGATTTCTCGACGTGATTACTCGCCAATGAGGCTGAGGAAACGGCGGGATCGTTGCTTCCAAGTTATTCAGACTCCTCGACTTTCACTGCCTGTCGAATGTCAGCCCTCGGAAGCTTTCCTCCTCCTCACCGACGGAATTTCGCCGAAAATGCACTTTCCATCGCTTCCCGTGGAGTGGTCGTAGACCTCAGAGCAGCAACATCATTCTGAATAGGAATTGCGTTACCGGAATGTCGCCTGGGATGTCGAAAATCCACACCGAAGACGGCGGAAAGGTAATATTCAGAATGCATTTTACAATCGTTCGCCCGGGGAGCAGTCGCTCAACTCGTGGTCCCAGAGGGGGGCATATTCCCAACCCTAAGAGACCTTCGCATATATGGGAAGTCTCTTGGGAGGGCGGATCGCGATGTGAATTGCGGGGCTATCAAGGCGAACGTTTCTTCGAAGTGCCCCCGGGAGATTCGTGATCAAACGAGCCGAAATGTATACGGAGCGCGCACGTTTGAGAAATGAATTTCAGACGATCCTCAGGGTCCGCGAGACGTGCCAACTGAATATCTGGGGAGAATTGCTCAAAGCAGTCTAAATCATGTTTCTCCGAGGCTTTCCGAAGCGTAATCCCGGGAAGGCGTGTCCATGGACGCGAAACATTTCTGCGCGTCAGGTCGCAGTTTATCCCGGGGAACCCGCTCGTCACAGCTCGAGAATACACTCAAGCTTCCATTGATGGGGAGCGGATTCGGGTTGAGGATGAGTGGGGACACAAGTTCCATTGGCGGGCTGATGAGGGAAAGATGGACGTCGTGGAGCTCTGCGTCACAAAGCTCGTGACTACGTATCTATCTAATTGTAAGACAGGCTCACAGCGATCGGGCTTGTCCCGCTCCCGAACCCTAAACTCGGAAGCCACGATTCGGATGTAGACGTCTTAATGTGATGAAGCAGACAATCGAGAAGCTCACTAAATACAATAGGCTTCCGTTAGCCAAGTAGCGACTCTGTTCCGCTTCGACTTATGCGAAGATGTCCCGCGATGAGGAAGAAAGTCCCGCGATGGGGAAGAAAGTCCCGCGAAGGGTTGGGCGAGAGGCAGGATGATCCTGGGTGACGGACCGTGGGAACATGTAGATGCATCAAGAGATAAGTTTCATGGATTCAAGAGCCGAGACGGTGTAACTCCGATCCTATCGTTATATCAGCAAAAATCAGCCCTGGAATCGGAGGGTACACTCGAGAGGTAGATCGCCCGATCCGTTCCCGAGTCCGAAGTGAGCGAATCATCATCGATGATGCCGATATCATGCGTATCGACATTTGTGAGGGTTCACCGAGATATTTAGTTCTGGGAGATTCGACGTCGCGCAGTTCTTTTGGGCATTCAAGTCTCTGGATTCGATTTTCAGAGCCGCGAGCTCGCTCCATCGAGAGTCGAGGAGGAATCACATGAGCGGCGAGGCGACCCTTTCAGAAAAGTGAGATTTTGTTTCACCAATTCTATCCACCAGGAGAACCAGAGGTCCTATCTGAGACCCGATCGGTAAAGGGGAACAGGTCGGAATCCTTCCCAGCATAGGTCGGCTTTTGTCAGAGCGTGGGTGATTGAGCTCTCCCTAGCCGTGGCCTCGTGGAGGGATCTCTTTAGCAGAATGTTCACCGCCGAGAATCTTTGGTGGCAGATCGAGGTTGTCATCACCGATCAAAAGCCGATATGTTTTGGGAGGTCTCCCGAGTCCGCGGACGCTCTCGAACGAGTCCTTGAGACTTGAGAGGCCCAGCGAGACCGAAATCTACTTCATCTGAATGATATCTACATGTATAACTTCTTGCCAGAGCAGAAGCGTCGACGTACAATATTTACTCGTCGGGTCCACAAATCCACTAGGGACCAGCTGTAGGACACATATTGGCTCCCTCTGTACATATCAATCACCTTCATGGCTACATTAGCAAGTAAGTCCTGAAGCATAGTGCTCGAGCACGCGAGCAAGGTCCTGACTCATCCGGCTCCATCCGCGAAGGACATCGGTCTCAGTCACTTCGGTCACTATTCTCGTGTCCTATGTGATATAGGAAGGGATGATATCCACGATCTCAAACCGCCGCGATGATCACGAAACCTGCAGAAGATAGCCTCCGGTGATCGTGGACTACGAAAGAAGTCCCGCATGGCAATCACTCCCCGGTGCTTCTCGAAGAAGCTCCTCTGACAGGCGTCTGCTGCTCGCTCAATCCGGAAGGAATGCTCGCCCAGTAAGTTCGGGAGAAGATATCAGGAGGAACTGCGAAGATTATTAGAGCGCGGGACCTATTACAGGTATTATACAATCACGTGCCCTCGAAGCAGAGATGTTTCCCGAAAGCTCTCGATAGCGGCACCGATTCGTTGGGGGAACAAGCGCTGGACCTTGCCCGCATACTTGCGCCCCTATCGGTGAGGAGAGACTATTTCGTGGAAATATAATTTCCAGCACAATGGCTCATGCCGCACCCTCGCCGGATGTCTGGAGTCGCGCCATCGGTATCGCCGAGCGTGACAACAGGGAAACTAGGGCACTCGGTTTCAATCCACTCATTCCGACTAGTTCGCCGCTCATTTCGCCCAACGGGAGGTCCGAGGACCGAAACTCGCATGGCTTACTCTCCGCGCAGTCGCCTCGGCCGCCCGAGGGCGCTGGAGTACAAGGGAAACAGGAGCCCCGAACTCAGGAGTCTCGGACTGGCTGACTGTACGCCATCTTGCTTCGGAGGGCGCTTACATTGACTGGAGGGTACGTGAAAGTGGAAGCCTGAGTTAGTCATTCGACGGCGTGGGAAATCGCGCGTTCCTCGGGAGATTTTCTGATCCCCACGGAACATGACGTCGTAGGACAACCCTTGCCCGATAATTGTACAAGGTAGGCACGGTCTATGTAACCGAGAAAAATTCGGCTAGGTCAAACGGGAGATGAGGGATAGAATGGCTAGTATATCGTCGAGGTTCGCAGACATTCTATTTACCTGGGACAGCGGAGATTCGGAAGCCTATAGGGGTGGGAAATGGGACTCTTGGGACACCCATCAAGCATCTATCCGAACCAGGCGAATGCGGAGTCGTCCGACACTATCCGGATAGAATGGAAAGCGGGATTCTCGTCCGATTGACAAGCCTTGTACAGGATTCGATTGACCGAATTCATTCGCACCTGAGTTTCACGCCCAGAGGGCTCACCTACCAAGAAGATCTCGTGCTCGCCAAATCGTTGCTGCCTCCCATTTCGAATTTGTTTGAGAAATTCATGCGGATGACTGGTTGCCAACTTTCCTGCGAGAAACTCGGGTAGTGGGGACCCTAAGAACTTTTCAATAGACCCCCCGAGAGATTCGAGTCAGGCATGAATGAGGAAATTGAATGAGCGGAACGTGCCAGTGTCGACGAACTAAAATGGCATGCGGGAAATTCGGCAGGTGTGGATGAACTTTGACGAGTTCTTCCTGTGGCTGATTTCTTTCGAGGGATGTCTAAGGTTGCAAAAAGTGGATTGAAGTTCGTAAAGAAGAGAGTAGCTGGACATAAGCGCTCGGCTGAGGTTAGTGCTATCAGGAACCGCTGGCATGGCAATTGGAGACGTTTTCCGATTTTTTTTCCCGTTGGAAAATTCACACGTTCGCCTGATGAGGAACGCGTTGTAGAGCGAGATGCCGCTGAGTGCTTCACTTTCATGATTATTTAGGACGCTTATCGATCGCTCTGGCAGCTCTCGAGCTCCAGAGGAGACAGAGAATCAGTCCTGCGAAGAGGTTTCCCGCATGCTCGAGATAGACGGTGTTCGACCTAATCGAGCGCGGCGGAAATGCCTTAGACGAGAGTCAGAAGATTCAACACGTGATTTTCCTTCACAGGATATCGAGGACGAGGCGTACGAGAGAGAACTCGCTATCCAAGCGGCAAGAGAAGCCGGACTCGCGAGCAACGTCCACCCGTCTCATCAGGTACTCGAGAATGAACACTTCCACTTCGTCAATGGGAAATGAGACGCACTTTGAATGCTTTCTGAAGAGGTCTAGGGTCTAGGTTCGACGGGATGAGCGACTAATTCGATGCTGGGAGCTTTTCTCCACGTCGGTGCGACGCCTGTGTCCACATCGGCTCCTGTGAATATGAATAGCGCGGGCGCTCGGATTCCGTCTCCTCTGGATCCACGCGCCATATTCAAGACCGAAAATTTTCCAGGCTCAGACCGTTCTCCCGCCGAAAGCGGAAGAAGATGAACTCGCTACCGCTCAAGCCGCCGTGCCTCAAGATCCATCGGTTAGTTCTCGACGACTAGACGCCTTCAGCATGAAGCCGTCGTGGCATCGATCGCCTCCTCGACCTGATGACACCGGGAAATATTTTCGCGACGAGCTCACATCTGACACGGATGATTATCTCCTCTCGTGATCATTGAGCCTAGTCCGCTGTTACAGGTGAAAAAGTCGAGCGAGGATTGGGAGTTGTTCAACAAATTATTGGGCAAGGTCGAAACCACTGTGCAGTCGACCAGACAGACCATCGAGAAAGTCGAGGAATCATCAGTGGTGGAAGAAATTATCGAAAAAGAGAGAAAATCGCAAGTTGTGGTCCCCGAATACAAGGGCATAAAATCGTTTGAAGAAGCGAAACGAGAGAAAGAAGAACGAGAGCGGGAAGCACTGAGGCAGCGTCGAGACGCCGACGGTTTGTACACAGATCTCCCAAATTAGGTCACTCAATTCTATTGTCTCGAAGACCACATCATCTGACCTTCAAGACCGGGTCGCTGGTATTACAGATTGGGAACGTGCTTTTGAAAGTACTGCCAAGAAATCCGATGATCTTTTCCTCGGCGACTCCGACGAGCAGTCCAGACTCCCCTTCGCTAACTTCGGGTTAGTTCTGAATGAGAGAAAACATGACGAGTTTCATCCCGGAGTCCGGGACCTCGGGACGTTTCTGTACCCGTGACGATTCCGGTTGTGCGCGTGAAGAGAATCCTCAAGTCCGCCCGATTTCCATTCAGCTCTTCTTCCTCATCTTCCGCCAAACCGAATATACCTGCTGAAGTCGATCCTTTCGACACCGCATTCATTGCTCCGATCCATAACACAAGCGCAGACCCAGCCGCGTCTCTGAACTGCGAACCAGATCCTTTTGATACGAAGACGATCGACGCCCGTATCGAGGAAGTGAGTCGATTTTTCCTTCAACCGAATCATACGCAGGTGATGATGGGATATGATATCGATAAAATCCTCCTGTTGCTGAATCTGCAGGTTGAGAAGCAAACCCAGCGTAGAATGTCCCTGTCTGGATCCGCGAACCCCTTCGGAGCTCCCACTGGAGTTCAGGCCGACCCGAATCCCCGCGCGCGTCCGCCGTCGCGACCCACGGCGGGCTCTTCCTTGTTCAGCTCTACCGAGTGTTCACCCGTAGAAATCCCGGATGACGTACAGAATTTCTTCAAAAATCATTCACGAAGGTCATCCACAAATCCTTTCGACCCTCCTGAAATCGCGGCGATCGAGCCGCTTAGCACTGAGGACACCATTCGTACCGGTGCAGCTCTCCTCCAGGCGATTGCCAGCGAGTTCGCGAACAAAGACGATGACGAGGACCTCTTCCACAAGTGAGTGGGCTGGACCCATCGACTGCTCTAGTCGACTGTTTCGTTGTAACGCTATTTTCGAGCCGAAGTTCAAATCCTCGAGTTGATGAACGGGCGAACCCTTTGCAGGACTCTCGCCAGTAAAGGTCAACTGCCACCTCCCTCTCCGATGAGCCCCTTCTCTGATACAGAGAATCAGGATCAGAACGTCCAAATGCTCTTGGACATCGGCAACTCGAGTGGGAGCAGTGCCTTGAAAGGTGATCCCTACTTTCGAATTTTCGTTTTCTCCTTCTGAGCCCAGTCTTCAGGATATCCACTAAGCCGTGATGGAGCTCATAGTCCACGAGGCTGCCGGCGATTAAGTAAGCGGTGGCGTCTTCCACAGCGACGGAAGCTCCGGTCGATCCGTTCACGGGTTCAGGAGCGCCGACCGTGGGCGCTCCTCCATTAGCTCCGCAAGCTGTGCCTGCGGCAGCGCCACCAACTGTCCCCGCGGACGCGTTCCAGCTGGCTTTCGGCAAGAAGAGTATTGACCTGGACGATGTGCCCCCGCAAGCCCAAACAGAACTACCCCCTGGACAGGTTCCTCAGGCCTTACAGAGCGTGAAGGATTCCTTTGACCCCTTCAAGGGACGTCAACAAGGCCTCGAGTTGCCCACGAATATTCCAGGTGAGTTCGAAGCTCGTCGCTCATTGGATGTGCGGGATGATGTTGAGCATGGCAGGTGTCTGGTGGTTCCGAGCAACGGGCTTCATAATACGATTTTTGATCCGACAGCTCCAGTTTCCGGAGCTCCGACTCCGGGCTCGGACGTATTCGACAACGAGCTTCGTCAGCAGGAAGAGGAGCTCTTCGGTTCCAAGACCTCTTCGGGGGTGAAGTCGCCCCCGGAGAGACCCGCCGGACCGCCGAAACCAGTGCAACTAGCGAAAAACGAAGGTTTGTTCAAGAACTCGTTCATAGTTACGGAAAATTATATTCTCATCCGAGAGGCACTTGCATCTCCGATGGAAACTAGAATACTTATCCCGAATTACGGTCACAGCTCGACGTCGGAGTGCGCCACGGGACGAAATCACTCAAGCGGGCAGCCTACCCATCGCCCCGCGTGTTCTGGATGATACGAACCCGTTCTCCCCGAAAAATTCCCCTCCAGACTCCACAATAGCTCCTATCCCGAAAGTGCCCAGTGTTGAGAAAACTTTCGATCCCCCTCTAACGACGCCACTTGCGGAAGTGACATCACCGGAGAATTCGACGTCTATTGCCGCGTCAGACCGCAGAGGGTCTCGAGACTCGAACCCTTTCAGCCCTACCGCGAGTTTCCCACCCGCGCCGGTTGGAATCAACAATCCCTTCGGCATGGACTCCGGTTAGTCGGAAACCGTTTTTTATCTTTCCATGACCCCCGATTGAAGTTCTTGGCTTCTCATACCGATCGGAACAATGGAATCTCAACGCGGAATCAATTCCAGACGCGGCTCTTCCTGCGACAGAATCGTTTTCTTCCGCGTATGTCGCGCCCCTCGCAACGACGCATACCTCTGGTGATCCGTTTGATACGTCGTCGATCATTCCTGCTACCGGTGAGTGCCACAACAAAATCCCAATGTTGAGTTTCGAATCGTCCATTCCCGAGAAATCGAGTGGAATCTCGACGAGACCTTCTTCCCACCGCAAGAGCACTTCTCTCAATTGAGGTCTCGGGTGATTGGTCGACCGGAGCTCTTCATGGCGAATCCGCATACCTTGCAGATAAAGGTACCTTAGACGCTTTCGCATCGAAATTCGCCGGGACGGGCGGAGCGTCAACGGCCAGTGATGCTTTCGGTGGGGTTGGGGACGTGGATATCAGCGGAGGCTTCGGAGGAGACGGTTTCCAGAGTGACTCAGATTACCTCGGCGACGGAAGCATCCCTCTGCCTCAAGTACCCGACAACACCCCTGTGAAGAGAGCGAATTTCGCCGATTCCAAAGATTCATTCGATGACGACGATGATGACGAACAGGAACACATGAAGATCACGATCAGACCGAAACTCCGACCTCTCGGCATCTCCACCGGGGTGCCGACGTTGGCAGCACCTCCGAAGCTGCTCCCGCCGCCCAAGAGCCCTCTGCGACAAGCAGGCTATCAAGTGCAACCGGATCGCTTCAATCCGTTCGAAAAGGTGCGCAATCAATTCGCCGATTTCATAAGACAATCCTCTCCTTTACGTATCCCTTCGATCAGATTTTGGAACGACATCGTGGAGGTCCCGGCCGTGAATGATGGAGACTCTCCTCTTTGAACAGGGATCCCTGAGAACGGCGCAGGCGGCAGATGACCAGCTCTTCAGTGCATTTGAAGACGCTCTGAACGATACGATCACCGTGGACGTCAAAGAGGAAAATTTGCCCCCGGCTCTCGGCGAATCGGGCGCGAAACAAGCCGAACCTCTCTCCCCGTCGACTCCTCTATTCGACGAAGATACCTCGCAACCTCTACCGGAATGGAGACCGAAGAGGGATCTCAATGACGGTTGGGAATTCTATCTCCGCTGGCCCAACAAGAAGAAATTCACCGGTAAGAGCTCCGAGCGATCATTGAAACAAGTTTACGAAGAATCTCCGCTAAGGAACTCGATCTCGAGACGAGCGATCCTTCGGCGCTGATTCTGATGCATAACTCTCGGGGCATGACACTTTGCTTTTGTTCGAGTAAACACTCGAGATAGTGGATTACGACGATCAGGCCGAACTTTACAAGCCGGAATCCCGTAAATTTTCGAAACTCTCCGAAGGCACCCGGTACTGGAAACCCGTGTATGTGAAGTTCGCCGACACAACAATCCTCTGGGTGATGAACAAGAAAGACGATTCTGACCCAATCCAAGAAGTACGTCGATTATCTGCATCCATATTCATAGGCTCCGATGATGAGGACGCGATGCTTGAGAGTTGATCACGGATATCTGGCTCTTGTAGGTGCCTCTCCAAGGCTGCTACTCCTTGTCGGAGATGGCCCATCAACCGCTGGATCAGTTCAAGAAAATCTTTACCATCAAGCTCCAGTACACCTTCTACAAGGAGACCGTCGGCGTCCGTAAAGGCCAAATAGCCAAGATAATTTCGGGACAGGTAGGGCTCAGTCACCGTATATCGAAATACCGTTGTGGATAATGCTTGAAACTTCCGCCCAGACAGCTCTGGAAATGACGCTCTCATACTCGAGTTCATCTGACTCAATGCGTCAAATTTAAGGTAAATTCAATGGGATCGGTAGCGAAGCTAGGTCTCCCACTGCAACACGCTCCACAGCTCACAGAACTACTGAAACTAGGAACCGCCGATATAGAAACCGTGCGAACATTCGTGCAAGTCATCGAAGACGTCCTATACGGGTGAGCAACGATCAACAATGGGCCTTCTGGAGAATGTTCTGAGATGTCTCCCGCACTTGATTTGATTTTGGAATGACTCCATCCTTGTCCCTCCCAGACTGCAGATTCACCGGGACCGTGCTTTGACATACAAAGCCGAGGAAATCCAAGCGATGGTCGTCGACGAGTACGCTGTGACCGTGGACAAGACGGGACACGTCTGTTCGCAAAAAGCCCGAGTTCGGCTGTTCTTCTTGGCATTCGTAAACGGAATGCCCGACGTCGAAGTCGGCATCAACGAACTCAGTCGTCAGGGCAAAGAAGTCGTTGGGAGACATGACATCATGCCCATCGTCACCGAAGAATGGATCCGAGTGGAAAACTACGATTTCCACTCATGCGTTGACCTTGAAGAATTCGAAAACAGCAGAGTCATCAAGCTCCGACCACCCGACGCCACTTTCTTCGAGCTGATGCGTTTCCGAGTGCGTCCGCCTCGTCAGAGAGAGCTTCCGATTCAACTGACGGCTGTGCTCAAGGTGAGAGGATGAAGTAGTTATCGCCCTCGGTCGGAACGATTTCATATCCATGAGAATAGACTCAGCTCTCCTGACGAAAGTCTCCTGTGGCCCGAGAATGTGCGGGTTAAATTATTATGCCTCGCTCTGCAGGTCAACGCACCGAAAGTGCAATTGAAAGCTGAGGTACTTGTGCCCGGATATTCCTCGCGGAAGCACGGTCAAATTCCCTGTGAAGACATTGCAATGTTCTTCCCGATCCCCGAATGTTGGGTGAGTTCTGCTCGGAGAGGCTCTGCGAGTTTCGGCTTCGGAGAGCTTCTGAGAAGCTGTTCTATAACGATAGGATCAGACTCTTGGTTAGAAGAGAGAGACGATGAAAACCTCGTTCATCGGTGCAGGTATATCTGTTCCGCGTGGAGAAACATTTCCGCTACGGTGCGCTGAAAAGCACCAACAGACGCCACGGGAAAATCAAAGGTCTGGAGAGGATCATGGGCGCCGCTGCTGGCGGGAACATCGAGAAACAGCTCATAGAGGTCACCGCTGGCCAAGCGAAATACGAGCCCGCACACAGGGCCATCGTATGGCGAGTGTCTCGACTGCCCAAAGAAGGTCAGACCTCTGTCCGTCGGGGTCTCCACTCCATGGATTCTAATACTGGAGGGTGTCCAAACGCATTCAGATCCCACTTTCTAACAACCGATCGTCTCGAATCTCACGATGCTTTTGTCCCCAGGGCAAGGTGCATACACACAACAAATGATGACGGTCGATTTAGAGCTCACTTCATTCGATCAAATCCCTTCTGAATTCGAAAGCGATCTCAGAGTCGAATTCACGATGCCGGCGTCAACTGTTTCGCACACAACAATTCGCTCGATATCTTGTCCGACGGACGCCGATCTTCCCGTCGAAAAATACTGTCGTTACATCGCAAAGCACGAATACAATGTGAGTGGAACGCGGTGAGCGCGATTCCCCTACCGTGCTCTCCTCCCCATCGCTCCGCTCATTCCTGTGCATTCAAACGATCATCACGAGTCCACGAAGCTGCGAGTCTTTGCGTCATCCTTGAACATTATCGATGGAAAGCGAGCTCATGGATATTTTATCTGCAGGTGGAAATGGATGTGCAAATCGGCACTGGTCCCATGGAGCCCACTCAACCCGCCGTCACTCGCGTCGAGGCCAAGCAACCCGTGCCCGGAACACCGCCGGCCATGGTGCGGCAAACCGAGAACGCGGGTTCTGATTCCGAGTACTCTGATTAGAGTCATTGAACGTTGAAAGGAGAAATATATTGTCTGCCCGGCGATCCCACGAATACGATCGCGATACGAACAATAGGACGCCATTGCATTCAAACGTATGCACAGCGTAAAGTCTCCTGACATGATTGTCGCAAGTGCCACTTCACCTTTACGCAATCACACATAGTGTCAAGTGGAAGTTCAAGCTTTTGATGAGCCGCGCAGTACCGAGGGATATGGCAGCGAGGAGCCTGATGTAGAATCGGACTGCGATCAGTCTTGGGACTACGACGACGACGAAAAGGATGGGAATCGCAGCTCGGGACCGAAATCGCATGATCTTGAAAAGCTCTGGCTCTCTCATGTCTTGATCGATGTCTATAGCGAACTAGAAACCTGGAACAAATCTCTCGTGACGCTTTGTTCTCATGTGTCACGATCCCTTGTGTCTTCGAGGAGCCGAATCGGCCCTCTCGCTGTTTACGGATAGATATCTGAGGGATCTTATCCATCGCTGCTAATCGGACTCTTTTAGACTACTCCTTGTCGCTGTCTGCGGAGCAGATACGCTAGCTTCCATCAGCGGAAACCCGTGAACTCCATTGCGAATCCGTAGGAAATTATTTCCAGACCGTAAATTTCCATTGCTCACTGTCGCCTCCTGGATAGAACTCAATCGATTTATGATTATCCCCGTCGGGTCGTCACAGAGACCTGACGATTCGGTTAGATTGCACGCGGGCCTCAGATCGTTTCCCGAATTTGGAGAAGTCCTCATTCCGAAAAGTAGCCGGAAATACCATATGAGCCCTTTTCACGCACATTAAGTACCAAGCGTATTGTTTGATGATTCGCGGACTATCTGGACCATGGTCCTACTTACAGCTGAAGACGACAGGAGCGAAAAGGAAATCGCCACGATTGCGTTTGGGTCTAAATAGAATGAGCCATGCCCGTCACCCTCTAATGCGGCTGGGCCTTCTTTTCATTTTGTACACGCATGTTATATGTCGAATATTGCGGTTTCCGTTCATTTGGATGTCTTGAGAATCTGGTACTGTACATATAAGTTCTTCGCGGCTCAATTAAGATATTAAGTCGGTAGAATCTCTCAAGAGCGCCGATAGACACGAAGGATGCTTCATTTCTTTCTTTCTGCAGATATTATTACTGTTGATGGAAGCTCACGGAATCCTGACCCGGAAATGATTGCTGGCTCTTAGATGAGCTCGTATCGACTCGGCAGATGCGTCGTAATTTGTAACTGCTGACGAAGACTCTCCCGAGGACCGACCTTCAAAAGGCACAGAATGTCGCCTCATGTTGAAGATTCCGATCTCAGGGGGAATTGTTCCCAGTCAACAAGTCACCCTCTTTAGTGAGCTATAATTTCGCTAGAAAAAAAAGGGCATGATGAGGCCCTGACTTACCGGAAAATATACCAGTGAATATCACCCGCGAGAAGTGAGAAAGTTTGTTATATTCCCCGATTGATTGTTTGTTGATGTTGAGAGACCGAGTGTGAGTTTTTGTTGCAGTCGTTGCGTTGAGCCTCTATGAGCATGGATCCGTCAGGGGGGGGGAGACCCCACGACGGCGGTCCGGCAATAACAATCGGCTTCCGCATGAAAGTTCCGACTCTAAATGTCTGCTGGAGAACTCGAGATGCTGCGACGCAAAGAGCATTGCATCCGAATTAGTCCAGTTGATGTTGTATCAGTGAATTATATGGTCTATACACTTTTTAGGTCCGTTGATCGGACTGTGATAGTTGTCGAGGAACATCACGATGATGCATATTATCCATGGTACGAAATCACCTGTTCGGAGATCAACCTCAGAAATATCTCTCAGAGACCGTACCCAAGTGAAAACAATGACCTGCAGCGGATAAATATTTGTGGAATGTGTCGGAGCCAGGATACGGGGGATACCTTACCCTCATGTTACAGCACGGAACTGGAAATTTAATCTATAGTCACGGCAGATTTGTAGAAGACATACAATAATGATAATAATATCAACAATAACTGTGTGAGCCTCTGTCGGAAGCTATTGCAGACTCCCTCATACATGGAGAAAACCGCGGAAATAAAACGAATTCACGGTTGAGACTCGTCGACCTGGCTACATTCGTTCTGGTCCGGTGCGCCCGAAATCCACTCATAGAGATATAGAGAGAGAGAGAGTAGTATGTCACCAATACCGAATCCTTTCGCCATCGCATTCGAACCTCTTGCAGACCTGACACGGAAAAGGCAGCGGAAACGTCAGGCTGTCGAATGGCCTTGCAGACATGCAAGGATAGTGAGCGAGGTGAAAAGAGAGGATTCGCAGAGAGTAGAGCATATAAAGGTGAAAACGTAGGAGCGTTTATTACGGCGGAGTCGGTCCGATCTGAAGCTCAGACTCGATATAGAAACTTTATGTCAGATTTTTATCGATTTTCCTGTTTCCCCGACAGGATAGGCCTATACATGCCTCTGCGTCGTATATACACTGATATTCAAAGATACCCTGTCGTTCTGGAATGAAAGCTTTAGGTCTCGAGGAAGTCTCTCATCCTTCAGAAGTTCTCTCTTGAACCCCCCCACCGTATCGCAAGTCCTATGGCAAAAAGGATGTCACGAGCTCGTATCCGGGAAAGGGAGTTTAGAGGGATGCTGATACCACTGGAATCAGGAGAGAATGCTCTTTCCTGTAGAGAAACCACCAGCTGTGGATTTGAGTCCCATAAATCATGTTCCTCAGGGTCAAGGAAAAATGATCATTAAATTTCCGATGCTCGAGCATCTGTCCCTGCAGCCAGATCGAAGGAAAAACCCCGGCTTGCGGATATCAACCTGGAAGAGAAAGAAGTTTGCTATCAGACGACATCGGCAAGAAACTTTCATCTTTATTGATCCTCGACCGAATGCGTTCGATTCAAGTCGTGTCGTGTCCGTAAAGCGATTGAAGCAGCCAGGCGAAGAACCATGACAATGTCGACCAAGGCTTCAAAAACATCATCAACCGTGGTGCGTTGTGTCAACAGCGAGCGACCGATCCGGGGTCGCAACGACGAAGGACTAACATTGTGTTATGAGGAGCTGCGACCGATATGTTTTCCCTCTTTCTTTCTCTTCAATCCTTCCTCCAGCTCTTCGTTTCCGCCTAGCTCCTCCAGAAAGACTAGATTGTTCCGGTAAAAAGAACATCGCTCGGCGACTATAGCGGAGCGAGATTGTTCCGCGGTGGGATCGATGTAAAATGCATAAAAATGGCAATTGTGTAAATCTGACTGCGAGATTCCTAAGGGATCCTCGGTTCTGAATTCGAATCGAAGGATCATCGTTGACTGAAGTCAACTCAGTCTGTACCAAAGTATTTCTGTCCGAAATGATTGGGGGCCACGGGATGGACCTCGGTCGTCAAAATTGTGAGCTGAGGGAACGCGTCCGTCACGCACTTGACGGCTGGAACGAGAAGTTAATTTGCTTAAGTTTGATGATTGAGGGCTCGGAGAGAAGGAGGGCGCTCAAACGCACCCCCAAATGATGAGTCGGCTCGAATAGATGGGCAGAAAGATTTTTGATCGATCCAACGGCGGAGTAGAGGCATACCTTTTGGCGTACAAAACAAATTGAGCAATATGATATTCTCGGCTTTGACCCCATGATCCCGAAGTACCCTGGTCGCCTTGATGATCGTGTTGCCGGTCGACATGATCGGATACATGAGAAGGACTCGACGGCTCGCCACGTCTTCGGGGAACTTGGCGTAGACAACCTGAAACTCGCGGAACACGCACATTACACCGTTTGTCGGGATTGCTCCGCGGGACGAAGAGATCTACACTTGAGGTCAGGATTAGGCTGCGCGCCTGAGGACCTGCATCCTTCAAGCAGGTCGACTGCTGCATCGTGAAAAGATTGCCAGGTTCCGAGAAGGTCCAACGAGGCGAAATATACCGTAGGGCGAATTCTACCATTGATCGACCGACCGACCCACCTTGGCTTCATGCGTGTCTTCATTGGATTGGATGAGGATTTTTCCGATGCGGATGCTCCGACAGCAATCTCTCAAGCCTTTCTCCATGGCCTCGCCCGACCTCACTATCGACACTCCGCAGCCCCCCTTAACAAATCGGAGTCCCTCATACGTAGCTCCTGATAAGCAGATGGAGGGAAAAGTACAAATAGAGAAGTACAGCTACACGATGAACCTCTTGACCTATACCTATTGTGTCATGATCGATAAGCAAAAATCACGACAATTTCCGGGCAGGCTGGAAACATACCGATGGGGGTTATCACAGTTTGTGGCGTGTAGGGAAAATGATTGAGGCCTTCTTCGACAACCATCCGTATCTGGAACGGTAGAAATTCGACCGAATGAGACCGGCGCTCATCTCGCGAGCAAGCCGCTCCTGGAGCGCTTCTTTCGATCAGAGCTAGAGGAGGAAGTTCGCTTTCCAGGGCAATGTCTCAGTTATCTGTACTCACGAGTCTGTCGGCGTAGAAAACAAAGTCTCCCCGTGAGGTGTTCCTGGAATAATAATTTTGTGAGCTCGTGATAATTCTACCATGGAAACGGAATAGCCCGAAAAACCATTGCGTCGACCGCGACGCGGAGCGGCGCAAAGTTCAATCGCAGCATACTCGGCAGCGGTATCATGTCCATGCGCCGGTCATTGCGGTTAACATTTTCTATCACGATGAATACGCGACGGACGCCGAATTATCCGACGAGGCGACTGCACCGAGCTTTAACATTCTGGGTTCCTCTCCCGAGATCCATTCCTTGTCAAGCTGGTCGGTCGGGGATTCGCCTGAGGCTCCATCACCTCAACCAGCATAACCTGTCGGCACTTTCCAGTCAGCTGTTCGGCGAGGATCGGCGAAACTCTCGGAGTGTCACACAGGAAGCTCACGATTTGGGAATTCAGCGCGATGAGAATATCTCATCAATATCTGAATCGCAGAACTCACTCACTTCTCTCTGATGATCGTTTGTAGTTCTCTCGTTTGATTCGTGATTGGGATCAGCTTCACATTGTTCGAGATAGGCACGTCGCGCTTGGGCTCCTTGAGCGGACTGTGTTCCTCTTGAGGGACCACGTCCGGCTTCACCTCCGCCACTGGCATTTTGTGCAAAAAAAAGAAAATCTACACAGAGGGTGAACGATAAAACTACGAAGCGATCTCGTGTGGCGGGCTGAGGCACACGAAGAGAGAATGGAAATGTTTTCGCCGCTCAAGTGATCACAGCCGCTCTAGGGGGCGCTGCCGAACACCATCACCAGCTCTCCGCTCTTCGAGTCTGACGACAATGAGACGGCGGGTCAACTCCGGCACGAAATCAAACAGGATGACTCCGTGGTTCAGGAAAGCTCTGAGCCGGGGATCCGGGGGGAATTCAAGAGAGACAAATAAGCGAGAACGAGATCGTGAATTTTCTTCGGAGGAATTCTATGTGGAATCTAAGGAGCTCTTCCCCTCTTGGACTGTTGCGTTATCTTCCACAGGCTTCCCGCTCCCACTTCCCCCGCAACACCGGAGGCCCCGCTCTTTCGGATTCGGAGGAGGGCTTCAGTGTTGTTCCCCACCACAAGAGACAAGCTCGACTTGCGAGCGACCATGTTCCCTTGAGTGTTCAGAGTATCGGCACGCGCAGCGAACACAATTGTAAACTGTGATTCCGAAGGTTTGTGAAGCGACGATACGGATCAGTCCGAAGGACTGCCATCGTTCCTGCCGTTGTCCAAAAATTATGGGGGAGAATCGTCTCGATAAGCCAAGCTGCCAGCCGAAGGTTACGACGTATCTTAAGGACTTCTGAACTTCGCAAAAGCTTCTTTCGGTACTTCCAGTGCCATGTGAAAAGGCCTATCGTTCGCTTCGGCGAGCCCAACAATCGAGGACATGTCCCCAATGGTGGCGATGGTTTTCACCATTATTGGAGTCGTACTAGCCGTAGCCGCATACCTCTGCAAAAGAATTCAACGAGTCAAGCGGGCCAGGTTTGTTATTCCTCGCCTGAATTCTCAGTATCGAATTCGTCACGGGCATCTGTTCGAGAGATAATTGAAGCCCGAATCAGTGATAATTCCAGGCGCAATGGCTGGAAGTATTCGCGAGTACCCACACAAGGCGGTGCACCTGCAATCGGAACGGTTCCAAACAATTCCAGTACACCCGGCTTCCAGCCCGCACCGCAGTCCGAAACGGACTGCCTCGTCAGAGCATCGTCCTCCGACGAATCGTCCTCAGAGGCCTCCACAGATCAACCTGCAACTATTCAGGTGATGCGCACGATAATTTCCTAGGGGAAAGTCATTCGCCTCACCAGAAGGGGGGACCCCTGTGTCTGTAGAAGCATAAGGGTCACCTCGAGGCCTCATCAAGTTTCGGACTCAATTCTCGTACCCTCGTAGGCGAATTATTCAGGTTATCGATCGCCCTTGCATCCGCCGATGATACCACGATAAAAACCTTCGCTTGCAGGTCGAGACCGAGATGATGAACAAGACGGGTCCCAAGAACAGCCGGAAGTTCGTCGAGCAGGAGACCGACGAGGAGTTATTGCAGTAAAAATGTACAAGCAACGTCAAGCTCCTTCCCGTTAATGTCTGTCATCTTCGCCCAAGGCTTCAATGAGCTCCCGGCACTCGAACGGAAGTGTTCTGTCTTCGCCGGGGGCATCTGACTCCACTCCTCGGCTTGAATTGACGGGAGGGGTTTGTAGCATGAGCACAGGTCGCGAACGAAAAACTCCGATATAATCGATGACAATCGGTTTCAGGCTGTGGAGAGGCAGTCTCCGAGATTTTTCAGAATCATCTTTCAGTCCCGATCACTGTCAGCAGCGTCGGTATCGCCTCGGGGACACGGAGGTCTCATATCACGTCTGCGCATTTTTTCCACTTCTTTTTCTCTGTCTTTATCCGATCGAGAAGGTGGTCTTTGATACGAAGGGAGAATTTGCGATCAGATTGCAGAGGGAGCTCCCGCCGGATCGATACGGGTTTTCTTCGTTGAATATAAAGAGATCACGGCAAAGAGACTGGGAAATAAAGTAATTTTATTATATCTCTGTATCGCTGGTCTTCCATTGGAGGCGGTAATATCCTGGAAATTGTTCAGACATTTGTGTGGATTTCCATTTTGATCTAGACCCGGCGATGAGAGTTTGAAAAATTATTCAATCGTTGAGTAAACTCCCGTTGTTCTGAACAATTGGAAAATTTGCATATTCACATTCCTATCGAAGTTGGAATAATTGTGAGAGCAATTCTTGCTACTTTCGATCTGACTCTCGGATCGGAACCCTGTTGTATTCGTGGTTATCGAACGACGAGATTCCGTATGGATGGTTTCCGATGCTTAACGAGAATGGAAGTCATCTACGCGCGGCTGATAACGCTATTCGTAGTTCAGTTCGTATTGGATCACGTAGCGGCCTATACACCAGTGTCTCCGCGTTTCAAGAATGTCTGCGCGCTGTCCCCTGAAAAGATCGAAGCTCTCATCTCCTGTGGTGAAGATTTTGCCAAAGCTGACGGTCAGATGGGTGTCGTGGAAGCGTTCGATGCTATGGTAAGCATTGTTGAGGGTCGGAAATTCTCCCATATCGGTCATCCATCCTGATATTTTTATCCTCAGCCATTGACAACCTCGATCCCTAACCTCAAGAACTCTGATCGTCTGTCTGTGTCGAAAGTCTCTTCTCGGAGCCGATCTCTCCGTCGAACAGTGACCAAGAACTCGGCGAGTACCTTCACTTTACAGATGAAACAAGTCGGATCTCTCTCGCGAGCCGATGTGGTGAAAATGGCATGCCGATCTGTCGGAGATGATGGAACGATTATAATGGCTGAGTACATGGACACAGCCCCTGCTTCTGCAGGTGTCGGTTATTTCAACAGCATGCTGTCAGCCTGTGGATACGACGGATAGTTCCGGGAATATGGCCCGTCATCCTCGAAGTCTATTCTGCAACAAATGGAATTCGGAACTCATTAGCTCGTGGGAGGGATTCTTGGGAGAAATAGCGAGCATGGAGAGTAGGGAGAGGCTTTTGACGAATTCCTCAAGTCCGGCGATTCGTGATGCGGAGTGCCCAGCTCTATTCGGCGGCGCAGACGGGGACCGTTCTGAGTGAACGACTGACCTGTATCCCAAGAGTGTACGTTCCTACGCAAACCCCTGTTTGGCCTGGCAATAAAAAACCAAATGGATGTGCGAGCTCTATCCACCTCATTCTCTTGTTCGTTCTAATCGTCACGGTCAAAAGACACGAGCATTTTAACGATTTCCCCGATTGCAGTCCTCGTCTAGCCGATATTGGTCCCGTTCTCGAACTTGATCGTCGAATCGATTCGATATCAGAGCATCGGGAGCTAAGCGATCGGCGCGTCGTACTTCAGCAGCGACGTCGCGTCGTCTCGAGCATGTTCTCAGAAAGCACGCTCCACGTCGGATGTGGACGCCAGGCTCCGCATGATCGCGGAGAAACAGTCGTGGTTCTGCTCAGATCGTAGAGGAGTTGCTCGAGATGGATCCTTCGAAGGAACTGGTGCGTGGTGGATTCCCAAATCCCACAGAAGCCCAACCAGAAGCCAAAGGATTTGGCCATCAGTGGATCGCAACCCTCGCCGGCCCACAGCTGACGGGTCACGCCTCGACCCTGCTCGGGAAGTTCATATACATTTTCGGAGGCTGCCGTCTGCAAAACCTGAGCCGAGACCACGAGCCAATAGAGATCCTAGTCCTGAACACGGAGACATTCCAATGGAAGATACTCGACCCACCGAAGCAGCTACCGGAGGAGACTCCATTCATGCGCTTCGGCCACACAGTCGTCGAACATAACGGATACGTCTATCTGTTCGGCGGTCGTAGTTCTCTGGAATTCTGCAGCGACCTGTTCCAATACGATCCCGTCGCTCATCTCTGGAAGAAGATCCGAACTCATGGCACACCGCCAGAATCTCTAGTTGGCCACACAATGAACGTAATCGGTGACGTCGCCTACGTTTTCGGCGGTCTACGCAACCACCAGAATAATTGTACTCAGCAGATGCTCGCCCTGAATCTACGGGATTTCCGCTGGTCCTTCGTGGCGCAGAACGGAGAGATTCCGTCAGCTCGTTATTTGCACCGCGCAACTGTGATCGACAAGAGAATTTACGTATTCGGGGGAAATTACAATGCCACTGAGAAGAGCCACTACGACGCATTTTTCTATTTTGACTCGGACACTCGGACGTGGCACAGAGAAGGCGCTCGCGAGGCGACGCCCCTCGGTCGGAGGAATCATTCAATATTTGCGTACAGAGGCAATATTTTCACCTATGGAGGCTGGTGCATCGAAAGTGAGGAAACCAGCGTCGACATGCGCCGTTTCGACACCCAAACAGGACGATGGGAGGAATTTGAAGTCGGAGTTGGGGCTCTCGACATTCCATCAGGCCGTAGATCTCACACCACCGTCGTAGTGGGAGATCGCTTGTTTGTGATTGGAGGCATGGTGCTAACCGAGGACGACTGCTTGAACGTGACATTCGACGACAATGACGACGACGATGATGTCCGCCTTCAGGATTTACGGAAGGACAACTTCGTAGTTCTCGATTTTAGACCCTCACTGAAGACATTATGCATGACAGAAGTTGCGCGAAACGATTCCGATCGGAGCGAGCTCCCGCGGAACGTCCGACTGCAAATGTCCCGAATGTTCGATGGAGGGAATTTGGCGCGCGTAATCGAGCGGGGAAAATGATTTTCTCGGAAAGTATTCATTGTGAAGGAGCGATTTCGAATTCCTGAATCTATTGTGTGAAACCAAAAACAAAAAGCGTATAAGCTAAAACCGAATTCAGATCCGTCCGTCGAGAGCAGACTTGTGACTACGAAGACGGAATTCCGGCTCTCGACGTTTTTCTTCGCAGGACAATTGACAGAAAAGAAAACTCTCGGGAATAGAGGAAAATCACACCGATTCAATTTTGAGAAGGCATGATGCATGTATGCAAATATACTCGATGTTCGAACTATGTTCAGGTCGTTTCATCACATCGCAGAAAGATCGTATTTGATTCGTGGTGGATATACATAGTTACAGTTTACGGGGAACATTCATTTCAGCTCCCCTGCCTTTCCGATCGCTTCTTCTTCTTTCTACGTTTCAGTTTCCCTCCTTCGGGAAGTTCCCTGGAATGAACTTTCGGCATATCGGATCCGAACGGGACGAACCGTTGACAGGCATCCTGAAACCCGAAGATTCCGAACCTCAGATTCAGTCGACTTCAGAGAGCTTCTCGGATCGCTGGAGCCTAGCGTCACCGAATTACTTGAATGAGGGAACTTACGGTGCGTGGAGCGCTTCGTTTATCTTCGGGAAGGGCGAACTCGAGCTCTGGAACTTCAATTCGTTCACGGAAGCTCACTGTCCCTGCCAGGCGCATACGAACCGCAACGGCTTCGAGGTCCTTGTGAACCACGACTGCTTGGTGTTCCTGAAAGAATGCCGAAGAAAATTCATTCCGGCATCCCGCGAATCCGAACAAACGAAATCGAGCACAGACATGATCTTCGACATGCGTTCTAGAGAGCTCGAGGCTACCTTTCTCGTTCTAGTCGCAACGTCGTATCGTTTGCTTCCTGACGGTATCACACACTTGTTCTTCTTCACTTTCGCTCCCTCGAGATCCTCGGGGTCAGTGTTCGGAGGCACGGTCACAAGCCAGAGCCGTTTTCTGGAAGGGAATGAGAGCTATGTAGCGACAGTTCCTCGCAAGCCGAGAATTCGTCACACTTCGATTTTCCGGGAAGGATTCACGTGACCACTTCCTGTGGCTCAGAAAATCGCCCAATGCCATCGAGGGGCCACGAGTCAGGGTGGGAACAAACCTCCTTCCATTCAGATCGAAGAACATATTATGATCCACTGCCGGTACGAGACTCGGGCTGAAGTCTTGAGGAACTTTCACGTCTGCCAGCGACACCGAACCAGTGTACGACATCGACGCTTCCTCCATGATTTCAGATTCTGAGGCATTGGGAGACATGACGGACGTCGGATATCACTGGTATCTGTTCCGTTTACTTCTCCGAATACTGATTCTCCTCTACTACAGAAAGCACATGGTGCTGTTGTTATGATTGAGGATTTCAGGAGGCGCGGGAAGTTCAAACGCGGCGCTATTGTGAAGCTTCGTGTCTCCACTCGCCCGTAGGATTGGCGGGCATTCATCGCCGCATGAGCGGAGTTTTATCAATCGCGCGAAAGCGAGGCGCTCGCTCGCATCGGTGAGTGCGAGAAGCGAGTTTCGCGATTGACGAGCCTCATGCTTTCTCCCGAGTGGTGATTTTATTCCGAAAGTGATTTTTAAACCGGAAAAGTGATTTCCACGGGAACCGGAAGAATGGCCGCGACAGACTCCAAGGACTTCCAGAGCACGGTGCTCGGACTCTACCCAGATGACTCTGATACAATCGCTCCCGTAGATTTCAGTACGGGAGGCAGTGGATGGTCAGCGGACATTTTCGTGAAACGGGAAAGTGTATCAGACGAGGGTGGGAGCAGCTGTGAGGACAGGACAGGTCGGTGAGAATCGTTGACATTCGATATTGAGTCTTTTCCAATCCCCAGTCAGAGCGCTAAGAGAAACCCGCACTGAGAGCTCATACCTTCCAGACGATCACTTCCCCGGATGCACCTGTTGTCGGTACTGCGACAAAACCTTCCCTCATCTCTCGAGATTACGCCAACACGAGTTGACGCATAAAGCGGAGAAATGTTTTTCCTGCTCCAAATGCTCGAAGAGCTTCTCGAGGAGAGACACACTAACGAGACACGAGAGTACCCACGAAGAGAGGGAGCTCCTCATATGCGGGGCCGAAGGTTGCGGTCAGAAGTTCATCGCGGCACGGTATTTGAGAGCTCACGAAAAGAGCCACGGTGATTTCAATGAGTCCAGGCGCTCCAGGAATAAATCACGGAAACCTCTCGGAGAGAAGCCGAGCAACGACGCGGACTCACGAGCGGAATATCCCCGAGAAAAATGTGACGTTTGCGGGCTGGAAACTCTCAGAGTCAACATGGCACGGCATAAGAGAACGTCCCACTCGCACGGGGAAGAATCGAAACTGAAGTGCGAAACCTGCGGATTGGTCGTTCGCGATCAGTGGCAATTGCGGGAACATCACAAAACAAAACACTCGAAAATCAAAAATTTGGAGTGCTCCGAATGTGACAAGCAGTTCAAGACGAGTAATGGCTTGCAGAAGCACGAACGCACACACCAACAAATCAAATCTCACGTCTGTCCGGATTGCGGTAAATCCTTCTTGCGCAAAGATACCCTCGACATTCACCGTCGGGTCCACAATGATGTGAGACCGCACATCTGCGAGGAATGCGCCGCTTCTTTCACACAAAGGGGTCATTTGATCAGGCATCAGAAACGATTCCACTCCTGATAGGCTTCATCGACGCATCGAGCAGACTCCCCTCTCGAGAATCCCCCATCGATTTTCCGACCGTCTTACATTTCTCCTGAAGCCTTCTATCGTCCTTCTTGGATTTTTTTTATTCAGCTTTCAAACCCCCGACGCGTCTCCGGGAGCTCGAATCAGCTCATATTCGTCCAGGAGGACTCTTAGCGGAAATAAAGTAACAGTCGACTGAGAGGATTCCTCGTTCTAATCAAGCAGATTTGATTATTATTAAGGTGGCTTCGGAGCATAAAATTCTGATAGTATGGCAAGTGCAGAGCGACTACATCTACGAGTTCTGGGGCGCGGCGCGCTGTGTCGGTTGAGACATTGAGACCTCGAAGCCCTCTAACTCAGTCAACGTTTGTTGCTGTTGCCGGGATCATCGTCAGCATTCAAAACATTGCCGTGGTTTCCATTGAGAGAGTACCACCACAAGGATGATGCTCGGGGTTGTTCAAGGTGAGCAGCGAATTTCCGCGTCGATTCTCAAGTTATCGACGCGATTGGAAAGCGCAGGCTCTAGCATAGATCGGGAGAGAATTCCCATGGCAGAGATAATCGATAGCCTCGGAGTCCCTCTGGGTTGATCTTCCCGTACCGCTACTGTCCACTCTAGACAGACTTCGCCTTTCCTACATTGCGCTGAGCCCCGACCACCCTAGGAGAAGATCCACCTCGGTACCTCAATTTAGAATCGCATACTGCGATGCATTGTCCTGCCTGGTCGATAAACTCCGGGAAATCGACTTTCCGATCCCCGGCCGCTTTGAGCAGTCAGAACACCTGATTGGCGTTCCCGGAGCGACAGCGTTTAATTGACACCCGCTCGATTGATTCTCTGCATGTCGTTTCGTCTCCGCATGAGTGGAATGGTTCAGCTGGCTGGAAATACTATCGGGACGTGAATTTAGGACCGGTGGTCTGTGTATAAACATCCTCCTGGATTGGTCGTACTTATCTGGATCCCACTGCATGCTTGAGGCGACACTCAATCCGATGCGACTTTTATCGGCTGATCGTTCATTCCAGGACATCTCCGACACTCGGCGGCGCTCAGCGCCCCGTGGATCCGTTCCCTCGGTACCTCTGCCGTGGCCGCTAAGAATCTAGAAAGGGTCGGAGCTGCTGTCCAGGTTTCTGACAAGGAGGGAATTCTCACCCGGGATGGTGTCTCGCCCTTCGATGTTCCGACGACGAATAAGGTCGACTACGCTCTCGCGCGGCTTGATGATCTCCTCAATTGGGGTCGGAGGGGTTCCCTATGGCCGCTGACGTTCGGCTTGGCGTGCTGCGCTGTCGAGATGATGCACATCGCCGCCCCACGTTACGACATGGACAGGTACGGAGTTGTTTTTCGAGCTTCTCCACGTCAAGCCGATGTGATCATCGTCGCTGGGACCGTTACCAACAAAATGGCTCCTGCTCTCCGGAAAATCTACGATCAGATGCTCGAGCCGCGATGGGTGATCTCCATGGGCTCGTGCGCGAACGGCGGAGGTTATTACCATTACTCGTACTCGGTGGTACGAGGTTGCGATAGGATCATCCCGGTCGACATCTACGTTCCTGGCTGCCCACCAACGGCCGAGGCGCTGATGTACGCCATTTTGCTGCTTCAACGGAAGATCAAGAGAATGCAGAGCGTACAGCTATGGTACAGGAAGTGAGTGTATATACCGAGTACTCGAGTCAGCTTTTCGGGGACGTGTAGGCACGTCATGATGTTGTTACTTTCTACGAGATTGAGGGGGGTTGAGAATAAAGTAACAGATAGGTTTCAAGTGTTCAACGACTCCTCCTTCCCGCTCCACGGAGTCGGGCATTCCCTCAGCTGCACGGCTCTGGAAAAGCGCTATCGTATGATCAAGAGTTCCTCGTTTATTCATCTTCAGGATTAGGAATCCTCTCACAGCGTTCAATCTCCTCACAGAATAATCATAATGATTAATAGTAATAATAGTAATAATAATGATCATGATATTCATAATTATATCCCTATTCATAGCGGTCTTGCTCGATTCATCGATCACATGTCCTCCTGATTCAAAGAATAATGTTCGGAGTCCCGACCCTCCCACCGATCCGTGAGACGAGCGCCCCCGCTCTCTCCCGATGAATTCCACTGCCTGATGATGGCATTACCCGATCCGGGAAATTCTTCCTCGTGAGAAACAATTATCACGATTCGAGTCACGGGGCCTCACCGAGGAGCGGGAGAATCTGCTCCTCGAAGATTCACATCCGGAACTCGATGGAAACTCACTCAACAACGGAGGCCAAATTCCGCCGACTCTTCAAAAAAGCAACAGTTGCCAGCCCCCGTCTCCTTTGGATTCCTTGCATTGAGAGTTGCTCGATGTTTATCGAAAAATAAACTCCTCACAGCGAGCGAACGTGAAGGTGAGCCTGTCATCGTGGATTCGACGCAAAAATTTTCAGGGTGCGCACTCACTCGCTCACTCACATCCGACGCCAGTGAGAAGAAAATCAGACTAGGAACTACTTCGAGAATCTCCTAATCGTCGATCGACTTCTTTGGAGTTTCTTAGCGGGAGAGAAATCAGAAAACAAAAACTCTGGGGAAGAAATCAGCGGCGATGCCTCGAAGGTCGATCAACCGCGAACGATGATAACCCCACTTCTACCCGAGAACATCGAGAGAGAACTGAACTGAATTGATTAGCTTCCAATTTGGGCCGAGTTATTCGAAGGTCGCTTGGCATCGTAGACTCCCTCAGAATCCTTCCATGGGTAGATAGATAGATAAATATATTTCCTTGTTGTTGTATCCTCTCCGTTTTTGTTCTACGACTTATTTAGGGTTTTGTTGGTGATGCATCCATATTAACTACTGACTGAGCGTTTGAGCTACATCACACGGTACAAAAGAAATGACTCATCGACTCGGCTCCTCTCGCAGGCACTCTCATTCTCTCGGCGGTCATCAGCAAGGCCAACTACGTATCGATCTATTGCGTGGTGCGGGTAGATGCTGTCGATGATGATGTTATTGTTGTAACTTATATTTCTGTTGTTGCCTTCCACCTTGACCGCTTGGCGAGCATCTCTCGTTCCCCTTGACTAATGAACTAATTGGTTTTACTAATCCTTGCGAGCTTTTCTTCTCCTGAGAATCTTCGGCGCTTCCCCAGCACCTTGTTCTCTGGGCTTGTCCTCCTCGGCTACATCTTCCTCGCCATCTTCATCAGGCTCCTCTACGGCTTCCTCATCTTCGCCGGGCTCCTCGACGTTGCCCTCGACGTTGCCCTCGACGTCGCCCTCGACGTCGTCCGCCGCCCGCTCCTTCCCGTCCTCATGTTCTTCATCTGCTTCCATGAGATCTACGAGACCCTGTTCGGTGCCTTCGTCTCCCTCTAGGTCGGATTTCTTTCTCCGCGCATACTCGTCCTCCGGGGACGGGCTCTTCGACATGCAGCAATAGCTTATCAGGAAAGCGGCGGGAACGCCAATACCGATGACGTAAATGCCCCAAAGCCACGGATAAGCAGTGGAAATTTCTACAAATTGGGTGAACCACGAGGGCCCGCTCTTATCCAACATTCTGCGCTTCGTATGGAAGCCATCTTCGGACCATTGGGTGGCGACGGCTTTGTCATCGGTGACGAGGATATTGTCGAAGAGAATGCCGTCGGACATCGACCAGAGCTCGAAGCCCACAGCGACGACCGGTTCTAAGCGGAAGGGATGGAGATCCTCGAAATAGTTCGGGTTCTGAATCATCCGATGGGTCCATTTTCCCTTGTAGGCGGGGTTGTCGACCATCGGAGCTTTCCACTTGCCCTTGTACTTGGGGTTGGGAATCATTTTGGGTCTCCATTCACCGCAACCGACGTCTCTGCACTTCTCGTTGTCGACTAGAGGAGCTTCCCAGACTCCGTCCATATCCTCGTCCCAGTCGGTGGGCTGCTTCGCCTCCGGGTCGGGGATGAGGCGCGGCTCGTCGTCGAGCCACCCGATCGGTTTCTCGGCGTTGGGATCCTCGATTTCTTTGGGCTCGTCCTCGTCCCAGTCGTCTGGCTTGGTGGCCTCCGGATCGGGGATGTGCTCACGTTCGTCCCAGTCTTCGGGCTTCTCATCCGACATGTCTGGGATCATCTTGGGAGGGTTGACCGGAGGATCGAAGTCGTCGAAGAGATTACCTGTCGCTTCGCTACGACCGTCGATCAGAATTTCGAAGGTGTTGTCCGGATTGAAGAAAAGAGTGTACTGATGGGACTTCTTGTCGGTGAAAACATCCATGAATTTCCCGTTCATCGCACCTCCTGCGCTGAGGATCTTCTTCCAGTGTTTTTCCTCGAACGTTCCTGTTTTCGGGTTTTTGTGCTGGAAGATGAGCTGCAATTTCTGTTGGGTTCCGCATTTGTCGGGACCGAACATGATGCTGTACCGGGTCATGTCGTTGAAGGATTTCTGCATGTCGGAAACGGAACCTGATTTCGGCTGCGAGAGTAGCTTCAGGTAGGCCCCGCCACACTCCATACCGTTTTGGAATTGAACTTCGTACTGCACTACGAGAGGTCTGTGGTCGAAGAGGAACGGACGACTGAGCTGCGCGCTGATCGCGTAATGTCTCGCTTTCGTCTTCAAAACCATGCCAAGGTCCCCCTTGAGATGGTTCTCGTCGCTGGGAGCTTCAACTTCGAATTGGCCATCGTATTTCGCGATGTCCTCCTCCACGTCTTCTTTTCTGGCTTCGGACCTTATCCATCTCTCTTCGAAGTTCTGCGGTGCGTCGAAATGTTCGGCGAGAAAAGCGTGACCAGCCGGAATAGGGGATTTGTATTGGTATTCCTCCGAGCTCTGTGCGCTAGCCCAGGAGGCCGCGAAAAGCCAGAACCACCACTTGACCATTTCCTCGGATCACCCTGGAGGAAAAGTACACAGTTAGCACCAGTTCCAAGCCGAATTGCTGGCAAATGCATATTTTCGGAGCGTCCAGGCCGATCAGATTCTGGGGAGCGTAACTGTTCAATCGGCGGTCCAGAGACAACGAAATTTGCTCACGACAAAGCTCTCATAGACAATTCTTGAAAGGAAGAGCCCCGCGAGAGAGGATATATATACCGACTAGATGGTGAATGATGAGGGAAATGTACCCCAAACTCAGCTTGGACACTGTATGCCAATATCGTGTCGGTCATTATGTCATAATTATTCATCTGAACATCTCTGCACGGGCCAGTAGTACGATCAATCTCATGTTATCAAATTGCTTTTGCTTTCGGAGCGAGTCTAGACACGTGTCTTGTGAAGCAATAAAACAACAACATACCTTCTCTGGCGGCGAAAGGCGCACAGGAGAACAATAGCCCGGTACACGACTATCAACGTCGCAGTAGTAGCTCTGGAACAACGTGGTTCACTTAGACCGGAGAATGTTTACAACTCGAACCCGGCAAAGGATGCGACACCTTCATCTCACGGACGCCCATAATTGGATACTAGAACGGCAGTTTAGCGATACGATGTATTTGGATGTTCATGATGGAATCGCCTCCACCATCATCGCCCAGAGCTCCCTCTTAACTGATCCCGCTCCCCAAGTCGGTTGAAAGCGAAGAAATCGAGATCGAATGTACATCCGAGGGGATTCAATGCGGTCGATCATTTAGAAAAAGCGGTAAAGTGAGTCGCTCCCACGTCGTCTCGATGAGTGCACCGAGAGCGATCAGCGCCGTTTCTCCTCTCAGAAATTAATTCGGAGGCCCCGCGTCTAATAGTAGTGGTGGCGGTTGTGGTAACCATACTACTACCGGCATGCACTGGAAATTATAGGCAGAGCGCGACCGCATGTATCGATCGATTGCTACCGATATCCACCTCCCGCGCACCCTGATACCTCGTCGGCATTAAGAGTAGACTCACCCGATGATCAACGGGTGATGAACAGAACAGAAGATCGCTCAGCTGAACCTCACGAATAGTACGAGAGTCGCTTGGCGTTTTCCTATTGGCCGGCCTACTAGAGGGCGCTGCGCAGACCACTAAATGGCGCTGAGCTTTGAATTGTGTTCTCGTGTGGAGCGTGTCCGGGGACGGCGTCACCGTACTTGGGGAATCCGCGAGCCGCGAAATCAATACGATTCGGGGGAAACCGCAGGACTGGGCGGTCTGGAATCGTGAAGACCTCCAAGCCTCATTCCATGCTCGAAGAGACGTTGGACGCGGCAGGGGTGCAGGCCCACCACGTTACCACCGTTGAGCTTGAGTTAGCGGATATAGCGGATATGATGGCGCCTTAGGGAGAGACCCCGTTCCTAAGGTGGTCGACTACGGATCCCTATCTTTCGAGACCTCTCAGGAGCTCTGGCTGGCAGCTGCCTTCGTCTCCTGATCGATTATATGAACCCCGGTGAGCCGGTGAGGTGACACAGGATGCTGTTCCTCCAGCAGGGCCGACGTCTCAATCAGCATAGGAAATCTCTGCCAGAACCATCCCAACATCCGCCGAAGATTTCGAAATTGATTCCCAGTCGACGGCGAAATTCCCCGCAATCGAGCACGGTTTAAGGGTTTACTCGGCGGGGGGAACGATTCGACCATCAATGAGCACAGCGGCGATGCACTGGACACCGCCGAGAGTGCCGAAAATGTCACACACTCCAGTACGCGAAAAAAGAACACGAAAAGTTCGAGAAATAAGACGCTTACGGCGAACCGACCAGAGGTGGTTTTTCCAACAGTCAATAGCTAGAGCATGTAAAAGACGATGCATCCGAAAAAAGGAGATATCGGGAAAGGTTCGGCGAAGCTCCTGAAAACCTGGAGGAAGTCGAGGGAGACTGCGCTGCGGTTCCCTGCGCTTATGCATTTTCCTCATCACCGAGCTCTTCACTTCAAGGTGGAGATGACCGATCATGAAAGCGTCTTAATTAGCATCGAGCGGAGCGATGGTGATGGTCGGCCCTGGGCTGAAAAACACGCAACACATTACGAATTCGGAGGAGATTTTCTCGCGGCCCCTTCACGGGAGTCAGTAGGTTCATCTTGTAGAGGCCTCGTCTGGAACCGTGAGGGTAAGTCAAGACAGACATACGTAGAGCTCGATAGGAGCCACCCGCTTGGAGCTCTAAGGATTTCCGAAGGGCAATGATTCTCACGAAGCGACCGAAAATACGACGCAATTTCAGAATAAATGAGAGGACTCTCCCGAGACTCCAGAAAAACCAAGGCGCATGTCGAGTCCATGAGTCGACCCGATTCAGTTGGGCTCTATTTCTCATTGATCCGATGAAACAACAGGAGAAGTTGCATGCCTCGAATCGACATCGTCACGTTCCATAGCAAAAGCACCACCTCAACGACTAACGACAGATAGACGGAAGACGGATCACAATCTCGCGCTGATGATCTTCCTTCTAGCAGTCTGCTGTGGTGCCATCTTGTTCCGCGGTCAAATGACGTACACATGCCGCTATTTTTGATAATATAGCGTAATAGTCACTGACTTCTTGTACGATTTACATTGAAGTGGTTTCCGGCGCCAAAGGTTTCGGGCTCAGACCTACCGAACGAAGGGCGTGTGAGCCAAGTCCCAGGTTTAGTAGTGCAACAAGTCGGGGAACAGAACCCATGATTTCGAACGCGGGTGAATACTAGAAGACCGGCAGTATTCAGAGAGCGCTTTCGGATTCTGAGACTTCCTCGCTCGCGTCCCCGGTAAGTTCCGATGTTGGTCCTCTGAAAACGCTGACCGAGACCGAATCCGAGGAATGCCGGATGTCCAAATGCTCCTTAATGGCAACTGAAGGGAAATCTGTGAGAAGTACACCTTCCGAGCTGGGAAGTCGCATCACGAACCCCCTCAGACCCCGCGTGTGGTTTTCTGGATGTGTCATCATATCAAAGGGATTTAAAGCAACTTCGTTCGATTACAGTACCAGTTCCCGCGTCCATGAATTTGGGATCCTATCTACGCGGCCTTGATGAGGCCATCCGCTATCAGGACGGAGCGTCCCTCGCGAGTCAGCTGTCACTCCGCGAATGCAACTCTGTCAAAGCGAACCTCTTACTCCAACTGCCGTCGGATACCGAACGACAAATCCAGCGAATGTTTGACGCGCCATGGGACGAGCTTGTTTATACGCATCTGAAGTGCGCCCAGAGCGCCTGCACCTACAAATACGTGTCAGCTTTCAGAGAACAGCAAAACCACATTCAGGTAAGGCCGATCACTTCGAAGCACCCCAGGGTCCGGTGCTGCCAACTCGCACAGAGTCTTTCACATGTGAAAATGCTACTCCCTAATCCTTCTTAGAAATCATAATCGGTCTGATTGACCGGAGATGCATCGCTGAAATTCCAGGTGCTGGTGAAGATTCTCCAATCACAAAAAGAAGAAAACTGGTGTTTACCAGTGATGTGCTGCGCCTGTCTAGAGGTACGCCTGCTTGGAGTCCAGGCCGATAAACAGGCACGGCAGAAAAAAACTACAAACAGGGAGAGCTCTTGGAAAAGTCCGCTGAGTCTCTCATGAGCTGCTTCAGAGTGTGCGCGAGCGATAACAGAGCCGCCCTGAAAGACTCGAAACGACTTGGGATGTTGCACCTTGTGAATCAACTGTTCAAGATATACTACAGTGTAAATACCCTTCATCTATGTAAACCGCTGATTCGAGCCATAGAAGTGTGCGCCTACAAAGACGAATTCAACTTGGGCGACATGGTCACCTATCGTTATTTCGTTGGCCGGAAAGCTGTGTTCGACAACGAGCTCAAAACAGCACACGACTACTTGTCGTTCGCGCTACAGAACTGTCATCCGCGCTCTTTGAATAACAAACGTCAGATACTCATCTACCTCATACCGGTGAAACTCTTGCTCGGCTACCAGCCCACGCCAGGGCTGCTGGAGAAGTATGAACTCAAAGAATTCCTCGAGATATGTCACGCTATCAAGACCGGCAACGTGCTGAAATTCCAGCAGGAGCTCGACAAGAACGAAGCGTATTTCTTCAAGATCGGAGTCTACTTGATACTGGAGCGGCTCCGCATGGTCGTGTACAGAAACCTTTTCAAGAGAGTTTTCCTCATTTTGGGCACTCATCAGATACCCATCGAGGCGTTGTTAGCTGTTCTCAAGTCTCAGAATGTGGAAGATATAAACTTAGCCGAAACGCAATGTCTATTGGCGAATCTGGTCTACCAGAACAAGATCAAGGGCTATATCTCGCTACAGCATTCGAAGCTCGTCGTCAGTAAACAGAACGCCTTCCCGAAGCTGAGCTCTTTGAATTGATGAAGAGCTTTTCTTGAAGAATACGAGACGGCGAGGACGCGACAACGAGTGGGAAAAGAACAATAAAAAAATCATCGTTCACGTTGAGAGCGTGTTTCCTATAATTTTTGTCTCTTTATTCAACCTCTCGTACGGTTTCAATCCATCTGCCTTCCAGTATTTACACATTAGCACGGCTTGAGTTTTTCTATTCCGTTCGCGATACACCTAACCATCCTCGATCCGCTCGCACGACACTGCGAGCACTCGATCTGCATGATCGTCATTCACATTATGCTTTCACCGCGTTTTTAAAAGGAACAGCTCCGAATTAAATTTTTTAACGTTACGTTAGCCCGGAACTTTCTTTTCAACATTCTCGCAGAGTGTCGCACACATGGATCCAGCAATTCTCAATCACTGCAAGTTCCTCACATCTTTTACAATACAAGGATAGCGCACATCTTCCATCAGAGGTAGAATTCTCTGATTACGACGTCGTCAACCGCTCACAGAATTTGTTGGTTTTCCTATCCATCTCAAAAGGTAGTCCGGCTAGTATTCCGCTCAGAGTACCTCATCGAAATCCAAAAATAATTCTCTTCATCCCTCAAGCCCTCATGAGTCGCATCCCTATCTGAAGGAACCGGTCCGGATGACGCCGGAAGAAGGAATTAAATTAGTTTACGCTTCGGGCCGCGTGCTTCCCGATGTCTAAACCCAGAAGCCTCTTTCGACCCAGCTCTCTATTAAATCAGCGCGATCTTTAGCGCGACAGACGAGACTTGCGATATTTCCATTACACTCCATTTCAAATACGATACGATGCGCGGCGCCCGCAGTAGATGAGCGACGGATTGCGGATCCACGAGCACTTAATGAAGTTGAATTGGTTTTCATAAAAAGTAACACGCTCCATTCATGACATTACTGATATTTTTCTCATCCGCATGTAAACTTGCGCATGCCCGATACAAGTCGACCGAGCTCAACATGGTCATCGATGACAAACAGCTCAGGGAAATTATCACCTCAATTAACCAATCATTCGATCAATCGAAAATCTCAGATCCCGGATCGCTTCCCTCGGTCGAGTTTCATGAGACTCGCTATTTGTTCTCAGCAATGGCGCCGACGACGTCGCTGCGTCTCCCGCAGCTCTCATTCGAGAAATTGATAGATCTCACCACCAATTTCTCGGGAAGGGTCCGCCATCCCGAAGCTCGACATCGCACCTATCTTTGGCTAAGTACACTAAGAAATAAATGAGCCGGGGACCGCTCATCTGCCGGTGTCTCCGGGAGACGGGCTTCCCTTGGCAGGTTGGTTCTCTCCAAGTGACTGGGATTGTTTTTGAATGGATGTCGACAGACGGTGGACCCGATGACCGCGGCCCCGTTCGGGGAATCGTCTCCGTCGATGATTTCAAACGATACATGCAGACCCTATGGAGCTCTCAAAAAACTGTCTCGAGCCCATACTCGACAGCAGTCATCTTCTATCTACACTTTGCCTATCACAGCCTCTCTCCACGCACACGTTGCTCAGTTGTATTTCCTCGGATCAGGAGAGGACGCACATCAACATCATCATCGTCACGCAAATCTGGCACATCATGGTCGTGGTCGTAGTTTTGAACGACGAGGTGTTCCGCAAGCATCTCTCAGCCACACTTAAACTCATTTACATCACAGATCGATTTACTTGTCGGCGGCCTCATAGTTGAGCAGACTGCCCGCAAGCGCCCTCGTGGAACCCTGGCTCGCCTTGTCGTCCTGTTCGATTTGAACTTGGACCGTTTGAAGTCTACCGGACTCGAGCGTCTTTCCACTCACAACGGAATCGACGTCACCGCCGCCGTTGCCTCCGCTCGCCATCGTGATGCTAACGTGATCGCCATCGGTGGCTGCAAGGGAAACGTTGAGGACCGTCATGGAAATTCTCTCACTCAGAAGCATCGCCGACTCCAGCGTCTCCAGAATCGTTTCAAGAGGAATCATGTTCCGGAATAGCGGAGGAAATTCTTCAACTCACCAGCTTGAACTTTGGATGATCTACGTTGGCCTTCGCCAGAGGTCGATGGGAATTTGCCATCGTCCATTTGTTGTTCTTCAGCACCCGGGCCTTCGTCGAACTGGAGACGAACGCCGGAACTAGACGCCTTCACGCCCCAACCTCCCGCTGGAAAATCAAGGAGAGGAATTCTTATCCGACCATCCTCCATGAGGACTTCTGTAGAATTTGAAAAATTTGGCAATCGAAGCGGACATCTTTCAGTTGAGCCCCCTGTCGTCGATCCGACTATTCTCGAATCTCGGGACATCCATGGTGTCTTCATTTGCTCAGAAAACATCTGCTCACCTGATCTTAGGAGACTCAGCGGTACAACTCCATACGCGTAGGCGAGGAGTATGGGTACACCGATGCCGATCGCAATCGCCGCGACGATCGGTGAGAAGGCCATCGAAAGCAGAACTCCCATCGCAACGGCAGTGTTCCTTTTCATTGCGCTCTTCTCTCGGTTCTTCACGTAAATCTTTTTGCCAATGAACACGGGAATCCCGATGATGATTCCCGGAATGGCGATACCGGCGATCAGCGCAATTCCTACGGGGGCACCCACGAGCATCCCGAGCTGACACAGAATCTTCTTCTTCCGGGACCAGGGCTTTTTGCCCCAGAATGTACAGCCCGAAGGTGACAGATAGTGGAGATCGGTGATCTGCTTAACGCACAGCCAGCAAAACTCCTTCCCGCAAATGCCACACGTCATGTGGTTACAGCTACCGTCGTCCGCCTTGATGATCTGCATCTGTGGACGGAGAAAAAATCTTTCTTACTATCCGTATGTTCCCGAGAGCTCATCGACACGATTCGATGAGTACAGATGAATTGAACGAACATTCAAACACAGGGATTCACTCCGGAGCGAAAACCTAGCCACCTTAATCAGTTAGAATATAATTTAGGTATCAAGAAGCGATCGTACCCCGCAACTCGGGCAGTTCTTCATCTCTTCCTTCCCTGCGAATTTTCCGCTCGGAGATCCACTAGTTGAGCCCGAAGCTCCCGATGTTGAAGGGAAGGGACCGCAAGGAATTTCTTCCTGCCGCTGCTGTCGCGCCATGTCGCACGTAATATTCGGATGCCATTCTTGTTTACAGTGATAGCAGAACTCAGTGTCGCATCCAGGTCTCTGGCATCTGGAAGGAAGGAAGAACAAAGATGATATTTGAGCCGGTACGATCCGGAGGAATCAAAGCGCTGAGGAGGACATCGACGGCATAGGGTGCCCATGAGCGGCGATATCTTACTTTAATTTGGGGCACGTCGCGCAATTGTTCGCGATCACGACAAATGTACAATCTGGTGCCGGACACCAGCGGGCATCTCGGTCTGTACAGAGCACTCTTCTTAACATAAACGTCTCGTATTTGAGCATGGTAGCTTCGTCGCTCAGAATATTCCGAATGTCTGTCGGATGAATCAGTTGCGAGCATTCTGGACAGTCGATGTTGATGCGACCCTCTGATATTTCGATTCGGAGATAACGTTGAAGACAATCCCAGCACGTACGATGATTACAGAGGCTCAACTGAAAGAAGAACACGGGTGATAGGTATGGAATGAGACCGTGGGGTCACACGTTCGTTGAGCCCCCGCCTTATTTCCTTCCGCTAAAACGAGAACGATCGACCGTCAGATCTGGATGCTCTTTCGCCTGGAAACCGACCGAGAGAAGTTACTCACCTTTGGGAAACAGTCCGGGTGCAGTTCAAGGAGGCACAGGGGGCATTCTCTGAGATACTGGTCCTTCTTCGAAGGTTTACTGGAAGCTGCAGCAAGCGGCGTCTCAGCTGAACTGGGTATCCCAACTTCAGCATCCGACGCCGACTGTTGACGCGCACCATTGTCCGAGGAGGAGTCTTGTCTGAGAGATTAGAGTCGATTGATCGCGGGTCCGTAGTCCACAGCTTCTTTCCGATTCGAACCCCGGTCGTCCGATATTACTCGAATAGGTGAGTAGTCCACATCGACTGCTTACCTGTCAACCAGCCTTGCGGCGAGCTGAGTAAAAGTACCAGGAGGACTAGTTCCAAAAATGCTCCTGAGTGAGAAACGGCTCCGGCGCTGAGTGGATGACCCAGCCATTTTCTGACAGGAAGACACTCCTGCTCGAGTTTGGCTCACCGGCTCATTTGCTTGCTCCCGGTCTCCTGGAGGGAAAAAATCGAGAACCGTTAGAATCCGCTTTCGGAACAGTTTCTGCATCGGAGTCCCTGAACGATTTCGACCAACGGGAAATCATTCGAAGATCCATAGAATCGGAAGTTTTCCCCGCAAAGTTCCACGGGTCGAGTGCGCCCGAATAATCAGTCATCGGCACGAGATTCCGATCAACGACGGGGGATAGACTGCGGGATTATTTGCAAAGCACCTGTCTTGTCTACCGTCAGGCTTGGCATGTCGGCTCATGATTTCCCAGCCGACCGTAATTTGAGAACAATCGTTATCGGCATAAGCACGGCCAGTCTGATGTTTTCCGCAGACCAAGGGTTGAGATCAACGCGGGGAAACGAACGCAAATCTAGAGGAGACGCTCACTAGCTGCTCAGTCACAGCTCAAAGTCGCTATCCAACGCCGTTGACACCGAGATTATCGTCACTAACGTCATCAAGATCCTGATGCTGGCTGTTCGATCAAATCAGGTGACGGACGACTCAAATACGAAGACAGTGGCTGATCGGATGAAGGCATTCTATTGAACACTCGTTCGTTCTTCGATTGAGTGAAATCGATGCCCCGATCACGATGCAGGTTCACGACACCATCGACAGCCAAAGCTCGCACCGTGGCCGTCGTCTGATCCTTCGGGCAGCGCTTGTGAAGCTAAGCGGCCGCTACCAAGCTCACCTTGAAACAAGGAACGTTCGGATGAAGCCGATCAACGTTCCACACACAAAGCAGGCGTTTTGGCTCAGACGATCTAACTCTATAGGAATGAACAATGCACGGAAAGCCTCATTGCGAGGCTGTGGCATGATCTTCCAAGAGCCCGCATTCGAAAACCTTGTAGAGCGACGCGCGAGAGCTCTGCCTTCTCGGGCCCTCGCTTGCTCTCGTTACGCGAACGATATCCTCTAAACGCGCCTAATCTCGAGCCAGGAGACTACGTAAGCAGCTGCGGTGATATACACTCACGCTCGCTGTCCCCTCGAACGCATAGCCTGCGGTGGCTGCTTCCGCACTCAAAAATGAGCTCGCACACGAAACTACTGCGAGCGCGCGACTGACCGAACGACTGACTGACTGACCGGCTGACGGATGTGAGCCGATGTCCTCTACACTGCGATTCTCTATAGGCACGGTCTATCACCGGCTGGCACGTTGAAGACGGCGGCGGTAACTTTGTTTTGTTCGAGACACACAGCGACTGAGATTCCTCTCCCGACTGAATTTTCGACTCGATCGTTGCCATCAGCCTCGGGAGAATCAATTCTCCCGCAATTCAAAGTTGAGTTCGGCCTCGTCGACGAGCGCTCCTGTCAATCGTCCGGAACGGCTGTCATGATAGGGACAGTTTCCCGTCGAGCTGCCCTGACGGGGGAGAAAAACGGAGGAACCGGAAAATTCCAGCGAGAACAAGAATTCGATAAGCAGCCGGGGCGGCCGCGGAGCCTATGGACCCTTCAAAGTAGAGCAATTTTTTTCTGTGGGAATTTCAAAGCTCTCGACGTTTTTTCCTTGCGGCTGCATGCGAATGGCTCATGGCGCCGTCGGGTAGCCCGTTTGAAATTCTGAAAAGCCAAACTGCGAATGACCGAATGAGCAATCGAAAGTGTTGGCGCTACGGCATTGCGACAGCTCTCATTGAAGGTCCCAAAACGTACGTATATTGCGCCCTTGCGACATACACCCACGTCGTCGACTGAGCCAGACAGAACATAGGAAATTGACGAGGATATCTGACGCCGTAAAATACTGTTCGGTGCTCGAGCCGAGAGTTCCTTTTGGGAGGGAGACGTTCGCAAGAGCGTCGAAAGCTCCCGATCCCTCACGAAGCAGAACCATCTCTGCCGTCGGCTGACGACCGAACGTAATACAACACCGCATAGCTGATTCGAGCCGCCTGATCACGTCGCCCGTGGAACGCATACAGTGCTGTTTCTTTGAAAATATTCCATCTGAACGCTCGACCGACCGACCGAGGGGCTGTTCTTTTCTCGTGTCAGCCTCTACGTCAGAACTTGTTACGTCGAACTAAATTCTTCGGTGACATCCGAACAACGAAAGACGAAAGTCAGGAAACTGTTCTAGCGAATCCGATCGATGATTAGAAGGTAATGAAGGAGATTTCCGTCGGAAGTTGCGGTCGTTTTCCCAGGGAGACGTAGAATGGAAGTTTTCGGCAGAAAAGCATTCGGGCTTTCCATCGATGATCTCTTCTGACGTTCTCGCAGCGGTTCCAGCGATATTCTTCTCAGCAGCAAGTAGTTGACTGAGATTAGTGAACATCGGTCGATAGCTAGCGGTAACGTCCGGCGACTCCGGAAAGTCCACTGACAGGTCCCTTCGGGCCTTACCATCTATCCAATGGTAAGGCCGGAAAGGTGGCACGACGAGCCGCAGGAGGAACGAATGTACTCTTTCGCCGCGAGCGAGCTTATTCCCACAAAAGGAAGATGTGCTCGTCCCTCCCGTTGGTGCTCCTCTACGTCGAGAGGCAAGGCGTCGACCGCTAGGTGCCGTGAGCATGACGTGAGAGATATCCTTGACACGAGCGGGCGACATCTCTTCGGCTTCTTGGCTACTCTCCATTCATCCCGCAAGCTACCATCCAGTCAATCGTTCCGTTTCCTGCCGAGCTATCCGTAGATCGATCACGGTCGCGCATTCAAACTTGTCAGAGACTATGTTGACGGAACGCCGTCCTTCAGATCATCCCCTCTTCGGCTTCGCTTCCCCTCTATCCTCTCAGTCACTCGATTCTTCATCAAAGAGTAACATGGCTTATATTGGGCTGGAATCTCGTCTACTTCTCGCTGACTCGCGCGATATTGACTGAGTCGTTCCCGAAAACTGCAGGACGGAACGATCACCGATTTCAACACAGAGAACCTACGGTCAATCAAGAGTGCGGTCCGGGCAATTCCTTCATTGGACATGCTGAGACACCTCCGTGTGCAGACATCGGAGCTCGAGTTTGAACTCACGGTTTCTTCTCATGTATATCCTTGGGTGTTTGTTCATATCTTCCGAGAGAGTTTTCGACCGAGAACTTCACAACATCCACTTCACCGAACCAAAGCACATCCTCAATCGAATTGCTCTCCCGTTGCCAAGGGGCAACCGGGTGCTCCGAGACTTACTGATCGAATCAGCAACAACGACTGACTCGTTGATTCTCACCGATTGGTGGAAACGACGACGGTGTCAGCGACAAGAAAAACACTTTGCGGTTTCACTCTTTCAACGCCGTATGCAGTCGCCGGTACGGCCGCGCGCCGAGCGAAGTATCAAACAGAATGTGGGACTCTACGGCGCAGAGTCGCCCACGACATGATGAATGTCAATTTCTCAATTAGCGATTGCGCACTCAACGTCTCTCTCGAACAGTAGCAGTCGACACGGTCTTGCGGTCACAGCATACTTGAGTCGTTTGAGTCATCATATCTCACACGAGACAACGGCGAGAGCTCGGCCAACCCGTTGTGGTGAGGAGGGACCTTCGAGGGAGAAAGGGAGCTCGGGTCCGACATCGGACTACTACTCCGAAGACTGACTGACTCCTGCCGAGAACTATACCGTTGTTCTACCGAATCGTATCGTCGTCTCGACGACTCATTCACAGAGAGCTTCATTCAAGCTCTCCTTCTATTCTCGATCGATAGCCTCGAGAAGGGAGGGCTTCTCTCCGGCTTTGATTGCTTCCACTCATAAACAGAGGGAATTTCCCGAACGGAGAAGACCCAAGCAAGGTTCTGGCCTCAAACTGGAAACCTCAATCGCTCGAAGCTTTGAAGGTTAGCTTCGTGATGCTTCCAGTGAAGGGTGCTGATGGTAGACCGATAATGGCCAGCCGACCGCGCTCACGGCTACCTCCCTTGTCAAGATGGACATCATTTCTCAGGGCTCGGCAGTCCCTCGACGATTGATCGTAGACGGAGAAGTTTGATACTTCCTCTGCAGTGAGCTCGAAGGCGACATTCCATCGCGCCAACGAACATAATCATTCGGAGCTCATTAGGCTTTTGACCGCTCAGATTCCATCAGAATATGCCAATACTGACCAGGCAAAGCAGTAAACTGAAAACGTGACCTTTTAACGTTGCCCGGCCAGCATCGGCATCGATCGATACGGCCGAGCGCGTAGTCATCGCGTCCAGCGATAGACTAGCCGACGATGTCGGTGGCGGCGTCGACGCGTCGGTTGCGCAACCGAATTCAAGGCGAAAGGAAAAAGGCATACATGTCATGAACAGAGCCGATGCCTCGGCTCCAGCTACACACGAAGGGTCATGAGCTCGCAGGCAAACCTTTTTTCGTTCACTCAGCGGTATCGATCCTGGGCAGTTCCGAAATTCGTTAGCCAGCGACCGGATCGGACAATTCGATTGTTTCCATGACTCAGTCGCTCTCATGAGGAGGATTCGAAGGCAGGTATGGCATATGCGCCAACGACAGACCCCGCAAGGACGTGGAGCTCGATCGCGCGGGAACTTCTGCCATAGAATGCAAGGGTTGTTCGCCTCAGTTTTTTCGGCGACGATGATCACGTCCGAGACGATAATTGTCAACTGATGGATACCGACAGTCATGGGCTATTTATGGAGCACCGGTAAACGACCAAGCGGCTCATCGCTCTATCCGTCGTTGCATTCGTTACATCAGCCGGTCGGTCGTCCGTCCAATTTTCCGTCCGCCCAGCCGATCGTTCCTTCGTCCGGGATCCCAAGCGATGATACTGAAGTCATTCGTTGACACTTGACGTAACCCGTGACAACATAAGCGACGGATGTATCAAATGTCAGCGGCTGCAGCTTGATTGCCGCTGCGGGGCACAGGGAGCTTCGTATACGACGTACATCCGCGCATTCGAAAAGTATCTGGCAGGGGAATGCATAAGACATAGGCGCGAATAATGCGCAGCGGAGGAGCCGTCCTCCCTCGTATTATTCCCTGCGCCTGGAAAATTCCAATCCGTTCGCGGTGATGAATGCGAGAGACACTCCTCGTCAAGTAGATTTCAACGGCGCGGCGCTCGCAGGCTCTCTCCTCCCGGAGCTGCTGGCTGGCTGACTGACTGACGAAGAGATCGATTCCACTCATGTTAGCATGATGTCATCGAATCTCGATAACGTTGCTTGGTACGCAAGCTGATAAGCTTGAATGCAGCTGTTTGAGACGGTCTTGGCCGCACACAGAGCATCAGCAGTACCTGAACCATCGGATCTCTGATTGTGTATGCCGATCGATTCAGATTATCGGGATTACCTCCGCCGATGGGCCACGGGCTGAGTTCCCCCAGAAACGACCCGGACTCTGGCCGAGGCGAGCCCCGTCGTCGATAAGGCTCCATCGTCCGTTGTGGCAGCCGCTGCCGCCGTCGTCGTCGCCTTCTTCTGAGCTTCACCTCAAGGCTGTCGAACGAGCCCTCGCACCCATAGAGGGCTATGAGGCATCGGCAAGGATTCTGCGAAACTCGACAGAGGAGTTTTGGAACTCGCTGCGTGCGGCGCTTAGATTCCTTGACGATTGATGGGTCAGCTTGTCAAGGGCCTCCGAGGAATGAATTGGCGTCGCTTCTATCAAATCCACAACCAGCGGCAGAGTTTCCTCGAGCGTCCAAGGGCCTTGCGAACGACGAGAATCGAATGAACAAGTAGCAGGCGGGGCTTCCCGATATGCGCGCAGAGGTCGTCACTGCCGTCGGGTTGACGAAATCCATTTTATGACCGTGATGACTACAGGACATCTGAGCTCGGACTGCTCAGTGTTGGGTGACGATTAGCAACTTGTCAGACAAACCTTTGAATTTCCAACGATGACGATGAGCTGAAAACTTTCAACACCGAGTCAACATTGGTAGGGGGCTGCAACACGGCCGCTGGTGAACCGAACACCCCGAATTATCCAAATCAAAGGTTGCTGTTTTTCTTGGACGAGAACCGACTATCCATGGAAATATGTGTGGCCTAGCCCTAAAACACGAGCGAAGATAGAATGCGATCGTGGCTGCCGGAGCTGCCTTCGACCTGGGGACGAGTATCACGAATCCGGCACAATTTCTCAAGGCTCTCGTCTCACCGCAGGACTGCGAAACACAATTTATCGACGAATTCGCACGAATTGCTATGATTTTTGACCGTGGAAACGGTATTTTCCTCTGAAGTCGAAGAGCCGCGATCTATCGTCAGCAGAATATTCCAAAACAACTGTTCGAAAACCCTCACCACCGGGAGCTCTTTAGGCCTCCGACTGAAAGTTGCTCAGCTCATGGAGTGGCACCCGGTGGAACCTCTCCTCATCAGGCCTTCATCTGAGAGTAGTTTTGAGAGAGACCTGATCAGACGCCATAAGCCATGATACGACCGAGGATTTCGGATGTTTCCCGACTCGATTTCGAATACATATAGGCACCGAATTCAAATCGGGTTATTCGAGTACCGCGAGAAAGCCAAGTCGATCCTGTCGACAAGAACTTTCCTGGTGGAAATGGAAAGAACCCGGAAGACCCAGGAGGGTCCCTGAGTCGAGCACTTCGCCCTATCTGCACGACCCTGCTGATCCGCACCTGGCCGGGTCCAATCCTTCGTTCAGAGTTCAGATCCGCCATTTATTTGATGCGCCTCAGAGCAGCCGCGTCGCGCTTCCGGAGGCTTCGTTGAAATGTCGACGTATCTTCTTGTCGAAAGACAGTGGTTCGTCCGGAGGCACCAACTCCTATCCGTTCGGCTGACTCGTTCCCTGGAAGACGCGTGGTTGCTTGGGAGTGACTTCCGGCGCTGGGATGCGAGGCCTGGGGAACACCAGAGGAGTTTCTGGTACTCAATCCGTCATCGAGAGGAGATTCCATCGCAGATCTCAATTCGAGGGGAAAATGTCATAGCTTTTCACAGCTTCCTCTATCGCGTCCTTGAGGGAGAAAATGTCTTCGATCGACATCTTCTCTGCGCCGAGTCTCGCTTCGACTGTCCATGATACCAGAGAACCAGGGGACCGGTACAGATTTCAGCTTGGCTCTCGGAAGAGGAATCTTGACGGAAGAAGCCTTGAAGTCCTCGTAGCCCAGCCCGATTTCATTAAATTTTCATATTTTCACCGATATTTTCTTCAAATGACGGCTTCAGGGCTTCTCTCACAACCACTAGGGTGTTTATGCGAGTGAATCGGCTATCAGCCTGTCTGGAACCAGCAAAAGTCGGGAGCTTGAGCAGGAGGACGAAAAGTGATGGAGGCTACCACAAGAGTTTCTGTCCCACATGCCGGAGCGCAGACTCCGGGAAGGCGTGTCATAGTGAGTTTCCCCCGCCGCTCGAGCTCCGTTCCAGAATCCGAGTGGTCTCTCACGGGCAGAAAGTCTTGGCAACACCCCCGACGGAGTCCCGGCTCCGCTTCAAACGGGGATGTTCAGCCAGTCGCTTTCGCAATTGTTCCCATCGCACCTGTCCCTTGCTTTCTTGACAACGAAGTCGAGTGAGGGGGGAGGGAACAATAACGAAGGTGGGTCGGAGCTGGATAGAGTTCTTATCGGGGACGCAGCGGATCTCAACTCTCAGGCAGGATCTCGCCAGTTTTCCGCTTCCATCTGTAAAAGTTACAAGTCGATTCGAAGATAAGTCGATCGACATCTGTGTTCACCGCAGAGCTGACTATGACCGATCAAGGAGAGGCTATTGCTCGTTTTATGAGACTTGGCGCCCGCGCGCAGAAGGAATCTCAGGCACTGCAGAAGCGCATGAGGTCCGGCAAAGAGGTATCAATGAGGGAGCTGCTCAGCTGCAAAGCTCTCATCCTCCAGACTATGGTGGGATATTCACGGTTGCCCAGAGAAATAAAGAGTGTGAGTACGAGAAAGTCACGCTCGGCGGACTGTGGACAGAGGACAGTCAGGGCCACGATGTAACTCGGACCAAACGATCTTTATTCGCAGAATTCATCTGATACGGAGGTGATGTACCGAGCTCTTGGTGATTGCGAGAAAGGGCTCAATCTGGTGTACGATGAGAAATCTATGAGATTCGTCAGCGAGCCGGCAGCGGTCAGTAGTTTCCCATCTCCTCGATGATACCAGACGATGATCAGCCGATCGAGCCATTCAATTCATGGGAACTCCAAACTCAATCGATTTTCGCGGTCAGAGCCTTGACGCAGTCCCCACATCGGGATTGCTCCCTGGAGAGAGGCTCCAGGGCGACGACGCAGATGACGAAGACGATGAAGACACACGACCAGATAGCGAACACGAGAACGCTTTAGTCCGCAAGTTCATCAAGAGTTACAAACGAGCCAGACGAGCGTATTTCGAAGCGGTCTTCGAAATGGAACCGGACGAGGACATGAGTCCGGAGACTCTATACAATTGTGACAAGATGATCAGGGAGTCTCAAGAGCTCTACAAGAAGATTCCATCTCAGATCAGGAAGGTGAGCTCGAATGCTCGAATCTAACTCGTCACGCGTTTTGAAGCATGGCAGGAATATCGTCAGGCAACAGAATATCTCGGTTCACCCTCGTAAGTTTGGAGAAGTGCAGTCACCCTGTCTGGCCCAAACAGGAGCCGAGGACCATGAGCACCGCCGGACAATTGAGCAAAGAGCTCGACAGGTACACGAAATGCCTCCGAGCCTTCCGAGAGGTCGCTCTCAGTGAGCGTCACGTCGTAAATGAGTAATATCGCTCATCAATACAAGAATTAGAGTCGGCGTTCGAAAATAAAAATATTCGCACCCGCATTGCGGATCGGCGACTCCGAGAATGGGGCCTGGACGTACTTTCTTGGGAGAAGTTCGCGGGAAAACACTGGTTGCACCTTCCCTCGCCCCCGAATCGGATTTCGGAATGAATCCTGGGAATACGAATCGTGAACCTGGCGCAAGAGTCTGGGATACGATTCTCCCCGAGCCTCCTCTCCCGGAGCAGCAGATCCACAATGGCGAATTCCAAGGTTCCATCATGTGATTCGGGAGTCGCTTTTAGCTCTACGAAAACGAAGAATTCAGTTCTCATGGAATGCGACGAATGTCTCGATCAGTAAGACCCATTATCGCCTGACTACTCATCTTCAGAGGTAGGCTTTCATGACGGTTGTAGCTCTGAGTCCAGCTCACCCAGTCCTTCCTCAGCTTGGAACGGAAGTTTTGAGGAACTTCCAGTCAGGCAAAATCTCGCGCAGCGCAATGGAGCGGGTGTGGGTTGCTTCAAGATTGAACCACGGAGCTGAAGCTTTTCGAGAGAGACCCAATAGGAACAGGCTCCATCATGAGTCATGACCAATCTTCGCCCCGACTTCTTTGCAGGTTTGAGTCATCCTCCTGATTCCTTCAACCTGAGCCTCAGAATCAAGCAAGATAGTCCAGTACCATGTCGGTGGTCGGTCCCAAGAGTTATTCAGTGAGTTCTCCTCCTAGGTTCGAGAGCTCCGATTGCCGGAGCCCAGGCTCCCTACTAGGCTTTTTGCTACCGATATCGGTATTCGAGTCTAAAGTCCCTCACGAAATCTTGGCCGTAGATAGACGAGGAGTCACAGGTCTGCTCACCCCTTGACTACTACCACGAGGATCAGAATGTACGTGATTTCATCGAAAGAGCTAGGAGTGCTCAGAGGGTGTTCCTCTTGACCAGACAGCAGCTTGAGCCGGGTGAGGATCTAACCTTGCTCGAAAAGCTTACCATCAAGGTTCGAATCCTCGAAGCGATAGCGAAATTCTACGCGATACCACCGAGCGTCTTAGAGGTGAGAATCGTTTTCCTAGTCGTGAGTTCGACCCGCTGAAGAGCGGGTGCTGCTCCAACACGGTTTCAACGCAGGCGAGAGCGAGGTTCGCGCAGCTATGGGTATCCGCTCTGAAAGTCTTCGACAGCTCACTACATCTCGTTTACGACGATGATACTTCAAAATTCATGCTGAGAAAAGCACCAGGAATCCCTCGAGACGCGGAGCCCCCGGGAGCAGTGGTGAGATCCTTGTGAATCGGCAGAGAATTGTGCTATTGTGAGAGTCAAGGCTCCGAATTGAGAACTTCCCGCCGCAGAGAGCCGAATCCGAGGAGGACAGCGAAGACGATGACGATGAAGTCGATGCCCCGGAGTACGAACATGAGAACGCCTCAGTTCGAGCCTTCATCAAAGCTTACAGAGCGGCCAGACATGATTACTTCGACGCTGTTTTCGGAGTTGGTCCCGGAGAGTGCTTGGAGCCGCAAGACATCTATCGCATCGGATGTATGTTCGTGGAGGCCCGTGCCCTGTATGAGAGCATCCCGAAGGTGATCAAGAAAGTGAGTGACTTCCCGAGAGCGAAATTAGGAGAAGACTCGAATCGCCCCTGAGTCTGTCGGTACAACTCTCGAATTCCTCGATGACGACCGACATGTATTCATGGGTTGCGCCATACGGTTCCTCTGTCCCCTGAAGGAAATGAGGACGCACCTAACTGCCGGAGAAATTTATCGCGAAACGACGGAATATCTCGCAAGGCTCCAAGGGTTTTTAGATGTGGCGCTGGATCCGAACCAGAATGCGCCTCCCGACTCCGATGCTTCGCCGGATTCTGATGCGCCCCCGGAGCCTCATGCGTCCCCGGACTCGGACGCACCCTGAGGAATCGGAATAAAGGATCGGCTCTGGACGTTTCAGTTGGAAGTTTCAGTGGCTTCCCTCTCCACCCTTCCTTCCCTCTCTCGCGAGCCTCCTTAAGGGCCCTGGCAGATCATGAATGATTATAATTATTGATGATTATAATTATCATTATGGATGATTTTCTACATACAATCGAATGAGGTATTCCGACCCTGAATATTCGTCGGAAACGATACGAGAATGGGCGACAGGGCCACGACTCTGAAAATAATCATTCTCGGGGCCTCCGCCATTGAGACGGATCAGACTGCAGATTCTGTCGATGGCGGATCCATTGTCCGAACCTTATCGAGGGTAATCGCCTCCCGTTCGGGACCCGCAAGGAAGCCGGAGCTCAATCGGAGATGGGTGTTTGTACGCTGTCTTCCTCGCGATCGATCGAATGTCAGCATATGTGTACGTTCTTCACTCCCGGACGTCGTGTATTCCGGCCACGGAACGTTCTTCGTGCGAGGCTTCTGCTTGAGCTCTGCATGTGTCGTGAGTTGTGTGCCATAGGGTCGATTCAACCCAGATCCTCGAAGAAGACCCGCCCAGGAGAGGAGACGCATTACGGAAAAAATCGAAATCCGGGGAAGCGTCCGCTGCGGAGAAAGGTACGGTGGGCTTGACCGGGCCGTCAATCCGGCCGGTGAAACCCTCGGATCGTAGAATTTAGCGTCCGTCATGGAGTCCGAACACTCATGATTCGTGATCTATACGAATCTGGATGAATCATGAATACTTTCAGGCGCCTTAAGAGGGAAAACCCGACAGCGTGAGAGCACGAACATGACCGCCAAGACCGAAGTGAGCTACTGTGAGAAGTGCTCTGTTCCTTTGGACTTTGGGAATGCGCCATCAATCGAGGAAGATATACCGATCAATCCGTGCCCTGCGCCCGAACGAGCCTCGCTCGCCGAGCGCAGAGCGCAACGCAGAGTACTGGGCCCCCTTTCAAATAATACTCCCAAGAAATCGACGGCTTACCCGACGGGTGCTCGAAAAAAAATAACTCCGTATGAAGCAGGGGGGTTTTCGCAACACATGGAGACGACTGCCCGGCTCAAGGAAGTTCTTCGAGACAGCGAGAATAATGAGCTCCCCATGTGCCGCGAATGCGTCGATACTTTAATGGATTTCATGCAGGAAGAGCTGGATGCGGTCGAGAAAGAGGTGAGTGATCCGCCCATTTCGCATTCACCTCTTCGATGTCCGTGCTCTGAGTGCATTCGTTCTAATCCACGCCCCCAACCCCCCAGGTTGCTGCTCACAAAACATACCTTGACCGACTGGGAGAACCAGATCAAGAGGGAATGGAAGAACTCCGCGCCCAGTTGGAAAAGCTCCATGCAGAAGAGAGAGAGTTGGACGGCAGGCTGAGTAAGCTGCAAACGGAACGCGATTTGGTTTTCAAACAGCGCGACGCGTTGCTCAAGGAGAAGGAGCGCTTGGAGAAACTAGAGAAAGTGGAATTCCGTAACTACATGCTAGAGAAAGAACTGTGGTTTGTCATGTCCGACAAATTGACCTCAACCGAAAACCGGCTCGAATACGCCAAAGCCCGTCTCATGGAGATGAAGAACACGAGTGTCTTCGACTCATCCTTCAGGATTCGTCGCGAGGGAGCATTGGGCATGATAAATGGCTTTCGACTCGGAAAACCAACCCGCGAAGAGGACGCGAGAGAATGGTGGGAGCTCAGCATGGCCTGGGGCCAGCTCACGCAGGCGTTGTTCGCCTGTGCGAAGAAGCTCGACTTCACGCTGGACAATTACGCTCTAGTTCCTTACGGAGATAAATCATACATCGTGGCGCAGAGGGCACGCAAGAAGCTCCCGCTGTATCACAGTATCGGGACAGGGCAGCTATTCAATCCCGAATTCGACTCAGCAATGGAGGCCTTCTTGGATTGCTTGCAGCAGTTTGAGGCAGAAATCCGACGCCAGGACAGAAACTTCACCCTTCTTCATCCCATATCAGGCAGCGACATTGGCGAGCGAGATTCCGAAGACACCTACTCTATCCGGTACTACTTCAATTGCGAGGAGGAATGGAACAAGGCACTCAGATGCGTGATGATGAACGTGAGCCAAATACTCAGATTCGTGTCGGCAAAATCGAAGAGGGAGGAGGAGTTCCTAGACTTTGAGCGTGTTCCCGGTCCCGGAGAAATTCGTTGATGCCCACAGAGGGGGAGACTCTCGTCCGACAGACATCTATAATGTATCCAAGATGACGGGGAGCTCTGAAACTTTATAATTTCTAACTTCTAACTGACTGTTCAATACGAGTTTTACATGAAACACGACATGGTGTTGTCTTTCTCGTGACTGAAGGTCGGAAAGTGTCTCGATCGCGACTCGTTCTCGAGGTTGAAGACCGGAACGGCTTCTTCGCTGTGGAAGCGCTCCATGATGCGGCTCGATTCTGAGAATCGGCCTGAAGACTTGCGCGCTGGAGTCCTAACCTCACGACTGCTCGCGGATAACATTCCGTCTCTACTGATCACATTCTTTTATACTTGAATTCTTGCGTCGGAAGGTCGTCCAATTCGGATTTCGTTCCGAACCCTCCCGGGACTCGAACATGTCATCGGAGTCGGGACTCTCTGGCTGGTCCAGGTCCAGAATCATGGTAAGGAGTGCTCAAACGCATCGATCGAATGTCCTCCACCTCTCTCTCTCAAGATAATGGTTATAACTGATCATCGACCAGAGTCCGATAGGATCTTATTCCTCTAGGGCTCTAGGGATCTCTTAAGAATATTTGGACTCGATCGAACGTAATGGCAGCCTTGCCTGCTGGTACCGATGATACTGCGGGAGGCTTCCCGGTCGTCTCCGTCGAGGCTTCCCGGCTTTCCGTCATATTTATGACGGAACCGTCGAAAATTAGAGTCGGTCACGGTCAGCTTCGTTTCGTTTATTCACTTTCCAGAGCTTCATTTTACATCAATTCCGAAGTCGATTCCGCAACGAGAAACACTTCTCGGACTGCAAAATGTATTCCCGTCGCGATTCCTCTGACTGTGATCGAATTTCTCGTTTTCCCCCAAAAATCAGCGGGGCTACAGCGCCGGAGTTGGTCTCCCGACTGTCGCTCGTCGACTACTATGTTCATCTTATAAGTCTCCGTACAAACAATCAGTTTGTGTGTTCAGAAATCCTCTCATAGATATAATGATCAGACGCATATAATAATCAACCCACCATAATTTTTCATCATAATTATCATATATACACGGCCTGGCAACGCGTCGCGGCATATTCATCAGCGCATGGACCTATCGTGTGGATGGGGGCGTTGGTTTCAGTTTTGCAGAAATCTGTCGTCTCCACGACACTTGCGGTAATCGTCTCGATCGTTTGGTGTTCGCAACTGCTCCACACCGTTCATCTGCTCCCTCTCATTTTCCGAGAGATCTTGGATACAGGAAATCCCTGAACGAAGAAGCCTCAGGAGTCGCTAGATTCCCTTGGAGCTCAATAGAAGTAGGCACCTGAGTACAGCGGCTCCGCGAGGGAAGAGGAGGAGCTCGATTTAATCTTCAGCTGATTCTCATTTATTCACGTTCCGTGAAAACTTTATAGATTTCCTCATATTCGCAGATATATAATGTTCCGTCGAGCCGGTCGCCTTTCCCATCATCCATCGGATCCGGGTGCCGATTAAGGATCTCTCGTCTTCAAGGCAGATTTTTGCTGACGGTTTTCCCTTACCGATACGATATTGATGAAAATTTTCAATGAAATCCGCTTCCAAGAGAAAATAATTGTCCAACACATGGATCTCCGACGAGGAAGCCTTTGAGCCGCGAGGTTCGAAAGTGGAGACCTTCGGGTTATTTGTGGCCGGAGTAGTGTTCGCCGAGAGTTCCTTGCCCTCAGTGTCCGGAAGATCTCGTCGAGCTCATTCTCGCCAGACGCCGGAACCCCCTCTCTGCTGCACCTCTTTAGGAACAGCGGTAGGCATTTTAGCGAGTTTCTTCATGTTCCCTGTCTCTATATCGATGTCCGCCCGAGGTTTCTTCCCACGCTCCCCCCTCCTAAACTTGACGGATAAGGATCCCTCGATGAACGCCGAGACATCGTGTTTTCTGTGTACGCCTGTTCGTCTCCGCGCGGACATTGACGGTCGGTCACCCCAGCTGTTTGATCTTATGAATACCGAGATACCAAGAAAAATGAGCCTCGCTTCACCGTTTCCAGAATTTTTCATTCAATATAAGACAAATAGATATCATCATTTACTGGCTCCTCTTGGAGTGATCGAGCTCTTTCTCTCTCGTTATCGCGTCAATCACATCCATGAATTAATTAATCAGCGGGCCGGACATCATCACTGTGGTAGATTCAGATTTCGAACACGTCGCGTCGATAAAATAATTTGTGGAAATTAATTCCCTGACTCGCTAGGTGGTGGATGGAATCGCGGTCGCTCCCACAGGGGGAAGGGGAATCTACATATTCGGGAAATTTATCGACTTTCACACTTGTCGCAAAAGCATAATGTTCTCAAAACGCGGTCCCAGGTGACGATGATCGTCGGTTTTCGCTATCGCTCCTGTCGCCGCAGATCATAGCGAAACCTTTTCTGCCGAGACGGAATCCAATGAGGTTAGCCGCCGTCGCACTAGTTAGGCCGCCTCAAGACAGAAAACAGAATTGGAACGAAAAAAAAGCGTTCGGATTCTCCAATCTGCTTCTGCTGCCGAACACCCCGGAGTACCACTGCTCTGACCGAGGGCGAAACGCCTTCCAATGAACTCGACAATCGAGATGTGTTCTCGCTTGATACTCTTCGATGTCAAGCTTCGACTCCACCTCTTCACTCAGCATCAACAACAACAACAACTGGTTCGAAAGAAAATCAAACGTTCCGTGTCACCCGGAGACGAAAGCTAACCCTAGCTCGTAAAGCCTCCCCCACCACTGAACTCGGTTCTCCGGTGGCTCTGCAGCAGTTGCAGCGGCGGCAGCAGCAGCAGCAATATCTCAACTTATTGTCTCGAGCGAACTTGTTTTTCAGACGGAAACGATTAGGGCCTCTCATTTTTTCCGCACTTTTGTCTCGTGTTCCGGTGAGTGTCTGTCCCTGATTCCGTTTTCTGGCCGTTATGGATAGTGATAGTGATTGGTCTCTGTAATTCGTCTGTCCGCTTGTCGGCGTGTTTGTCAAGTAATCTTCAGTCAGTTTGCCCGCTCATACCACTGTCGGCTGCTGCTTTTCTATGGGTCCACGCTCGCCATGCGCCCGATTCCTAGCTGATTCCCTCCAGGTCCATCCGCTTGTTGGCCCTCAACAGCTACGTGTCTAGTTGTGGATTTTGATAGCCTTCTCCTGATAGCTGAACTTGGGTCGTTTCGGAGTCTTGTTGATGTGGTCCAAGCCTAGCCATGGTTTAGCCGGAAATCCTCCTTGGCAATTCTGCATCATCTGAGGGATGTTCACGGGCTCCTTGAAGTTCTCGATGTAGGTAGCACGCCCCAGAGAGACGATGGAGAGACGCCATTTCTCGAACTCTTTGTCGGGGATATCTAATCTCTTCTGAATTCTGTCGCGCACGGCCTGCAGAAGGAACGAACGAAAGAGAGGTGAGATCGGACGAGATTTCCGAAACGGCCCTCATCGTTATCAGCACGAGTAATGTAATTATTTGAATTGAAATAATGCTATATCAGAATGGAGCATCTGCACGAACTGCTAGTGGAGAACACCGCAGCGGGAACATCTTGACAGAGACGACAAGAGCTCCGGGTCCGCTACATAAATATCTTCTCACCTGGAAGGTTTCACCGTGGTGAATCTTGAGCAGGAATGGTGTCCCAAACGTGGTGAAGATCTCTTTCTGATAATGGCTGCACGGAAGTAGAACGGTGTGGTCGTTGTCGACGTCTTCGAGTTGTTCTTTGGGAACCTCTTCGATGCGGTACGTTTTGTTGCTGACGTTGAGATTATCCAGATTAGTGGTTTCGGGCTGTATCGAAACGATTTTGTAGGAAACTATCTCGAGCAATCGCAGCTTGCCCGACCCGTGTTCGGGGTCCAGATCTCCGGGTTGGAGCGCGTTTTTGGCCTCTTGCAGGAGATCGCCCACCGTTCCGTTCTTGTTCGGGTAGAGCGTCAGTTCGCGCTCTTCCTTGAGCTTATAGTTCACCCAGAGCACCTTGAATTGGCGTTTCGACTCGAGTTCGTCGATGGGAATCGAAAGCCGCTGGTAGTGCATTTTTCGCTGTTGCTTTCCCTTGAAGAATGACAGCATATCCTTGAGGGTCCCATCGAAACTGAAACGTAACGGATTGCCGGGGCCATCGCGGTACGATTGCGTCTTGAAAAACTGAAGCAACTTCGGATGCGTGTCGAGATGTTTTGCGACCGCCGCCGCGATCTCTTCATAGTTCATCTTCAAAGACAACTCCAGTACAAAGCCACTGTCGTTCGGGTCGCATTTATCACAGAAAAGTACCTCGACGCGGTTTTGTAGATATCTGAAGTACTCTCTGACGCTGGGCAGTTCGAGTTTTGCGGCTTCGGAAGGTGGAAGGGACTTTTGGAAAATTATTATATCGCCGTCCATAAGCTCCTCGAGCAGTTTGTCGAGCTGTTCATCGAGTTCCTGGATCGGCTCTAGAAGGGTCGGTTTGACTTCCTCGAAGACCAGGAGAGGCGTGTTCGGTGGGAAGCCAGCTTTCTTGTTCAAATCGCAAATCAAATCGCGTAGCCTCGTTCTGGTCGGCGTGTACTGGTGCCCGATATACGATAGTCTCTTCTCGTACGGGTCGTACAACTTGAAGAACATCAGAACGTCGGTTTCACGGTCGTAGAACGGCAGCGCCATTTCATTGTTCTCAGGATTGATGGTTTCTATGAAAAGAGTCCACGAGCCCGATTGGTCTGAGATGTCTTGGATGTGCCGCGAATATTCGCTCTCGTCAAGCTCTGTCGGACGCAGGGTTTGATTGGTCCTTATCGACATTTGCCACGGACGAATCCCAGCCACCGGATAGCCTAATTGGTTGGCAATCAACTCGATAAGTTCCGATAGAGTCGATGTCTTCCGAACTTTAAAGTTGCGGTACTGGCATTTGTCCGGGTCGATCAGATCCGTTCCCTGATGTACGAAGAAATGTTCTTCGAGAACGACTTGCACCTGCAGGCGAGCAAGGGGACGGAATAAGCACTTAAGAAACGCTGCCTTCGCTACCTTGGTGCGCAAAGCCCCGGAAAAATCGGGCTTCCTCGATCCTTGACCTTTCGTCTCCACACTGAATTTCGGTTGATCAAAATACCGAACCACCGACCTGCATATAGAGATGGGCTTCGTTGCGCTCTTTTCGGCGCTGTGCTTCGACTTGCTTCTCTTCTTGTAGCCGATCCATCAACTGCTCTGGAATAGCTTCCTTTTCCACCTGGAGTCGATTAGAGCGAACGTCAGAAAGTCCCGCCTCGCCAATTGGATTCTGATTGAGAACCTCATCGAGGATTCACGGAAGCCTACCTTCTGCAAAACATCGGGGAGAGCCGAATCACGGATGTACACCAACATGTACGCGTTTGTACAGTGTCGACTCATTGCCATGTCGTCGTCAGAGCCCGCTCCGAAATTGTGATCTATGGCTTCCTGTTTCGTGCAACGAGACACCACGTCGTCGTCGAATTTGCACCATTTTCCGTCACCTTTAGGATTGATGAATACTACATAGTGGCCACCATGGTTGTCTCCGGAGTGCACGAGAACAGCGTGCAGCGTGTAGTGAGCTGGGGTATCTTCTTTCTCTTCCAGGAACTCGTCGAGATCCAATTTCTCTGCGAACTCGAATCTGGAAGTGTAAGGGAGAACAATTTGAATGCTTCGTTCTGTCGATTATCGTCGTCGGTGAACGAGCCATCCATTCCTCGCGCACTCGGACGACGAGCGAGTATTCGGCTTCGATCGAGTAAACACATCTTTTTCCGTCTCCGATTACTGGAAGTCAGACTTTCAATGGGTCTCACTCAGCCGAGCGAGACCGCCGACTCGATCCGATATGAACGGCTTGTGGAGATACGTACATGGATGGGTGGATCACATGTTCTGTCCCAAGACAAAAAACCTCGCCTTCTCTCAATTAACGTTGAATTATAATTCATGTTATTGTATTATAATGCGAATATCATCCAATCGATTAGGAGGAAACTCACCGATCGTTGATTTTGATGTTAGAGTCAGTCGCTGGGTCGTACTGGAATCTCAGGAGATGCAGATGGAGTACCGGTGGAAACGATTTGAAAATAATTCCCTTTTCCGCGGCCTGGAGTCCGTGGTTCCCGGCATCGTATTTGTTCTCTCCATCGAGTGTTTCTTTAGCGCAGTAGTCTTTGAACGAGTCGATGATGTCTTTCTTCCCCTTGACGTTCAGCTGAATGTCGTAGAAGGGCTCGATGCGCTTCGATTGGTAATTGACGTTCTTACACGCGATATAGGATATCATTTTGCCTTCGAACAGCTTGGGGATCGTGCCCTCGACGATGGTGCCCTTCATTTTCGATTCCATGTTGTCGAGTAGGACCCGACACAGCTCTTGCACGTCGTGCTGCATAAAAGAGTCGAGCGTTTCCCAGCCGAAGCTCTTCGTGAGCTTTTTCGTTCCGACCGGCTTGTCGCTGAACTGGAGTTCGTGGAAAACTCGTTGGAGGGCCAGGGCAACACTCTTCGCCGAGTCGTCGGATTCTGTCGGCATTTGGTAAACTGCTTTCCGGAGCTTGTTGGTGAAATAGAGCGTTTGCAATAGTGAGTTCATGTAGCACGTAGCCCCCTGGTTCTTGAGGCCCACGTAGCCGGTGTGCTTCTTGCTGTCCCAACTGACTCCGTGCGGCGCTTCGGCCATGACCCATACCTCACAGACGATCTTGTTGTCTTTGCAGAAGCCTTTCTCAGGATCGATAACGTCGTTCCAGCTCAAAAAGTGAGAGTAACCCCAATCGTTCTCCTTGTTGTAAAAAACGTGCGTAATCTTGCGTTCGGAATTCTCAACGCCTTCTTTGTGTGAGATTAGTCTGAGAGCGGCTTGCGCTGAACAGCTCCACGAACCGGAGTCCGAATCGCCGTTGCATTGCAAGAAGAATCCCAGACTTTTCGACGGTTGTCGCTCATTCGAATTGGCGTTATGGCGAGGCATCACCATGATCTTCCACGGAAGGTTGCGAACGAATGTTGGCTCGGAGAGACGAGTGTCTCTGAGGTGACTGATATTGTCGACCTCAAAGCGGAAGGTGGCCTCCGCGCGGGCTTCATCTTCCGTGTCTTCGGGGGGGTTAGGAACCTCGTCCTGGCTCATCGGTTGCGGGAAGAGAACGCCGTCGTCGTTGTTCGACAGCGGTGCGTCCTCTTGGGTGTCCATGTCTTCTTCGCGCGGTTTATTGTTCTCGGACTGTTTGTTGCCGGCACCGGCGCGGGCGTTGCCGCTGCCGTTTTTTCCGCCGATGAGCATCTCGTCGTTTTTCCTCAACTCGATCAACATGTTTCGTTCCTCATTATGGACTTTCGATTCATATTCTTCTTTGCCAGCCATCTTGTATTGATGAGATGGGTTGCGCAGCTGTTCAGAAAAATCTTTATCGCTGTCGCTGTCCGCTTTCGCTAAACTGCGCTTCTGGCTCGAAGCTACAGCGTCCGCGTGGGGTTTCTGAGAGAACGTTGACTTGTTGTCGATGTTGTTGCTGCTGCTGTTGTTATTGTTGTTGACGACGACGACGATGTCCTGAGGCTGATCTCCTGTCGGAGGGTCTTGCTTTCGCACGACAGATTCCTTCGGATGATCCCTCACGTCACCGACCGCGTTGTTCGAGTCAGCGGCGGCACCGTGTTTCTTGCTACTCGGGTGATGGTTTTCGTCGGGCCTTTGAGGTGATGCTGGTTGTTGCAGCTCCCTTTGCTGTTGCTGAGCTTGTTGTTGCTGCGGGTCCTTTTGTTGCTGCTGTCGAGCTTGTTGTTGATGTTGTTGCTGCTCTTTGACCTGCGGTTGCTGCGGTGACTGCTGCTGCTGGTGCGATTGTTGTTGCAGCAGCAACTTCTGGTGACTCTTCTGTTTCTTATTCGACTTGAGAGAGTTTACCTCTTTCGGAGGGTTCACCTCTCTCGAATCTAAGTCGTCCTTGCTCGAAGTATGATCTTGTTGTTTCTGCAGTTGTTGTGCTTGCTGCGAGGAATGGTGGTGGGGATGGAGGTGATTATTGTCGTGGCCCTGTTTGGAGATCTTAGAGTGTTGCCCAACAGGGGCGTGCCTGCTGACGATTCGCCCAATCGTGTCAAGATTATTCTAATTTAAGTCCCGCTGTTGGGCAAAAAAGATGATTTTTCACACGGGGCGAAAGGGCGGACGGCGAAAAAACGCCTGATGCCAGTGTTCCGGAACACGGTTGGAAGTTTTGTGCGACTGAAATCCAGCGGTCGACTCAACACTCGGTGCCGAAACAGTGGGCCGGCCGTTGTTCGCCGGAGTCCTTCATTCACGATGATGGTGTAGCTTCCTCGGCAAGCAAGAACTGTGCCGCACAGCACGAAGATGAAAAAACAACTAGTTCGGGTAAAATCCTACCATCGACCGCACAGTTGCGCGTTGTTGACGTCAGAGCGCCAGTATGTGGGACCGTCGATGTCCGGCGATCTCGCGACTTCACTTATGGCACGTCGCTCGCGTGTCGTCAACACATTGTTTTTCAGGGCTGATGGACGCGGCTCGGTCACCAAACCAGCATTGAAGGTCCTGTATGTCAATGAGTTGTCTTCAAGATCGCCGTCCCAGCTCTATCTACCGACTCCGTAACATGGCGAATGGCGACTCATCGGCCAAAGCAGACGACTCTCGTGCGGCGGCGGCGGTGGTTGGCCGAACGTTCGCAGCCATCATCATCATCAGCCAAGTTTCATACGCCTGGTTGCGGGAGAAGTTTCGGCGCCAACATTCAAACGGCTGTCACTCAGCACTGAGCGGTCACGGGATGAGCTGAACGATTGTTGCGCAAATGTTCCGTTGAAATCCCCCTGAATCGCCTCCTTGTGAATTGAAGAGCGAGTTCCCATCCGATGAAGACGTTGGAGCGAGGCGCATATGCTGCGAATCGCACCCCTAGTGCTCAAAGATCTGATTTCTCGGAGCGAACACAATGTACGCAGCGTAATTCTGGTTTCCGGCGATTAGCCAGATTCCTCTTCCAAAATGCTGGTCCTGGACCCCAGCTCCACTTCCAGGATCCAGGCTGAAGCTTCATTCAGTACGCGCGGGTGATACGTACCTGTTCAGGAGGGAATCTCGGGGAACCTTCCGCGACCCGCTACGTAGGAACCGACTCGAGTTTGAGGCATCCCTCCGCCGCGAAAGCGATCAGAGCCTGAATTCTAAGCATCGTTTCCCGAGGAGCATCATACTCGATTCATTGTGTTCGATTGGAGACAATGGATTTGAAGTGTTCAACAAGTAACTATTGGTCTCCGCTCTGCTCTCACCTCGCCATTTGCTCCAGTGATCCGCTCGGCTAATCTCAAATGACCAAACTCGAAGTCTGAAGGCTAACCGTCCACCCGAGACAACATCGATGAACCTTGCGTTCCTTGCTGTTCGGCGAACTTCTTCACTAGACCTTGGTATCCGAGTTGAAATGCAGGCGCGTGCCAAGGATCTTTTGGCGGGAGGGGCCAGGGCGATTGTCTTGGTCGGGCCAACCACCACCGATGATGATGAGCCTCAACGTGGAGCCGTATGGGCCGGAAAGAGATCTTGGAAGAAAGGGCTCCCCCACGGAAGCTGAGGATTAGCCGCGAGAATCAGTCACCGAAGACTTTTCTCCGTCCGTGGGCTGACATGCCCTGGAAGTAAGGCTGGAAATCTTCTGTCACAATTCCTCCCTGATTTCTGCTACAACGAAAAGCCAGTCCTGCGGGGTTCCCTAGATAATCCAGATCGGGCCTCGGAAATCGCGCTTGTCTGTGTTTTGAGAACTATGTCGTTTCCATTTGAAGATAAAATTCGCTCCTTCAGCTCCCAGCGGGAGCGTGATCAACCCATCAATGACAGCTTCGTGAGATGGGTTTTCCATTTTCTATTTCAGTTCCTCCTTTATTTCATTCCGGGGCTAACTCATTACAAAAAAGCCCGCCAAATGCAGTGAATCGTGGTCTGGCCCAGATTCCGGCTTAGGATCCTCGCCCCATCAAAACGGGACACTAGAATACAAGTTATTAATACGGATTCGATTGACCCATCGAGTCGTGTCTAATCCCAAGCATCCGTAAGACGAAAGTTCTTCACAAACATAATACTTTATACATGGTGCTATTTTGAGCAGATCACAGCTGCACGATAGTTTTAAATCTACACTTGTACTCATTGCTGACATGTGCATTTTTTTTTTTGTGCATTCGTCCCTAGAGCATCATGATTCATGATCTCGAATCACATCGCGACCGACGCATTGAGATTATCGTCAGTGTTCCCTGTCAGAGAGGGGGCCTGAGTGCCTAACGGCGACGTAAAGTATGAGTCCTCAGCGAAGGAGTCGACCCGCTTATACGCTTCGTAGTACTCGTGAGGGTAAGCGTTCTGCGTAAGACACCGCATATACCGTCGACTACGGCTCGAGAACTTGAATTCTAGCGGGAGAGAACCGCTCGAAGCTGGGCGGAATCGATTCAAATCTGAGACGTCGAGGAACATTCTCCATTCATGATTGACATTAAGATTTCACGATATCTAATAGAGCTGGTACCCTACCAATCGATGTTCCTAATGAGCACCGGAACTGCTCCATTGTGCCAGGACCCTTCGTGAAACGAAAGCCCTTGTCTCACGGGGGAGACTGTCTCGCTCCTGAACACGGTCCGACCCAAACACCGGAGCTGTGTCAGGAGCAAGCCAGGGGATTCCCTCGAAGGGCATCTCGGTATCAGGCCCCCTTGAGAGCGCGTTCGACTTGGCTTGTGGCTATCTAGGACCCTGTGCGTGTCGTCAAAGTAGACATTCGCTCCGACATCATTGTCGCTGATGCTCTTGTCACGCATTCAATTTCGCGGATTGCCCGGACAGGGAGATGATCTCGGCGCCCGATGTCGAAGGGGGGACTCGGTCGCACAACCGTTTCTCATTGAGGGCTTTCAATGTTTGCCAGAGCATCAACGTTATGACAGTGTGCGGTCCGCAACGAGAGATGACTGCGGTCACACCTTTGTAGAAGCCGAGCACCCCTTCCGAGCGGAAAGTTTTTCTGAAACAATCCAGGACTCCATCGTAGTACAATCCTGGAAAGGCAAAAAATTTCCTCAGCGATTACCCTCCACAACGAAACCCGGAGATATGGGCTTCTGAGATGAATCCCTCGAAAAACGAGAGAACGGAAGCCGCGTTGCCGAGCCTTCTGATGAATGATTATCGAGGGTCGTCGATGTGGAGAAAACTTGCCTTTTTTCGTACTCTGATCGACTCCTTGGTTATAGAGTCGGGTGCAGACAACGTCGAAAGGCGTCATGAAAAGGCAGTGCACGCTGCCACTTGCAAGCGAAGCGAAGAAAGTCGCTAGCATCGGGTACTCCTGTAGTAGCTGAAATCGTGAACACGCTGTGACGTGAGATTTTCATTCCATCATGAGGTTTTTCGGGGGGAAGTTGGAGGAATCGGAATTCGCTCCTCAAGTACGGTACCATCGGACCATACCGGAAATCGTTCTTGGAGCAAACTGCGAGCCTTGCTGAAGGTGCCGAGCTGAACCGAGCTCCCGGCGCTGACTCTCAGAGTGGCAGCACTGGCGCCTCGCCAAAGCCCTCGGACGCCGCCGTTGGTCCATGCCGTCGCTAAAGCGTCAAACATGGTCACGTGTCGATGCTGGAAGCCGACGGCGATTGCTTGAACCCGGGTCGAAGATTGCAGCTGAGTTTTAATCTGAAAGGATCATTTTCCCTGAGAGAGAGAAGCGATCTGATCGTTCAAGGTCAGCAAGCGAGTCGCGAGCGCCCAGCGAGCGTGCACTGTCCAGCTCTTGTTGACTCGGAGTATTTGCGTCGCAAAGCTCGAGTGCGCATTATCTCAGCTCCGACTGCGAGAAAACAGCTCTTGATGGCTTTGAATTATAACGCTTATCGAAGTACGCGTATCTAGCGCTATCGCTATCGTAACCATTGACAGTCTCGGCGAGATCTGCGCGATAGGACGGTGGAATAATCTCCACGCGTTGTCATGACGTAGCGGTATCCCGCTGTTACTGAGTCAACGGAGTTTCCGCTGCGGAACGAACTCCAAGTCCAGCGGGAAAATTCCCGGAAATCGAAAATCGTCACACAAACATCTCTTCGGTGCTTCCATCGAGACTGGTAGATCCATGCGAATGTTTCCCAGGAAATGTGTTCTTAGGCGGTCACGGGAATTCCTGGACGGGGAACGCGAACGACGAGAGTTTCCTCGGGGAGGAATCCGAAATATGGCTCGAGCCGTGACAAAGAGGGGGGAGCAAAAAATTTCTAAAGAGTTCTCACCATGTAGAGTGGACTCGCTAGGAAAGCACCCACGCTTCCGGCGGCGGCTCCGGCCAGAACACTCCGCGAGAAGCTCACCGAGCCGTCCTCGTTTCTCGTCAGGTCCGAGTCCTCCATGAGCTGGAAGGCCCCGAGCCGAAAACCATTCTGACAAAACTGATAGCACATGGCGGGAGCGAGACCGCTCTGAATGGCACGCACACCATCCTTCGTTCCTGCAAATGAGGTGGAATTTAATTTCCCCATACAGAACGGCATAGGGCTCTTTCTTCCTCGAAGAGGCTGTAATGAGGGACTCAGGGGAACGTGGAGGACGTCCATTCTCCGCTCAGAGCTCGGACCAGTCCCATGTTCTCGGAGTCGAACAGCTGGTATTGATTGAGCTCCGTGACCCGTGATGTCGGAAGCAGCGGTTGTTCGTGAAGCGTATCCCCGAGCTTGAGAACTCACCGATAGTTAATATAGCGTGGAAAACATTCCGGTAGTGCACGGGATAGCAGCCGCGGGCTTGGAGTTCTCCTTGCAGCTGTATCCGAGTTTTCGCCACTTCGAGCGGGTTCGTCACAATAACCGCTCCGCAGGAAGAGAGTCCACCAATCAAGAACTCCATCGATGAAACTTAAGTATGCTTCAAGGTGATTTAAAAATGACACGCTCTAAAACGTCCGCACGGCAGGGAGACCTCCGCGCAGCTGGCATAGAACCCGTGGTTGATCGTTCGATTCTCTCAAAACCCACGATGGGGAGGCTAGTCTTGTAGACGTTCCATTCACCGGCCGCGCTTGCCCTTTCTCACGATCAGGGAAAGCCCGCCAAAATTGAACGCGTCTCTCTCGAGCTGGATGCGATTATCCAGTAATGTCGCGTACTTGCATGACGCTCCCTAGATGGGATATCTCTTTCGGAAACGTCTCGTCGATTAAACTGAGCTGAATTTCATGAAAGAGACCTGCTAATCCACCTAATCATCGCCACTATGCCGGAAAGGCAGCGAACGCTAGGCACCACCACGACCAGAATTCGCCCCAGCACGCTATATGCAGGGTTTAGGCGCTCTAACGAATCCGGTTCCGAGAACCCGAGTTTTCTTCCTCTAATGATCCGCCCTCGATATCATCCAGGCGCGAGAACTGCGAGACCAACGCGGTGGGTTCGGTACTTCAGAGGCGAGCTCTGTCTCCGTCAACCTCGCTCTGCTGAAACCCTTGATCGAAATCTCGGTCTCCTCCGATCGGAGCTCACAGCCAGGCTGCGAACGGTCTCTTGAAGCAGTGACGCGATCGACGCACCCCAAATATTTCGCACATCATTGATCGTTCACCATAAGCGCTCACTCATGGCGGCACAATGCGAGGATGAAACGAGGTTTGATACACCGAGCGTTCGATCTCGTCAGCGAGCAGATGATCGATAATCAAGATGATTCCTTATCGACTTTCGACTCACTCATTCGGGTATATTCACCTATTCTCAAATAATTGAGCAAGCTCTTTTCGGCCAAGCTACCATTAGCCTGAAGAGGTTATCTCACTGAAATGTCGGGTCCTCCACGACGGAAACGCTGGGTCAATCTCCACCGCAGCCATCTCGAATACGTCCCCAGAATAATTCGCCCAGGCTGCGAGACCTTTTTTCATGACTTCTCCTAACCGGGAGACTTCTCGGCGATATATTATATGTACATAGAAATGACGATCTGCGAACGATCCGACCCGACTTTCCGGAACCATACCCTGATTTAATGCCTGCGTATCAGAGGAGCGATTTCCGTCCGAGCTGACTGTGATAATAGGTAATGAGCGAGGACAGAGAATGGACAGAAAATGACTCTTTCAAAAATATCTCCATTGAAACCCTCTCCTCCACTTCAATCCGCGGCCTCTCTGAGATCGTAGAGTTGCTGCCTGTTGTTCCGAACCGTCGCCAAACCCGGGAACCTCGCGATGATCTCCAGGGCTAGAGAGTGGTGCCCGCCCTTCACTGCCTGCAACTCATCAATGTCAAATTTCAGTCTCCGACATGGAGATCAACATCCTGTAGATATGAGGCTGATCAGATACTCTTAGCATCGATAGACGCCAAATTTACCTTGTGAACGACCGTGTCACCGTCAGAGTCGACAAGGCTTTCGGCACCGTCTACCAGAAGTGACCAGAGCACCGCCTCATGCCCGGCGTAGGCGGCACGGTGTCCGGGGGTCGCGCCGCCCCGCGTTTGAGCTCTTGGACAGGCCCCTCTCGACAAGAGTTCTCGGACGACCTCGACTCGTCCACCACGGGCGGCATAGTGCAGAGCGGTGTATCCGTACGAATCAGGGTCGTTCGGATTCTTGCCTTTATTGATCAAGTCACGTATCCTAGCTAGGTTTCCGTCTGAAGCCGCTCCCCAGAGACCCTTCTCGAAGTCCATCTCATCCATCGATTGGGACACTGCTGTAGAGGCATGACAGAGACACGAGTTCGTGCCGCAGTCGGACATTCAGTTTCTTCGGTTTTCGACCAAAAATTGACCTAGACGTCTCTGTTCCAAAATGGCTGCCACCTCTGGCTGCCGGAGCAGAGCTTGACGTTTCTCCCGCAGAATTGAACTCAGCAGAGTCGAAAGAACTTCTTCGCCAATGACGTTTTCATTCGCTTCAGGGATGCTCTCGCCTGCGAAAAAGGAAGAAAACCTTCTCAATCGTGGTCGGCTCAATCGAGTAGGTCGGGTCGATGGAGTTCCGGCAGTGGTATCCGAGATCCCGAGAACCCGAGATTGGCGAGCCAGCGCGGAATGTACCAATCAAGGGGGTCAGTCTAGAAGCGGCAGCGAATGGTATTCAATCTCCGGAATTTTTCAGCATATTGGGGAAGCAGGCACATACTTTCGAGTTGTGAGCGACTCCTCTTAAGTTCGCCGCTCGTACAGCTGGAGGAGGAGCTTCGGTCGTCGCCAGTGAACATGTTTCGAATGCGCGGACTAAGGTCGGCTCCCGAGCAGTTCAGATGCACTCTGGTGACGCTAACCAACTGACGTGCGAAACGAGTCAAGTTCCGGATGCGTAGTTCTCTCGGGTCGCTCTGTTTGCCGAATTTCCCACCTATGAATTCAGGCAACTGTTGCTACCCTGACACCGTATCGATATTTGGCGGGAGTCTGGGATTTCTGATGTCAACACACGAATTCAAACTTTTTAGCCGCAACCGAACGGAGGAGCGAATCCGGTCTGAAGCCTTTATTGTGGCCAACGCCTCGGGAACCCTAGTAGCTCGATCGTCCCGTCGACGCCGATCATGGCTCTTTATCCGCCGCAACAGATGGCGGACATCTTATACTCCTTCAAAGCTTTCGGAGTCCTCCCGACTGAAATCGCTGACCAGAGTGAGTTCCATGGAACAGCTGCGATCTGAATAATTTCAAATCATTTTACATTCGCGACCAATTGAGGACGAAAATCAATTCTATCCGATCATTCGCGACTGATTATTCTTCTTGAGAAATCTCCCCTGTCGTCATCTCCTATCCTGAACTTTCTAGTGTGGATTGAGCCTAAACTCATAAGATTTTCTCAGTTCAAGACCTGCTGGAAGACGAGCTGACGCAATCAATGAGATCTCTGGTGGATGACGTCTTCGATCTGGTGAGGCATTCGCCGACAGGCCATTCGGCGAGGAGCTCCCTGCCGGAGGAGGAATGAGAGGGGGAGGGGGCGGAGACGCGGACATTGTTGTCACAAAGAGTCATGCTCTCTGATTCTTACAGAATTGTTTCAAAGAGCCGGTTGACCGTTCTTCAGTCGAGCGTTCGGCCACCCTTGACACCACCCACTATGACAGCTGCTTGGATCGGATCAGCGTCGGTTTTCTCGGAGAATTTCGCAGTGTATATGAGACCATATCAAAGCCATTGCGAAAGTGCGTGAGAAAGCAATGAAAATGATCTTTTGGTGATTTCAGGCTAAACTCGAGAAATTGATGTCGGTTCCGCCTCACGTTCTCTTGCCCGGCGATGAGTGTTTCCGGAATGCCGATCCCGAAGCTCGGACGAAAAGGATGCAAATTAGGAATCAGATAAAGCTAGTGCGTTGCTTCCCTATGTCCGAGAGATGATTCACTCCGTTGGTTTCCCCTTTGCATGGCCATCGACCTCGGAGGCAAAGCTCCGACACGGTCTGACATATGAAGTCTTGTACAACTTTCAGAAAATGGCGAGTAATCGGGAACTGCGTGGAGAGGTCGCTAGATTGCGATTGGAAATACAGGTCAAAGAGCGGCTCGCCGAAGCTATCCAGAAAGTCACGATCTGAACTCATCAAGATCCGAGAGCGGCAGCTTTCGATAATTGATACCAGATAACTCTTATCATCATTGTAAATAAAGTCATCGTCAGCTACGACTCGTGTTTTTGGTCGTTCAGCTCCGGGAATTCCATTGATTGATTGATTGATTCATTCATCAACCACTCCTGGTAATGCATGCGCGGGAGCGAGTCTTCTCAGCTGGTAATTGGTTGGTGGATCTGACGCGAGCGGGAGCGTGTCTCTTCGTCTCCCGTCCCCGTCTGTCAAGACTTCTTTTTGTTCGCACTACCGTTTCTCTTGTTGAGTCCTCGTGTAGGCCTAGTATTTTAAGGATCTCCGGCTCAGAGCTTATCTCCTCGTTGCACTCCATGATGATGTGTTCCAGTGTTTCGTTGTGGTAGTCACAGAACTCATAACTCCGTTCTATCTCTTCGAACCTTGCTCTGAAGGAGTTTGTGTTGAAGAAACCGGCTTGGGCACCTGCCAGAAGGGTACTCCCTCTTGTGCTGTCATATACATGATCAATCGTGCCCCTGTTCTTTTTGTGTTGCCAGTAGCTTCCCAGGCTAGATTTGGTTTCCATCCCATCCCTTCATTCTCTGTAAGTGAATGCCCTGATGCGATCGCTTACATCATTGCGGAAGGCTCTCTGGTGGCGTTCCTCAGATACCACATGTTGCGATTCTTCGAACCCGCACTCATACACCCTGCTAAGATATTGCATTCTATTGTATGCCTCACTGAGGATGTTGCATGTCTTGATCGCCTCAAGAATGGCTTATGGCCACCGATGACTCGGCATTCGCTTGAGTCTCGCAAAGAATAGGATTTTGCTTTTGGCTTCTCTGCTCTCATAGGAAGCCCATCCCAATTCTCCTTCAAAAAACTCGTTAGCCAAATTGAAGGCGGCTTGCCCTAGAGCCCATTTACCTGCTTCCTTCGGCGACGTTTCCATTCTCTTGCGTGTATCCGCGGATGCTACCAGGACCGAGTTGCAGTAGGTCAGTGCAGGTACAGGCTTCGCTTCCCACTGTATCTTGGTCATGACAAACCTATTGAACTTCCACAGCGACTTAGCGTACATTTTTCTGAGCGCTTTCGCGGATCTCTCTTTCCACTCATTGGGAAGTCGCTTGACGTCTGCGACGCAGGTCGCATCACAATGCGCGCATTGCGAGTTCGAGCCTCTTTCGAACTTCGAAGTCAGTGCTTCTCTGACGATATTCGGAGTATCTGACGGATCCACCGAGGGGGCTAGTAATTCCTCCATTTCAGAGGGTCGTGTGGTGATCGGAGGGAATCCTCTACAGCCGGCAGTGTTTTCTCTCACCCGATATTCAAGAACTGAGTTCATCGACTGTCAATGTCAGTTCGAAAGTCTCACACGATTCTGGTCCTCATCTCGGGAGCGTCCTGGCCGGGGAATGGCTCTCGTGACCGTCTGGGAGAGCAAGATGAGCAGTATTCGAGGTCCTGAGAACTTGGTGGCCCGAAAGGACCCCGCTCATCCCCTTTCTTCCCCGCCTCGATAGGCCGCTCCACCTTCGGCGCCGAGGTCGGGCATCAGGCGCCGGTCGGCCGTGAAATGAGGAGATTTCATCATTCCTTCCCCCCGAAGCGCCCTCGGAGACTATTGGGAGACTGGCAACACCGGTTTTTGCAGAGCGCTGCCGGCTGCTGGCTCCGGGCCGCCGAGCTTCCATGTCTTAGCTTCAACTTAACACGCTATGAGGCCGATCGGCTATCTGTCTATGTTAACCCGAGGCGGCACCAGTGATGGACTTCCGCGATGTATCCGAGCGATTCTCCAGCGAGCGCTCGAGGATTGGGGTAGAAACATCAGGGGCCACTCCCTTCCGAATTTTTTCCCGATGGAAAAGTTTCTTTAATGTTCTGATCCCCGATGAGATCTACCCTCCCCGACGAAGCCATCGAAATATCTCGATGGCTCACGGAAGTGTCCCGCCTCGGGTTTTTTGAGCCCTTCCGATTCTCGAACAATCGGTCAGTAGGAAATCCTCGAAACGTCGTCGGGGAGCTAGGGAGGATATCGAGGGCCGCCCGTTCGAAAGGAGCGCCAAAAGCTCGGACTGCAGATGTTCTGTTTACATCCGCCGGCCAACACACAGCCGACCCTCACCGCGGCACCATGCGCGTAGATTTCTCCGGAGCTTTCTGCGAATGTCTCCCAAGCGATCCTTTGATTCACACATAACGCGTCCAATGAAGACTTGCAAGTTCAGAAATTGACGCAATTGTGGGCCTTCATCGTTTGAAGTCGACCACGATGTCATCACCTGGCAGGACAGATGAAAAACCCTCGAGCACCCGATGGCCCGGTGAGAAGATGGATGGATAAGATCCTTCCTGGGAGTATGTAACCGAGCCCCGTGCTCGATGTAATGAAGAATCTTCTCTCTCCAACAGAAATCCTGTTCATGTCGACGCTCGCCGGCTTCTCGATGCTTCTTGGCTTCAGTGCGACGCTCGCGAAGACGAAGAAGGATTGCCCCAAAGATTTCACAAAAGTAAAGTCACGTTTCATTAGTGGGAGGGGAGCTGTAGAAAGCTTTCTTGATGTCTCCAATGCTATTCTCCTCAGGGAATGATGGCTTCGGCGGAACTTCCTGAAAGCGGCACGGCGCTTGCGATGCGCGCGCTCGGCAGAGGAACTCTATACGCTGTTGGTGGATTCAGTATATTCTGTTTCGCGGTGTGGAAGGCCATGGGTGTCAAAGACGTAAGGACTTTTTTTCTCCTGTCCGGCTGTAATGAGCATAGCTAAAAAATCTTCCGTATCCGGGGTTATCGTAGTTTTCGCGGAATGGGAGCCTCATAAAGCGAGGAATTCCACTTGGCCGAGTTAGAGCGACCTGAAAATACGTTGCTCTTCCAGTTAAAGGAATTTCGCCAGAGAGCTGGGGAAGCCCTTCCCCGCATCCCGAAGTCCGAAAATCCAGGCCGGTCGGACTTCGAGAGTTTACGAGACTTCTTGCAATACTGTATAGACGAGAGTGAGAAGTCCAAGAAGAAGTAGTCTCAAGTTTGTAGGACTTGATGAAATCGCACATGCCTCTCCGATTGAATGTGAAGGGTCTCGGTTTGTGAAATAAACTTGAGGAGTGCCGTGATCCCCGTGTTTAGATTCCAAGGCGATGAATGATCATTCTCACCGGAGGTAGTGCTTCGACGCATCATCCTCCTCGAACATATACAGCGACCGTGACCCATGGGCCACTTGAGTCAGCTTCGGGCCCGCAAAAGAAGGGCATTTGAAGCTCTAGCGGAGTTCTGAGGAACGGACCGATCTAAGATTTGTCGACATCATCGAATACTTCGAATTCGGTCGCGTGGAGACCGAGGCTTGGAGGCGAGGTTGGTTCCCTCACTCCTCGCTGAAAAGCACCTTTCGGAGAGCGTCTTCGACGTTCGAGACAGGACCGAAGGCCCTAAATGAGATTACGGACAGCTGACAAGACAGCCTAGGCTCCCCAGAAGTCTCCGTGCGTCGGAAAGAGACCAGAGATAGAGTTCGGGCCCCACGTAAGTCTCGTCAAACGAATTGCGCTCAGATCATGTTCAAATACAGGGGGAGAATGTAAGTGGATGAATCGAGGATCACCTCCAGCACGAGCGGCGTCTCCGCGTCAATGTACGTTTGGCACACGAAGTGCTCGACGCGCGAAACACTTCACTTCCTCTTCCCTCTCCGAGAGAGAGACTTGTGCTGCCACAGAAAGAGATTTAGAAAATTTTGGGTTGGAATAGTGGTATACGACACCCAAAAAAAAATCCACCAGCAGAAAATTCACACACATTGTGTCCTGCCACCTCAAGTCTGGAGAGGTGCAGGAGTCATTATGAACTTGTGCAGCTGTGCATCTGAGGTCCCAATGATAGTGGTGCGTCTAAGTATATTGGGACTCTCACGTTGAATGGAGTCATTTCTGAACTCCGGGACACAGTTTTAGTTCGCATAGTTTCTGGGGACCCGATTCAGGAGCAGACAATTTGAACCAAATGAGTTCCTGAAAAACCGTTAGAATCGTTGGCGCGTCGGAGCATCCAACTTTGAATTGCGTATCAGCTCTCAACAACAAGTAATTCCTCATCAGGGGTGAGTTTCAAAGGATTTCTAACGCGCGAAAAATTAGTTTCCTGCAATTTTTCCAACACCGAGTGTCGAACTCGGCAGTCCGCAAACATCTCAGTCCCGTAGCGAGAGCCTCATTATTCCTCTCACTCCGAAATGTCGAAAGTTTCCCAGGAAACGGAGCATGGATACGTCAGGAATCGATGAAGGACCTTTCGCTTGTTTCTTCTGTCCGGCTGAAATTCGGACCCGCGTTGGGCTGAAAATCCACATGCGGAAGAAACACCCGGAGAAGACTCGTATCGAGAAGGTGATCTCGAGATTGAGTCCTGCGTCGAGGGACGCGATGCTCCATGGCGTGTACGCTCCGTCTGTGTGTGATCTCTGCGGCTTTTGTTGCACCACTGGATCGCTTCTCCTTCAGCATAGGAGAGCTCATCATCGAAACTTCTCTCATAAGGCGGCTTTAGCGAAAGCGAAAATGCGACGGCCCGCCATAATCGCCCGAGGCGCGCCCGACTTGCAGAGTTTCGCAGCTGCTGTCAAAGATCGCGTCGGGCATTCTCTCGCGGGAGATCTGCCCCCGCTCTGCTGCAGCGACAAATTCATGAAACCCGTGGCCGTGTACGTTCCCATTCATCTCACGGAAGCCGAGTCGGAGCTCATGTTTAGAATGTCGCTTGGTCAAGGCGCTCCAGCCCCACTTCCGATGCATTGCCCTCCCCATCCCCAAGAGCAGCAATTTTATGACATAGCATATCAAACAGCTCTCCCGGCTGTATTCAGCACTGTTCAGCCGGAGGCTTCAGTAGAGTCATTTTTGAACCTCGACCCGAACCCCGTCGATCTAGGATTGCTGAACGGAGTACTCGAGTTCGTCTGCAACGAGCCTCGGCTGTCAGGTAATACTTCCTTATTTGGCCGCGAGAGATTTTTCTTCTGTAGGATATAGGTCCCTATCAGCCTTGGTGCACCCGAGGTTGAAGAATTTCGGTGGAAATCAGGTGGATCCCTTTTTTTGATTCTTTTCTTGGAAGCTCAGGAAGGACTGACCTGATAACTATTCCCTGTCGAAAATTCCACAGATTCGCCGACTGTTCCCGGCGGAGGCTTGGCGGTCTCAGAGGAAATTCTCCGGGCGATCGACTTGGCATCGCATCAGGTCGAGGTGTTCGAGTTCAAGGGTGACTTCACTGAATTAGTCGGCAGAGACGTGTTCCTGCATGATGCTGGCGAGACAGTCGAGCTTCACATACCAGAGTACGACGGATCGATGGTGAGATCCCGAAACCGATCGAGTCGGCGGTTTCATTAGGTATTCCTGGTTCAGATCAATGATCACATTTTGAGGTTTTCAATAATCCCAATCCCAGGTAATCGTTGTGTTTCTTCCGCAGACGGTCTGGAAAGCGAATCGAAAAATGTCTGGTACATTAGAATCCGCCCCGAGCGCCGAGAATCGGCTAGACGACGGAAATCTTGCAGTTGTGTGACCCGAGAGGATAACCGATGAGATTCATGTTGTGACTTTCATGATGTAGATGTTGACTGCGGGAAACCCATCGCAATGAGCAAGTGAAAAATAGATGCAAGATGGTGATCGTGATGATCGTTTCATCGATCTCAAATCAAATTTATTTTTGTCTTTTCTCTCTCTACCAGATAAAAGCACACAGGCGCCGTATTCTACGTTCATAGATCCTTAGATTTTCGACCACAAGATGTCTGAAGATACGGCTTGCCCCAAGGAGTAGCCGGAGTCACGTTGGGCATGCGACATTACACAATCATTGTCTTCTTTCCCGAGCACAAGGTCCGAGAAAGGTCGATCACAAGACTCGATGTCTCGTTTGCAGTCGTTCGATGACTTTTTCGGCGATCAAGCCCATCGCATTCCTCAACTCGATGTCCCTTTTCCGTTTCCTTTCGATGTCTTCTTCGAGGCAATGGATCGTATCGAGGAGGGTTTGCCGCTCGGCGGCATACTTCCGTCCTTGGCCCTGTCGAAAGATCGATCGATTTGACGCCAAGCCGTAATCGATGCGGGACAGATTTAAAACCTCAGGCTCCTCGATAAAATTCACCTACCTGGAATACGGTCAAATCCTCCCGTATTTTCTCCATGACACCAACTTTATGCTTCAGGATGGAGCGGAGGTTTTCCGACTCCAGAGAGGATTCTCTGAGCTTCTGCCGAGTTTGTTCGAGGTCTTCGACGAGTTTGGCGCATGTTTCTCCGAGAATTTGATTATTCTTCTGTTGCTCCGCACTCTGCGAAGCACTCTCTGGCTGGAGCTGAGCCAGCTTCTCGTTCGCGGATTTCAGCTCAAGCATGCACTCATCGAGTCTCTTCTTGAATTCCTAGAAGAGCGCAGATATTAGCCGGAGGCATCTCGTCGAGGAGCGCGGAATGCGTAGCCGAATCGCACAATTCCCAAGTTTCACCGTCAAGTGAATACGTGATTTACTCTCGTACGAGGCTCGCATCGATCGGCGAGGTTTTACCTTCTCGAGCGATTCCTTCTCCTTGTTCGCCCGATCCACCCGAGTTTTGCCACTCTTCACCAAATTTTCGAGGAGTCGCATTCTCTTGTCCTGCTCGGCCAGCTGACCTGCTCTCGATTCTCGATCGAGCTTCAGGTCTTCCAGTTGAGAGCGCAGCCTGCATCAAGAAATTCCATGTCTCGGTGCTCTCACAACCGGTCGATTCCATACCTGAACTGACGGGAATCGAACTAGAAATTCTCTCGGTTTTGTATTCGCTAACTCACTTCGTCAGCTTGTCCTGTTTCCGTGTGACATCTTCCTTGAGATTTTCGATTTCTTCGTTGGCCTGATTTAACTTCTCGGAGAATTCTAATTTCTCCCGAACGGCTTGCCCAACTTCTCGACGGAGTTCTTCAACTTCATCTTGAAGAACCGTGAGTCTGTGACGAGAACACCCGAGAAATATCATCAACATACCGCTCCGAGGATTCTGACCAGTTGGTTCCTAGCCTTTCCGGGAAGCGATCGCTACGACATATGCGAATAAGGTAGAAGTGTAGGTGCTTCCGAATCTTATTCCACATCGAATGACGCTCAGCCATGAAAAAACACAATGCTGAACGTGGAGGATTTGAGACTTGTCGGTCAAGAGGAGCGGCCAAAATGAATCTCAGCGACGTGTATACGAGAGCGAAGAGCGAACGCCACGCCGGATATGGAGTCAGAATCGGCGCGACTTATCTCCCGGCTACGAATCTCGAATTTTGAGCAGAAAGTTCGTCTCGTCGACACGATCAGGACAAGAATTATGAGTTCACACCTTTCGTGCATCATTTCCGCCTCTTCTTGCGACTTCCTGGTCAACCTTCCGATCTCTGCGTCCTTCTCTCGACAGATCTTCGCCAATCTCTCCTCGAGCATCATCAAGCACGCCTTGCGCAGCTTATCGCCCATTTCGCCTCGCTGCGAAACTTCATTCGCAAACTGGAGCTCCATCCGATTGATCTCTGGAGGCAAAAAAAGGAGTTCTTCATCATGGATATGCAGACACAAACGAACTGACTCTCGGCGGTTCGTCGCAAATCCGTTGCAGGAGTCCCTCACCATTTTGGAGTTTCCGATTGGCCTCTGCCTCGATCTCTCTGCGGAGATTTTCTCTTTCCGCCTCGAATGCTTCGATTTTTTCTCGCAGAACTTCTTCTGCCATCTCTTGAGCTCGACGACAGCCGGAACTGAACTCCTGAGCTCTTTGTAAATCGACCAAGAGTCGTTGTTTCTCCGAGTACAGCTCTGCAGAAGAGTTAAGAATTTGTCCCCAAGTTCACAAAACCACCGACCGAGGCATTTACGATTCCGCTAGGGCATTTGTGCGAGTTTGGGGAAATGGGTGAACTGAAGACGCGGAGCGTGCATGCGTACCATTGAAGTCAGCGGAATTCTTCGAATCCTCGTTGATGCGATTCCTTATTTCAGTCTTCAGACGGTCCCTGCTCTCTTCTAGAGTTTGCACTTGCAGTTTCAGGTGCAGGTTCTCCGCTTCCAGTTTTTCAAGAGCACCCTTGAGGGTTCCAACTCGCGTCGTCTCGCTATGGCTCTCGGTATCAGAGCTGTTGTGTTCCAGCTTCTCCTGTAGCACGGATACGGCGCGACAATTAGACAGTGAATAAGACAGTTTCATGTCAGTCCGACTCTGACCGTCGATCCATTCACTGCTTGATCAGAGTTTCCGTTCCTCGGTCTCGTAGGAATTTCTTTCGAACCTCACGGAGCGGGACTCATCGCTCGACCCACTGACCTTCAATTGCAGGTTCTCCTTCTCGAGTACTCTGGCTGCGATCTGAAGTTCCTGGAAAAGCCTCGTAGACGTCGCGACATCGGAATCGAGCTCCTTGATCCGGTGTTTCAGTTCCACGACTGCATCGCAACACTCTGTCACCGCACAATTCAGTGACGAAGCCTGGAAAAAACGCGATGTTGATCCAGATTCCACAGCGTTCTCACCGTCACTGAGTTCGCACCGCTCGGATGATCTCACCTTTTCTCCGATGTCCAGCAGATCGCAGAGTCTTGCTAAATTGCCGTCAAACTCTTCGGGGAGGTCGTTTTCTTTGAGCAACATCGATTGCTCCTTGACCATGAGCTGCAGCTGCAATTCCTTCTCTTGGAGCTCTCCCACGTTAATCCTCAACCTTTCAACTTCCGATTCCAAGGCTCTCCTTCGATCGTCGCCCGCCTGTGAGGGATCGTTCGATATAAATTCTGTCGGCGACAGGTCGAGCAAAAAAGTGCATTCCATCCGCCAGAACACTGACCTCTGACGTCGAGCAGATATGATTCCGAGCTAAGAGAGCTTCCTCCTTGAATTTGTTTAGTTGAACAAGGATCTCGCCTTTCTCATGGTGGAAGGAGCTCTTCAGTTTCTCTGTGGATACCGATCTCGTAGGTTGGGAGTGCTCCGCGACAAAACATACGAATAACATGAATCATGACGGAGTAACTTTGGGCGAGCCATCAATGTCCAGAAATTGAGCAGGACATTGAATGGTCTCTGCGCCGCCTCTTACTCACCGATTATCGTCTCATACTGGTCTTTGACCCGATGAACGGTTTGAGCATCCGACAATTCTCCTATTTCCTGTTCTAAGAGGTTCATACGGACCTTGAAAGTACAAATTGGGTTGAGAGAACAGGGATGAACCCTGTTATTGCTTCGGAACGAATTTCCCTCGATGAACTCGCCCTTTGTTCGGGCACAGCCGAGATTCCATACCGAAAGCTCAAAGTCCAAATCCGAGCGGAGAGAGGGAAGAGCCCTATCGATTTTTTTCCCGGAGGTAAGAATTCGCTAGATTTCTCTGATTGTGAGATGTAGCATATGGGGGGACTCACCTCAGACTTTTCCAACTTCTCCTCTAGCTTCAACTTTTCCCGCACCATCGAATCAAAGTTCGTTCGTAGAGCTCCGTTCTCAGCTCGTAAACGATCGTATTCGTTCCGGAGCTTCTCCAGCTCCTTCTGGCTCTGTAGGTAAATTTCTTCGGGCACATTTCCTGGAACGAGTATACACATCCGTCTTGGACCGAACGATACCGGGACCTCTTGAATTTCGGAGTGATCCATTTGCTCGTAAGATTCGATCAAGAACTACTGGGACTTCAGAGAATAAGAGATGGAATCCATAGATCGGTACCGTTTTCTTGCTGCGAATTCGGGGGTTTATAATAGGAGCTCGCTTCACTTCCGGAAGCGTCGAGTAGATCGTCGAATGCGTGGACGGCCTCCTGTTCCAATTCGCGCTCCTTCAAGCGCACTTCTTCCAGGGCCTGAGCTTCATCCCTCTCACGGATGGCGTCGAAATGATGTGAACCCAACTGTTCATTTTCCAACCTTGAAAAAAGTTCCTGGTCAGGGCCAGTCTCATATATTCACAAGATGCTCTACACTATACATCGCTTCCGTTGGAAACTTCTGTCCGAAAGAGCACAGCTGACAGAAATGATGGCGGGCCGTCAGAAAGTGGAGGTGCTCGAGTCGATCCACACGAGGATTAAGGCTCCGGGATCCTCCTTCTTCATCCTTCCTTGCCTGATGGGAATGCAGCCCAGGGCTGGGGCCCCCTAGCCCGCGTCCTGCGTTTCAGGATCATGGAACCGCATGAGTTTCGTCCCTAAATAACGGTCTTCGGCTCACCGGACTGAAGTTGACATCTTGAAGCACGACTCCTTGTCTTCGGATGAATCGAGACTGGCATCCCCACCCCACAATAACGAGCGGGGATGGGACAGTGAAAAGATCGAGACCAACACAATCACTTGAAAATATTTCCACAATCACAATTTTTGAATCGACTTGTTCTGCCGCCCGCGGGGATCCATGATCATCGGGGAGAGGCGCATCGTCCCATCCCTGTGTTTACGAGCCGAGCACCGGGAGGCCCTTAACGAGGAGTGGGTGAAGAATATTTCTTGGGGAAATTCTTCGGTTTCGCATAGAACTGCGAGCAGGAGCCACCGGCAGCACAAATGTCGCTCCAAAGGAGAAGTACACGGAATTTTTTTCGAGACGGCCCGTCGATGCTGCGATAATCGTATCGTCCACACCTGTCGTCCACTTAAAGACCCGCCACGGACCTCGGCCGGCCAGCCAACCTTCTATTTTGATTTTCAGCTCAGAACGAAAAACAGAAGAGGAGGAGGTTTGAGGGGATGATGATGATCATCATCATCATGAGATGAATAATGACAGTAGCTGCTCAAGCAGCTTGAGTCAAGCCGAGTCGCCGTCGCAGGCCGAATTTGACTCGAAACCGTGAGACAGTTCGGCGCTAATTCGCCAACAGAAGTCTGATCTGTGAGCGTCATCTCAAATCGGAAATCCTAGGTGCTTTCCCCCACGGAGTCTTCATCCGGTGTCTCGAGAACCACACAAACGTCACCCGGAACGTTCGCCGAATAATTGAAGTGAGCTTCCAAGTCCTCCCGAATTTCGCAGCCTTCATAGGTCCAGATTGATCAAACTTATGACGAGTTCAATGATTGCCTGGATCAGAGAAATCAGCGTCTGACCGATGCGAAATCGTGGTCGATCGATAGCGACAATCTGATTTGTCTAACTATCTGGGTCGCTCATCATAGAATCATGCTACCACCGTTTCCATTTATCAACCTTCTCTCTCTGCCTCCCTCAGGAGTGAATCATGGAGGAGGATGCCCGATCAACAGATTCCCCCGCCGTGGGTGCCATGCTAGACCCGATGCTCGCCGCCCAACTTCTGGCCACCCAACAACAATACGCCGGGAAATCAAAGTACGCCCAGCTGCTGGCCGTTCTCGAGGAGATCAACCGAGAGATCCGGCCGACATACGCCGGCAGTCGGAGTGCGATCGAGCGTTTGAAGCGGGGGATCGTGCACGCGCGTATTCTGGTACGCGAATGCCTTATCGAAACTGAGCGTAACGCGAGATACAATTGAGGGATGTCGAAGGAAGCTCCAGTGATACTGTCTCAAGGGAATCCAAGAAAGAATCTCAGCATGTCAAGATGTTCTCATTCTGTGCATAGAGACCGTCCCGGGGCGCTCGGGTAGCCTCATAAGTTCATAACCAATTTATCACAAGGGTCACAAGTCGACACACTCGATTACTGTCGATCGAGCACAACGCATATTTCTTTGTGTATAAGACCTTTCCTAAGAGATTTTCATGTGTGATCTGCGAAACAAGAGCGAAATAAAGTCTCTGATGAGAGGAATTCAATCATAACGTACGTAATATATACATATCGAGTATGTCTGTACTGCATTTTCACCGGCAGTGGATTCCTAGCGGTTTTCTATTACCTGAATTTCTGCCGGTCGGATTCTGGGTTAAGTGGGTCGCCAAGTCTCATCGGAGGCAATCAGCACTACTCTCTTTGTAGCATAGCTGGAAATAATATGGGAAACACACGGGATTATCGGACGCGTTAATGAGGAGATCAGCCCATCCCAGGGGCCAGTTCGGCAACATTCATATCATTCATCTCGGATGGTGCGTCGATATAGCCTCCGTTCCTGAAATGTGTCTTGATGCGCTTCGTTTGAGAGGACTTCTCCGAATGAGTGACATAGACTGGCACCGTGCCGAGGCTGGCGCGGATGTTCCGGAGATTATATCCATCACGATGAAGCTTTACAGTGTATGTCACGTCCATCTGTTCCCCTCGATTAGGCAGTATGCCGTATCATACCCTCAACAGAGAGCGTGGGAGGTTTCTCTTGACGGCGCGCCGCAGTCGAACCGAGCGCCGTTTGCCGGCCTCGCTAAACGACGGAACGATACCTTGATCAGCTGAGGCAGCGAATTGACAGGGATAAATTTTCCGTCCGCGCGCCATCGACGAATTCCTCTTACGGTACCACGGTAGCGTTCAGCCACCTGCTCAGCAACTTGGCTTCAACCGAAAGTAAGTAGTGAGCTCTCGGACTTCGGAAAGGGCTCCTTGATATCCGAGTTATCGGGCCCCTTGATATCCGAGTTATCGGCTTCCTCCCTACAGGAGCGTTCTCCTAGTTCTCCGATATCGCTCGAGGCTCGCCAACAGATTAAGAGCACCACAGAATATCAAAAGGTTGCGGGAAAGTGTGCTCACTTCATTATCAATCCGAGAGCTTTGTCGGCAGGTTGATCAACCACACACCAAAATTCCGCACAGCAGCTTAAACGAGCTGGAGCTCGAGGTCGATGTGGGTCTCTACAACCACTTCTACGTCGATAAGGAAGTGCTCAGACTTTGGCTAGATGGACTGACAGGTCAGTTGTCGGAAGCTTGCTAAGCGTCTGCAGAGCATTAGTCGAAAACTCCAAAGAAGGTTCTCCAATCTATTGAATTTATACGGGATCGGTTCTAGAATCTAAACGATCGCCTCCAATGACTGCATGTAAGCTCGGGGCCAACGTTTAAACAGGAGCTCTGGATCACTGAAATAATTGTTGGTCCTCTCGCAGTGAGTGATGCTGCGCGCATACTCCACCAGGACACCACAGCGTCCGGTCCGTCGGCCTCGTTCCCGATCCCTCTGGATTTACTGACTGCGGATGTGGAAGATCATTTCCGCGGTTTTTGTCACATCGAAAAATACCTCCACGCTCCCTTGAGACTTGAAGACCAGTTTCTCGTCCAGATTAATAATGGTGAGCGAATACTTCAATTTCTCCTCTTTCCGATCAGCATCATCTCCTGTCCCTGCTCATGTTATTTCCGTTCTTCCGAAGATGACAAACGCCTTCTGATCGAATCCTATTACCAATATGACGCCAGTGTGGTGCGCGAAATCTTGGGTAAGAAGCTGTCTTCAAGAAACCGTAAGGATCTTGACGAGGTTCACGAAAAAACACTCATTGATCTGAAGTCATGTCGACGACAGTTCGACAACATCAAACGTGTATACAAAATGGTGAGTAGATAGTAAATAGTGTGCGGCCAGGCGCAGCAATCTAGGCAACTGTATGTAGGGGATCATCGCTTCTTCTCCCTTATATCCATGTTACGAACTGACGCAATCTCGAGCGCCTTTGTCGTGTTATACTCCGGGTGAATAGAAGTTCGATATCCTCCATCTTCTTCACGCCGAATCGTAGAGTCGGATCCGATGATGTCTCCCGAAATATGTGCATATGTACATACTGCTGTATTTATTCAAGGTGGAGGAAACCCAGGGTTCAGTGGTGAATATCATCCGCTCGAGATTTTTGCTCCCCTTCGGTCTCGTTCAGGATTACGCAGCCATATCATTCATGACACACCATCGTATGGAGGCAACGAAAAAAAATTGTCATTCCTTTCATTGGAGGATTTTATAACCTGTGCTGTCTTCATGCTCGACAACTGGACATGTCGCACTCCCAGTGAGTCGGGAAAAATCATTGGAGTATTCAAAAGCATCGGTCCTTGTGTGCCGGATAGCGCGGTCGACAGGCTACGATCTTCAGGTATTAGAATGGAGATCGAATCCTCTTCCAGATTGTGCGCACGAAGAGTCCTGCCTCGACCTAGACCGTGAGTTCGTCGTTTTCCTCCGTGACTGCAAAATAGTCACGGAGCGAGACTTCATAGACAGGGTTAGAGACCACACGGTTGCTCTTGTTCGGAGTTCACTGTCGAAACACGCTTTGATCGACTTGGAGCAGAATCTCAAGAACTACCTCCGGGTTCTGGTGAGCATGGCGTACAACCTGAATCACACCAAAGAGCTCCGAGATTTTTTCCTCGATTGCGTAGAAAAGGTGAGGGGTCCGGAATTCGGTTCCACAGAGACATAAAGGTACGTAAATCCTGACGGCATAGACTGAGCGGTTCTTCTTGCAGATTGTCGATCCAATGAAGAATTATCACTGGAGTTTGAGTGATGTGTCGTCGTTCCTCGAAGCTCTCACCAAAGCCCCTCGACAGAGCGCCTTTCTGTGGTGAGCTGCGGAATATGTCGCTCTGGATCTCTCACTGAGCCCTGAATCAAGTCCGACTCTTCGTCCCTCCTATTCACCCGTGATTTTATTTCATCTTCCAGTGAACCAAAACTCCACGACAACTGGGTCCGCTTCATGACCACGGTGACGAAGTGCGTTTCGCACCTTTACTCAGCCTACTCGGAAAGCAGCACACGTTAGATGGAGCGGAGAGTACGAGCTCAGGAATCGGACTCAGATCAGAGTCGAAATGTATCAAGGATAGCACCCGGGGAACATGGAGCAACACTGGCGCTCATAGCAGGATTGATCGGGTAGTGGATGCAAACTCGTGTCTGGAAACCAAAGAATTCTCGGCTTTGCCAAGCCATCTGTGATCCCCTCTGTAGGCGAAATTCTCTCTTGAAGCGAGTCGAGAGTCGATTGAGATACTCGGGAAACACGCTTCCCAAGGAAGGAGGGAAAATCCCTCGAGGTCTTATTGTTCACTTGAGAGGCTTCCAATAGTATTTCGGGAACGTCCCCAAATCCAAGAAAGATGACGAGCTCGTTCCGCGTGAAATAAATAAAATTTATTCAAACAAAAAACAACGGGTGTTCGCCGGTCCATACCAATTATCGCTCTTCCGAATCCAGCCTTGAATTTCCCTTTTGGCCAATGACACTCTCCTCTCAAAAAAATTGTACCGATTCGCTACGTCTACGACTTGACCGATCATCATTGTTTTGCTTTTCGTAAAATTCTCCAACACAATTTCCAATGGACGGGTGTTTGAGCATTTCGGTTCGGAGTTGACTATTCTATTCCAAGCATGAGCTCCCACAATGGAACTCATCCAGATACTACTTCATGCAGCTCTTCGAATTTGGTCTGTTCACTCTGCTCAGGGAATAAGTTAGAATAAATATTCAATCAGTTCTCGTTTGGCGTCAGGCATAGCGACTCAGCCCTTGCAAGTGGGTGCGGAGACTCCGCAGCCAAGAACTTCGTAAGCTCAAGCACGCGACGAGCACGAATGCTCGATGACGGAGAATTACCGAAATGAATCCTTGAAGAATAATCCAGAAGGAAAATCTCGCAAACAAACGCGTTTTTACGGACTCCGAAGTCCCTCTATGGGTGAGCTCCGCTCATAGTGTCCCGACGCACGGGGATCTGAACCTGAATTCCGACTTGGAAAGGTGCGAAGAACCTGTGGCATCTTATTCTAAGCTAAATCTATTTGACTAGATCGTATTTACAATCCGGCCGCTCGCGGCTCTTTGTTGTTGCAATCCTTCGTCTTCGTCATATCGACGGTAACACACGTCGCCCGGTTTCGAAGGAGGATCGAGTCCTCAGTCGTCGCGCAGATTCAAGTTGGCCCGTCCAGCAGGAAATGCCCCTGGATGAACCTCTACCGATTCCCTGGATAGGGAGACATTTTTGGGTCCGAGCACAGTGAGCAAGCTCTTCGGTCATCTTTCCGCTGCTCATCGAGTCCCAAAACTCGCTCCAGGGATTCTCGTTCCGGAGTTGCTATTAACGCCTTCTTGAAAACTTCTATCTATGGCTAGGGAGACTCCTGGAGTCGCTTAGGTATCACAATCGCTTGGTTTCGAAGTACCGTACTCCCACTCCCGGACTTCTCTTCCGTAAGTTTGACTGTATCTTTGAGTTCCTGTGGCTACCTCTCGACGTCGACTACTCTTCCGGTCTTTCCTCCCGTGAGGGAACAAGTCGATTCAGTTTCATAACTTCTCTGATACTGCAATAATGGTAAGAGTACGTTAATTCCAAGCCAATATCAGCTCTGAGCGGTAAGGGGGATCCATTCTCGGGTGGGGGATGACGAAGGTTTTGCGTTAGGGAAATATGCTCCCAGTACAAGACCCACAAACTCTCTCTTATCGGGGAGGGAGTGAGTCAACATTCATTGGGACGTCTGACGTTTTATTCGGACGAAAGTGGAATCACATGCGAGCGAAAGAGGGGAAGGGAAGAGGGATTCAGAACGAGGGAACCGGGCCTTCTCCCAGCGGAATCTCGGAGGGGGAAGCCCAAGAGAAGCGGGAACGGGGGGGGCGGTTGGAGCTTGAGAACTCGTAGGGCTGGGGGAAACCCAGTGGAGTTCAAGGAATGATCAGGGAGGAGCAGGCGGGAGAGGATAGTTAGTGATGAGAGATCGAGGATGGGAAATCAAGACGACTAGTCCCGGCAAGAGCACCTCTGAAGAAGGGATTGGGGACGAGGGGAAAATAAAGCCATGCAAGGAGCAGTCACCTTAAGGGTGTTCGACCCGAAGGTCAACCGAATCTCGAGGGTGACTGTCGTCACCAAGGCTGTCGGTGCTCGATAGAGACCGAGTGCTCTCGGTGCTGCTGGTCTGGTCAAGCGTCGATGGGTCGTCCCTTTGTAAAGCATCTTGTTCAACAATATTTTCAACGTCGATATCGGAATTTTCTTTACCCGACAGTGTGTGGCTGATCTGAATCGTCGTCGTGCCGTTGTCTTTCTGCACTAGACTCATTGACGGCTGGACGTGGTTGTGCTGGAATTGAGCTGCTGCAGCGCCCCCATAGGATTGGCGACGATTGACAACGCTGCCGAATGGCTTGTGCTTGGCGGCGTTGGCCATTCGGTTTGCGAACTTCCCGAAATCCTGCAGGTGAGAAATTCCGTGCTTAAACTCCGATCAATCCTCACACCGAAACTTTCGTGTTAGCCTTCTCTTTGTCTAACTGAGAAAGCAAGCGTGTGTGTCTTGCGCCGTCGTTATCCCCGCGGGCATTCTAGGGTGTGTCTGGAAGAAAGAAAAATTTTCCCCTGACGAGACACTTCATCGGACTTCAGTGATGCAATCCATCCCGCCAGGCCTTCTGTCATCGCATCGTCGACGGTGTTCTTGTCGACGACGGAGACAGTACCCAGTATCTCTTCGTGTCATCGTCTGAAATATTGCGGAACTCGGCACAGAAGCGGAGGGATCGGTGTGGCATCACTCACTATGAGACAATCTTCCGCAGAAGTCCGGCATCGTAACGGTCAGCGGCTACTGACAATGGAACACCTTGAAGACCAAGTGAACTGTGAAAAAAGCAAGCTCTTGTCTTCTCTCAAACGCCGATCAATATCAAGCCGCTGCGGCAGCGAAGCCTCGAATATTATCATTTCACTGTCTCCGTAAAATCCTTCAGAAACTAATTTCGCAGAATCTTTGCGGGATGGGAAGAAATCCTCGCGAAAGAATTTCGTCTCCGAGAAGCAAGAGATCTCAGCGGAGTAGTTTTCAAAAGCCTGACTCGCTTCCGCGAAAACGAATCCAGACGTATTTAGATCCTAATTAAGATTCCTACGGATACAGAATTTCGATCCCGATAACGAGTTTGAAAGCCACGACTTGGGAGTATGGTGATAAGTTTTACAAATAAATCGATCGGCCGAAGATTTCGGAACTTGAAGCAGAATTTCACTCCCTGAGGGAATCAGCGGTGATTCGTGGAGGAGGGTGGAGGAAAAACACCTCGAACGTTACAGCCAGCCGATAGAATCGAAAGATACGATCATGACGGAAACAACACTTTAAGCAGCTGGATTGCTGACAGCGACAAAAATGCCGATGAAACCAGCGCCATTTTCCGCACGGTCTCCGTAGCGACCTCAATTTTAATGGACGGATTTTACGCCCCCCTCGCGCTGCTCTGAATTGTCATCGAAATGCGAGCGCCGGATTGCTGACAGCCCGGGGCAATCCTTCGGAGGCGCGGGTCTTACATAGGGAGAAAACTGCAATTGATTATTTATTTGACGCTGCCGTATGTATCGGGGATTCCGGCTGGCCTGCTCGCTTCATTACAATTTCGCAAATGGGCACAGAGGTATGAAGCATCGTTGATCGACCTTGTGCTGATCGTCGACCAGAATAAAAGAATCGATTGTGGGAAATACACCTCTAGCACCAATCGATGTTTGTCGATGTTCATCATCGACGGATCTCTGAACGATGTTCTTTCCAGAAGCGATATTCTGGTCTCGGTTGCGATCCCACCGCAGGGAGTGGAAGGGAGCCGTCCCGGTCCGCACCATGCGCCGGAATTCTCGGAGGCGAACCATGCCCGGAATGATGTGAAGACTTTAAGTACACTTGATTCGAGACTCCCCCTTGGAGTCTGGTTCGTACTATCGGAGTCGACGGATTACCTGCAGCGTTATCGCTCTCTTGCCGTCGACCATCTCGAATTCCTCGTGGATGTCGTCTAGAACTTCCTCGCTCTTCTCAACTTCGATCCGCTCCGAAGATCCATCGTAGGCTGCGTTGTCGCGGCCCCCGAATTCGCTGTTGTCGTCTCCGTAATCAGATCGCGACATATCGGAGAGCTCGTCTTCTAGTTTCTGCAATGGACGAAAAAAAAGCCATCCCATCAGTTTCAAGCATTCCCGATCGGTGACTGAATCTCCCCGAATGCGGACCACTTGATGAGGTTGTTACACGGGAATCGCACAGTTCGAAGAATCCTCCAGAGAACACGCGTACTCCGAGCTGTGAGTTCAATTATCGGTAGAAACAAACAAACAGCGTAAAAAGCACCGAAGCCCGAACGAATAATGTGGAATATGAAGATTCTGGAGATCGTTGGGCAAAGCGATTGCGTGACTGAAGGAAAACATGCCCGAGCAGGAAAGTTATCGAGCATGAGAGAACATAAAACTTTTCAAAAAAGCACATAACCACCATATTTAATGCCGATGACCCTGCGACGACCGATGCGCACGATCTCTGTGCGTGTTCATGCTTCGGGATAGAATTTTCAAGAGAAGAGGGTACTCGCCCCCAACTGAATCATCAACTTCCAGAGCATCCAACACGTCCATTCTACGAGTTATTAGTCGCATTCAGACCGTAAACTAGATTTGCAAAGAAACTCATTAGTGGGAACGAACAACATGCGGTTTACTTAGCACTGGGACGGGACCGAGCATGGACAAGCACCTGCAGTACCTTGAAGAGTTGCTGTTGACCTTTTGACGTTCTTGCCGTGATCGTTGAGTGTGGAGTTGGAACCAGCGAAGGGCATCGTGAGTTCGAATATCCTTGAGCGACAAAGTACCTAGAAGGGCATTAGACAAGATCACGTCACGACTCGTTGCTCTCATTAATTGCCTTGAGCTCGGGGCAACGCTTCGGAAGGAAGAACACGAACTCACCTATACGGTGTGTCGTAATCGACTTCGAGTATCGTTGAGAATTTCGACGGCCACAGAGTGTCCACGATGGCCATGCCAGTACCAAGGACGAAGGCGACGCACCCTGAAAGATCGAATCATCGAGGCTTAGGCTTTACTTTCTAGATCGCCGCGTCAATGAGTCCATGTCGGTCTTCACGAAGAGGATACGCAGGCGCCCTCTTTTTTTCGTAAGAGTGTTTGTTTGTTCGTTGTTTTTTCCTCCCAGCCGTTGTTTTCGTGTGTTGCACTCTTCGTGAGTGTCAATTAGGGTTTCTGTGAATCTACATGATGCGAGAGAAGAAGACGCTGTCGAAGAGGAGGTCCCGGTTACGCAACTGTCTCTTAAGGACCGCTGTCTGCGGCTTTCGTACCATGGCTGCCGCGGCTGCAGCCGGTGCAGAAACCACAGCGGCTGCGGACGGATCCGGAAGTGTCGGTAGTAGCGCCGCACACGGCACGGAGCGGAACCAGAACAGTTGGCATTTGGCGAGGGTTTTTACGATCAAGGTCGCTCGGTGGCCTTGCGCACGCTGTGGCAAGCAGCAAGCAAGACCCAGAGACAAACCGACTGACGGACGGACCGGCGGAACAGCCAACGTCGACTTGGTAGGATCTCTGCTATTTTTAGTCATTTGCCAGAAGCGGCGGCGGCGGCAGCAGCAGGTCTTGGAAGCGAACGAATTCCACAGAAACACACAAAGATCCAGTCGGAAAGAAGCACTACCGGCGCCGGCAGAGGTGGGTCGAATCGTTGAACGGGATTACATCATTTCAATCGATCGACAACTTCAAATCTTATGATTCCATTTCTGTGACAGATGGTCCGCAAAGGAGACATCCGAGACTTTATCGGTCGTCTAGGATCCCTGCCGCATCGCGGCGGATTTCTCCGAAATTACACAAGACCTCGCGCACTGCACCGTCACTCTCCGATGTGGAAGGTTATCGAGTTCATCTGCTTCGCGAGCCATCATGGGTCTTCCACGACAATAATCCTGTCGTGTTACGATTCCTTTGACCTCCTTCGCTTCGGATAGTCATTGATTCGATTGGTTCAGCCGGACCTTGTCACGGAAGAATGATGGAATAGTGTCCGAGGAATTCTCGCATCAAGTGAGGAGCGGAAACACGCTCCGTCCCGAGCGAGATTCTTGCGGTAAACTTCGGCGGGAACTTATATCGACTCTAGAGGAAGATTGAGAAATATCCCCACGTGTGACTGCACTTTTATTCCGACGCGACGTATCAAGCGAACGGGCTTGATGAAGCCATTTCGAAACGATTCGACTTCATAGTACGAGACTTCTGTCCGGGCGAAAGATCTGCTCGTTCAACTCGTTCGCTCGCTTGGGCGTTCGGTATTCTGTACGCTTTCGGTGCGAGCATTCGTCTATTATTGTGATTATTGTGTGAGTGATGTCGGTTGGTAATAGAGTTCTTGGCTTGGTTTCTATTTATCGATGAAATCGCTCCCGCGCCGCTGTCTTCGCCATCATCAGCGGCGGTGTATGGAGCGGAGCGAAATGCCGATTACGACAGTCATCGAGAAGCCGAATACTCGTGTTCGTGCGGTGCTGTTCGTCGCTAATCTCAGAGCTCAAGGACTCTCTTGTACGAGGCGCTCCAAATAGAGATATCGGGCGTGCCAATTAGGCTTGTGGGATGTCAAATCACGAGCAGGAATCTTTAGATGCCATCATTCGATAAGCAAACAGATAATTTTCATGTCCCTTGTCTACTCTGTCGAGGAACAAACAAGAATGATTCCAATAACACACACACCGGGACAATGAATTCCAAATCGTTTCTCGCCTCATCATCGGCGGGACATGAATGATAGACGGATCGGTCGCCGAGAGGTCTCACGAGATCGAGACGGAATCCTCCAGAGGAATTGCAGGACTCTCTTGACCTTCTTCACGCATTGCCGGCTTCGGACCGAATAGATTGAAACTTCCGATTCGATAGCGGAATCCATAGAGAATGATTCGACGGAAGAATAACCTGGCAACGGAAGCAACTCCGGTCTCAAAATCACCAAACCAACGAGAGTGATCCGACGCTGGCTTCTGCTTGTGTCAGATATGTAGGCGGATCCCGAAACTGTGGTCATTGGATTCCCTGACTTCGAGGAATCCCGTCACATCTTCAGCGCATGGGGAACATGACACTCTGGAGCACCAGTGGCCCTCAATGCGAATGATTTCTCCGGGAATGTAGTGTTGCCGGAGTCGTCGAATATCCCTCATCTAGATTGAGACGTTCGATTTCACTCATCTTGCCTGGATAGAGGTCTTTCTCGAATCAAATCGGCATCATTCAGATCGTGGTCGTCGTCCCGTCCACCAAAGAGAGGCGTGCGGCGACGACCTTGCCATGCTTCACCAGACTGACCCGGGGCATTGGTTTTTAGCCGGTGGCACGTTTTTCAGCGCTTCCTGTTAGGTCAGAGACAACTTCCTGAGGGGTTCTTTCCATCGATCCATAGCGACGGAGCACAGAAAATATTTGCTAAATCTGTTCTGCGTCGTTCTGATTCACCGATTTCTCTCGGACCGAACCGACGACCAGACGCAGATTTCGTCACTTGCTTGAGGAAGAAAGAATGTCCAACGTAGCCCGCATTCTCAATCAAAACTCGTCAAGGAATTCAGATATAATACTCTGCATCTGTTCTTCCTGTGTTTCCATCGTGGTAGGAGGAAATGGTTTCAGTCCGACGCTGCGGCGAGTGGAAACCCCGGCTTTCCGTGCGTCCGAATGAGATATATCGGATGATAAGGATCGATTTTCTGTACAGCGATAGTAACAATGCGAGCCGTGTGCTCGATCCGATGAGCGATAAGTTCTAGAAGCAGTTCCTCCACCGTCGGCTGAGGGATAACAACTCCCGGAGGGCCGAATGGAGTGTTCTCCAAGCGAGTTTGATCTAGTAAACGGAAGCCATCCAGTCGGACGAGAAGCCGTACAACTGCTCCTTCCAGCTCTTGATGCCGTCGGGAGGCTTTCCAGATCCGCGGTCGTTTAATCCAAAATCGAACTTCACGGTTCGAAGCCCGCCGTCTTCCGGCATCCGCCCACCCCATGTCAACCCAAATAGTCAACCCGTTATTGTCACTGCGGTCGTTCCGCCGCAGACGCTGGAAACATTCTCCCCGCTTCCGATGCAGTTCCGCAACGATTGTGTTTCATGTTTTCCTAATGTTTCCTTGGAAGAGTGGCTCATCCTCACGGATGAAAAAACAGCCGATGAAGGATTCCAGCCCTCCGACAAGGAAAATACCATTTTTTTTTCAAGAATTCCCCGAGACACACAGGAACTCCCATGATGAACTCACCAACTTCTGCTCGGTACTCGATCGTGGTTGGAAAATCATACAATAACAATCGACATTGGCAGGACAGATTGAGCCACAAACAATTACAGCCAACCTTGGCGAGTTCCGCGTATTCTTCTGCCCCCAGCATCGTCAGTGTCGGACTCGTGTACATCGCATGCCTCCGGAAGGGTATTTCATCCAGATGGATAAGGTGCAATTTCGTTGAGAGATGAGCGGAATGAATCTTGATGGCCCGGCTTCTGCGAGCTTCTAGATTCCCAACCCGTTGAAGCCGAGCGGAGCACATTCTCAGATGTAGAAAAACTCCTGGCTTCTGCCCAGCCCCGTCAACGAAGATGCGGCTCCGCTCGAACAATGAATTTATAGTCTATGTACGAAGTTATATCGTCACGAAGATCAGAAGTCCTAGAACGCCCGCGGTGTTCATGAAGCTCAACTGCACTTGTTCGTCATGAAGCCGGCCCAAAAATGTGAAAACAATGACACTTATACCCGCGTGGCTATGATCACACGAGCAGTCAGGTTCAAGGGGAGCGCAATTTCAAAAAGTTCTCGACTTGAAATGGCATGTGCCACAGGGAACTGAGCTCTCGGAGTTCTTCGTGACGCTCCGCTGCGTCTGAGAGAGATTTCAGAAAAAGTTTTTTTTCTTCGTTGAGCTACAGCAGTGCCGTCGCGCACAAAGAGGGATCTCGCCAAGAGCAGACGGAGAATCAAGCCTAGATTCGGATGCTTCTACGCGTTCCGTTCCGTGAGTTCATTGAAAACAGAACTGGGGGGAACCGAGTGTATTCTCTCGATCCGAATGGCGATTTTCCCTGTCTTCGTTATATATTCCCCGCTCCGAACTCGATCCGATGGTCGCTTATAGACGTGCGGTCTGATTTGACGTATAACATGATAGTAATTTCGTTTCCCTGCGCCGCGCCGGCAGAATGGAGAAGCGGGTTCCCACTCTTCTCCGGCTACGTTTTTCTCACCATTTCTCGCTCATCGGCTACCATTCTCTGGCTACCGAGGCGTCAGTGTATAACCATTGGTAACGAGACCACCCGGTCCGGTCCACATAACCGTGTTGAGTGATAATATTCGAGTAGCAGTGATCGAATCACCGCTCGCAAAGGTCCGAGAAGCCACTAAGATGAAGCCGGCGACGCCGACAGTGACCCAAAAAAATAACATTAAAGTAGCCACCGACTCATTCTAGCCGTGGATTCGCCTAATTCGGGATGGAGTAGGGCGCATGATGTCGATTCGGACATCTGATCTTCATTCCTCCACACCGAGCACTAAGCTCTTCGTGGCTTCAGATACTCAGAGCAATATCGGCGTTTTCATTGAAAGATTGACCATTGATTGACTGACTGACTGATCGTCGAAGAACTCTAGGTTCGTTTCGCTGGGCTCCTACCTCCGACGAACAACGGGATGCACAAGTCTTCTGGGCAGGTCGACTTCATGTACATATTTGTGGGCAAGAGCAGGCATTGATTCGATCAGGGAATTTCGGGTTCTCGTGTCGCTTGTCTACAACGCGTGGGCAGTTATTTCCGTTTGACCTCTCTTCCCGTCCCCATAAGAGCAACGAACATCTCGAGGAATTCATCGAGAAAAATGTCCTTTGAAATATCCTGCGATAAAAGCTAGCTTGATTTTCTGTGGACACTCATCCCAACGCGAATCTCGCGAATCTATCCAAATATTATTGCCGGTGTCGAGTCAAAGGTACCACTTTTCCCAGAACGCTCAAGAGGAAGGCAGATAAAGCTACCCAAGAATGATCATCTGATCACGCTCACTCAGAGGTGCGGTACAGAAAATCCTGATGACAGCCGCCATTACCCCATGGACCAGGCTGCGAATCGCGATGGCTACGAAGCCAAATGTCGTGGAATGCGGAATAAAATCTGAAACGCTCCCTCGATTCCACCCTGCGAAAGGTCCACCGGGAAATTTTTCTTCATCTTCTACGCTCCGTTTCTCTCCCGATTCTGATACTCATTCACCCGGTTCAGACGTCGAGCGGGACAATAGGCTGGAAGAATTCGGAGCGAGACTCTTTGATCGACTAGTTCAGCGCTTGCTAATATTTAGTTCAGTGGCCTTGGCGGGGAGACGGGTAGGAAATAGCGAAGGTTACTGTCTCGAACCAATCTCGAGGCATCGGACTCGTAGTGTATACACAGATTCAGGATGGGTACACCTGGCGCTCCTCATTCTCCGGGACGCTGGTAGAGCCTCACAGAAACCATCGACGAATCGAAGGTCAATATTGGCGGATTCCAACACGACAGTGACCATCGTTTGCTTCGAGCACTTTGCGCTTGTTTGTCGCACTTTCGAAGCCTATGCAAATGAGGCGTGGGATCGCTGTGCAGCTCTTCGTCCTCAAAACATTCCACGGAACCGACGCGATCACCCCTCGAATGGTTGGTCAGAACGTGAGATAGCTGCCATGATAATCTAGCGAGCCGATTGAATATCTGCTGTTCGTTCCGAGGAGCTTCTCGATGGAGCCTGAATCGAACCGAGATGACATTGAGCTGGACCATTTTTCGCCATTCTGTCTTTGTGAACACGTGCTCTGGTGTCAGTTGCTACGTCGCGGAGCACTTTGACCTCTACTGACCGCCTTCCGAGGATTTGCCTAATTATTATCCATCAAAAAATCAATCTTCGCCGAAACTCGTCGGTTTCGAAGGTGCGCCGACCTTCACTTGTACGAGGAATCGTCGCACATAATGCTTTTGACCGGCGAAGAACCCCACGGCGGCGGTCAGCGATGATCATTAAGCAAAACGAGTCAGTCTCCACCCTTGCAAATCAGTGCGGCTGCACGGATCCGAGATCCAGCTTAGGGTTTAGAGCTGGGCAAACAACTCCGCGGCTTCCTATAACCGAACAAGACCCCAATAGGTCCTGTATAGTCGCCAGATCAGCTGGACCGCTTTGGGACAGGGTGTGCACCATCGAGCTCCAACCTTGGTCAAAAAACGAAGATCCGAACCGCGTTCGATCAGACCGCCCAAAGCAAGGAGGGAGCATAGTGTCCGGAATGCAGTTAACGTTGCAAAAACACAATGAAGGCGTATGCATAATTGAGTCGAGCGCTGCGATCCCTTGCGACTTGCGGCACCCACAGACGCACCAAGGACGAGAAAGCTTCGAAGCTGCTCAGCTAGCGAGCTTGTCGACGTGACGTGTGCAACGATCCCATTTTTGGTGAGGACAAATAACTTCTTCAGAAGCCGAACCATTCAAGCAAGACTCGGGGGATCTAGTCAGAGGTCGCCTTATGAATTATCTACGATCTAGCCTCTAGACTCTATCGAGGAGTCTAGGTAGAGAGGATCCTTCCTTGTCAAAAGTCTAGACTCACCGAGAACGAGCACCATGTAGAAGCACCAGCCGAGGTCAAACTTGAGGAAACTTCCATTCTCCATCGGGATGATCAGAGGAGTCGATGGTAGAAGCACTGCATATATCCACACGGACAAGAGCATCACAAGTCCGGTCACTGAGAACAGATAAGCTCCATAACGAGGCACGGCACACAACAGCAGATTCGACAACAGCCACAGCGCGAACGACCACCACAAGAAATAAGATGCCCAGAACCCAGCCTTCCGATAGGCTCGTCCCCAAGTGAAGCCATCACTATCTTGACGGAGGTAATCCAGCACTGTCAAGATTGGATAAGGAAGCCCTGCAAGGGAGAAATTGTTGAAAAAATAAGTTACCGACATCTTCATGGACCTCTGACCTGGCACCGGAGGATGTGAAATGAACATTTGACAATGATTCCATGATTGGCAATCGAATGCCCCGGGGAAAAATGTCTGCGGTCGGAGGGATCGGGAGCGAAACCGCGCTCGAACTACCCGGGTAGTTCGGACGCACGCAAGGGAGAAACTGTGTCAGGCGCGCGATCGCCGCGAGCAGCAGAGAAGACATCACGGTCAGAATTCGATTGTGACGCGCGATGAGACGCTCAATCCGTCGAGAGAAATGTGCGTTAGATGTCAATTATCCGATGAACTATACAAGAGTCCCGGTTGCATGAACGCTTTCGGAGCGATTCCGCGATATTCTCTGAATTGTGTTTAATCTGAATTCCCTTCCCGAATGGTGGACGTGAGTGAATGGATATTATTATATTATACATCCATTCTGACCACTTGACACGGATTCACGGGGAATAGAACGCTTTGTTCGCGCCGGCGAGACGGCTAGAAACTATATGGATTTGACACGGTGAGGAGAGTATGCGGTCCGCATTGGTCGTCGTTCTTCTTCTGAGCAATAATCGTCGAGGGTGGGGAAAGCGAACGCTAAAAATCGGTCGGAGGGAAGCACGTAGCAACAATTTTTTCACGATTATCACCCTCACGGGAAAACGATCCGATGCTAAATGTCTGATCCCTCCTGTCGATTGCTGATTAACCTAATATCTCAATCCGTGCGTGTCCGAGCGAGAATCATTTTTCTGCTCGAAACGTTATCAATCCCAGCAACGCGAAGAGAACCTCGTTCTAGTCGAAAAGAGGGAAAATAAGCTCAGTTGAGTAAAGGTAATTAAAATATTTCGTCAATAGAGCGGGAGCTGGAGTCTCATTAATTCCTAATGATGATGATGATGCGTTCTAATGAATTGGAGGGGCTTAATGATAGTGATTCTCCCCGATGAACTTGCAGAACGCAAGCGGAATTCCACAGAATGCGAGTTGACCGCGATGACTGTGCGAACGCGATCGCGTACCGAGCTGAATCACATGTGCATTTTACCCACCTTTTACTAGGCTTTCCTTATACTCCTCCTGGATACTCGTGGGTTTCGTGAAATGAAATCGCTCGTTGTAGTGGATGTCGATGCTGCTGTGGTTGTGGTTGTCTGGCGAGACTGCATACGTGACGTTGACGGACACCAGTCCGATCGAAACTCCGATTTGTGCGGGCAGACGTTCGTCCGTGAATGCCCTGCTAAGCCAGGAGTCAGTCGTTAGTAAAAATCCTAGTTGGATCCTCCGGGGAAGCCTCTGGATGGAATGAATGAGCGGCTCAGAGTTCTTCAATCAATACACTTCAGGATTGTTCAGCTCTCCTGCGAGGCTCAGAGCGACGCTGCGCGCAATGTGTAATTCGTATATTTACGGATGTTGGTGACGTCACCACGTTCGCTACCGGCGATCTTGCTATGCCACCGGCGGTGCGGTTCTTGTTCTGGATCTGCCTGGAGGGCAGTATATCTCACAAGCTAGGTCAGTGAAACGACCTCGAACAATTCTCTGAAGCGAAGCAAGTTGCATGGTACCGACCGGTGACATAGCGTCAAAGTCTCGGGACGTCTTCAAGAAAGCGAGAAGAAAAGAATAGCTCCCAGTCAAAGAAAGATCCGCGTGCTACTCGAGATGTCATACGACGAAGATCGATGGAAATCTGAACGAATTATCGAGAAACAAAAATGAAGAATTTCTTGAATTGGTCGGAAGATAGATGATCAAACCCGATCTAGCGATCGGAAGCTGCTCAGCGATTTCAGGAGCGAGACAGAAAATTGTCATTCGAAACTGCGGACACGGATCACCACAAATTTCGTCGCTCAGACGGCGCGACGGTTTCGCGACGAGTATGAGCCCTTGTGTCATGCTGCGGACCTTCTTGTGACGACAACATTGCTTGAGAGAATATAGTGATGCCTTGAAGGCGTTGCAAAACCGAAAGTCCTAAAGACTCAATTCGTTCCTTCCACACATCCCCATCTATCAATCTTTCCCCTGACAGATGTGTTTTGACAGAAAAACGATAAGTAAACGGTTTTCACCCATCTCGACACTTTGGATGCTGCTGTCTGCCACGTAGTTCGGATTCATCGTGCCAGAGGATCCATAGTGAGATCACTTCAGGAAAGCACTGATTTTCAGAAACCACGACGCAGTATACGGGACTAGACTCGAGCACAGCTCCATCAGAATAATGAATCCGCTCTCTGGATGATTTTCCCATCTTGTGCTTCCCATGTATGCGATGCAGTTCCTCGTTCACCGTTCTTCCAGGCAAACCGTCACTGTGTATCTGGAACGCCGTAGCACGTCTTTCACCGTGGAGCAGTGAAAGTGACGAGCACGAGTTCGCATGCTATCATTAGTCTCATTGAATCTGATCGTGAAGCAAGGGTGACGCTTGTCCCGAGGGCACTTTCTCCTGCCTTCGTGCTGTTGGCATAAAATCTATGAATCCGAAAGTTAGAATGTGTAACCTCTGACCCTGGAGCGGTTCACCGATCCGACATCTCTCACTTTCGCTGAAGATCCGTCCTGAATAGATGCAGTCCATGTCCAGCGAATGTGGTCGAGAGGATCGCGGGAACAGAAAAGAGGCAACGAAAAGGGAAAGAGGAATGCGCCCGAAATCGACCAGTCTTGCAGCTCGGCTCCTCCTGCTCTCCCGAAGCGGGCACTGTTTTCTAGACTTTCGACTATATTTGACTGCCGCTCAAAAACACACACATCTACACCTACTATAGATTGCATCGCTCTCCGAAATAACATCTCCCTTCTGTATATCTGGGGCGATAGGGGATGCCGATTGCTCAGGAGCTTCCGAAATTCCGCCTCTGCTCTCAAGCGTGGAGCTCTGCCCAAAACTGAATACGGCGCTCCGCAGCGTGAAGCTGAATCGAAATTCGAAGATGTAGAATTCCATCGTAGTACCCCGGACCCCAGGGTCGATGGGACGTCGTCGTCGGGAAACTTGCCGGCTTACGTAACATGGGACATCCGCGTCGCCCACTCCCGTTCGGCTTAGCCAGCTACCCGATAGCTCATGCATCTAGCTCCGCGTTGACTCCTGGCTAATCGCGTATTAATCACTGCAGAGGCGTAACCGGGAACTTTCCGATTTCGTAATCGTCTTCCCGGAGTTGTCTCGTCGCCGAAACGAGTGACTTTTCTCAATGAGAATAGAACCCGTTATGGGAATGAGACAGCACAGCGGAGACAGACCGTCGTGTCACTAGAGGGGTCGAGGTTGTCCTCGACCGTTCCACATCCAATCCCGGGTTTCCTCGGACAATTGCGGGGATGAAGATTGAAATTCTCCGGACCCTCTTCCCCACCATCGGCGGTGGTCAAGCTTGTTTTCGCTTCGCGGAAAGTTGGGGCATCGCAAATCGATAATCTGGATATGGAATAACATTTGGCGATGTTTCAAGGGTGGATCAGTTAGGGGACCTTGAATCGAGGGAACGGATCGTCAGACAACCGAAATCGAGACCCTCGTCCCGAGAAGCCTCGTGGAGAACTTTCGCTCTCATCAGGAGACTTTCGGCGATATTTGACGGAAGCATCGCCCCAGTCGGGAGGGAGTCGCTCAAGAGCTCTCCGCCGAGCACTTCATTCGTATACGATCCTCCGAATCCGACACAGACCAAAAGGAGATATTCTTCTACATTTACACGATCACCTTGGCCGGACGTCCTGATATTCGCTGGAGATGATCACGAGCGACGCAAACTAGCCGGCCAAAATGTCGGACTGCTCGATGAACGTTTTCTTGGCAGGCTCCTCGCAGTAGAGTTCGCGTGGTACATGCAATTTATGATTTAATGGAACTGTCTTTCTTCCTGTACTTGTATGTATCCCAGGTGTTTTCCTTCGCTCTGTATCTGCCCTTCTCCAATGATTCATGTGACAATATTTCTCTTCATACAGAATATCAACGAATTGGGTGTCGAGCGTAGTGAAAGGGACCGAAAACCGATGTTTTGCAATCGATTGGACGCCCAATACGGGATTGAGTCCAGAACGCGCTTCATGTGAGTCTCTTCTGAGATAATGACATAATTATGGAATTACTCATTCTCCCACCGGAGCGCTCCGACGATGAAAGCTCGGAGAGTTGGAATATTCGATCCGCTTCAAACGTCTGTCCGAACCGTGGAGACTCGTGGGGTACACTACCCGAGCTTCGAAAAGAGCAGGAGTCGACGCAAGAGTTTCAGGTCCGTCGGCGCGGAGCCCCAGAACTTAACGATTCTCTCTTCTGATTGACCGGCCGAATTTCATTTAGTCTCGATGGGGAACCATGACATTGTTGGCATATACGGCTCGATCGAACTGAGTAATTACCGCCTTGATGACCATGAGACCGGTGCTCTCGCTATCCAGATTCTGCACGTCCCATCATGGTCGCACGCTCGCTCTTAGAAATCGTCCGTGGAGCGATATTCCAAAGGCCGCCCATTGTCACGCTCAAGCTGCTTTACGAGGGGAAGAGAAAGGCCGGCCTCATGCCACCCGACGAGTCGGTTTCTAGACGCCGAGCTTGTGACATCATCGACATCGACACAATCCCCGCGCAATTTCGGGCGAAGTTCGGCACATTGTGTGTCAGACCGAGCGGAGGACCCGTATACGACGAAGAGGTCGGCTGAAAGCGGAAAAGAGCATCCGATCCCGTACTAAAAGAAGGCTATGGATCCATTCAGAACCGCGAAGTGATTAGCTTCATTTCTGATGATCGCGGAGACTTCTCGTGCGACCGGGTGTGTGTGTGCAGACGATTCTGGGATGAGCTAGCCCTTCGTCAAAGACTCGAAGAACGGCTGGATGATGGAAAGCCTGAACAATCAGGACGGTTCTCGGGCTCGCTCCTTCGGAGACTTGACGAGACTGTCGCAGAACCAGTTGAAGCCTTATGCCTTCACTTCCTGATCCCGGTCGAAAAGCAGCGATCCATCCTAACCGCATCGTCATCACATCGACTTCCCCTATTCCAGAGAAGCACTTGTGGTGGGAGAAGCGTCTAGGAAGCAGTGAGTATTTCTTTTCCAGACAGCGATGACAAATGTACCATGTGTTGACACACAAAGCTGAGTGAGGGAAAGTTCGTCTCGCGAGGAAAAAGTCGGCCCTGGATCGGAGGAGGCAAATCCAACGGATTGGCTCGTGTTTGCCGATCGCGCGACCTGACGGCAGTCGTTCCAGGGATGAAGGATCGGATTCGTGCATCCCTGGGTCAGAAACAAGAAATAGATTCCAGACTCATCCGTCGACCCGCCGCACCGCTGCTTACCAAGATGATTGCCACAATAATCGTTATCAGCACGCTCCGATTGCCGACTCGAGACAGAACGCGACCAGATGTATCAATTCGAACGACGGGAGCCGATATACCTCTCCGTCGCCGACAGGAGCTGCGCTGAGATTGGTGGGAGGTCCAGAAGTTCGAGCTTCAACGCCTTCCTTGTTCTCCGCTATCAGCTAACCCGAGATTTTCCCGATTGGGACCATCGGAGCTCTATGCCGTAATTTCGCATAGGCTCGGCTGTCAATCTTGGCTTCTAGCATATACTCCCTGCTCCTCTCAATATCGTTCGAGCGCTGGGAGCGACGCGACTCCCAATTCTTTTTGGGTTCAACAAAGCGCAGGCGCTCCAGTCTCAACCCAGACATGGGATATCGAGAACCTCGGCTATTGACACCTTCTGTTCTCTCGCTTATTAGTATGCTCCGCTGCGATACTCTCAGCGTAGAAATATATCGCTCTTGTTGAGTGTATAGGTGTCACCGGGTACTCGAGAGGAAGGGCGAAGGCAATCGATCGCTTGTGAGGATGTGAACTTCGATTCATTCCCCGTCGATCTGGATGACTGGCAGTCAGACTCACCGCCTGTTGGGCTGAGTGACTGAGAGAGTGCTAATGGCGATTTCTATCTTGTATCGGTGAACATCGGACCGAGCAGAGCAACATTAAATTGCCGCCATTAATTAAAGCGTGAAATGTTTGGACTCACTGAAGAGAAAATCATGCACGAACGATGTAAACGACCGCCGGTAAACAGAGATAGGAGCCGAAAAATCGAGATAGAGGGCCGGATTGTCAAGGGAGACTACAACATTCCAGAGAAACCACTCCCAAGATTTATTAATTGAATCAGACGACGAAAAGTTGTCGTTGCGAAGCGAATTTTCTGGCTCCCCTGGGCCGAGAGACGTGTTTCTCTGAGCGGCGAGAAGTCTCTTTGCAGCAAGGTATACCCCGCCGAAATGGAGGGAGCTCCTTGCCTCGACTCACAAGCAAACTCCAATCGATTTGCGGGAAATCAGTCCGACTTCTGCTTCAGATGGCTCTGAGATGTCTATCGCCGAAGACTTTTGCTGGAGAGGAACCGTAGAGCTCACGCCTAGCTGCACTCCATCACGTCGGATATCGCTGCGCGAAACCGACTAAACGAGCTCGCGCTGTTTCCGAGGGAGCAAGTGTTGGAAAGTCACCATTGCAGCTCGCATTATCGTCTCTCAAAAGTTTCCCTAATAACGATTTCTGATAAAAAAAAATCAAATGAGAAAGCATATCATGGCGAAATCGTCGTGGGTTTCCCAATTTTCGGCTCTGGCGAAAATGATCGCAGGAGCTCGTCAGGAGAATCATCAACGATATTTCAAAACAGATAGATCGAGAATACTGAATGCGTGAGAAAGAGGAGAAAAAAGGATCATAAAATGCTGAGTGCGCGATGATTGAGGAAGGGACCACCAGCTGGAAGGCAATATCGCGAACAAGAATGTTGAACTTCCGGATCGCAACTAACTTGAAAAATGTGTTGGTTGATGCTTGCGCGATGTGCCACCCTCCTCCGTGTATTGCTGTCAAAATTGACGCTCCGACCGCGAGTGATACGGTCACGCATAGGCATGTCGTGATCCTCTCTCTTCGGATTCCTGGAATAAACGAAAGCCACACCATGAGGAAGGCTAGCACTACGAGTGAAATCTTCTGCCACCGTCTATCTTGAGGCGATCTATTTTTAGAACAGTCGGCCAGCGACCCTAAGAGCAGTGATACGCTCGGACTGAACGTCAGACGGACCACGGCGACACAATTCGAGTGAAGGTCGGAGGGACTGATTGGTGGCTGGCAGGGAGGTGCCAACTGCAAATTCCAACCTTGTCCTCTGAATGACCACTAGAAGTTCTTGCCATTGGCTCCACCCCGAGGGGAAACCAGGTGGCCGAGTCGGCTTCTACTCGGAGCAAATTTGTCACGACTATGTGAGTTTCCAAATCGGATCAAATCGCAGCGAAAGAGACAAAGTTCCCTGGCAGCTCGAGACGACAAACATGGGAGCTGCTTCAAATTCGACGGGCGTTTCGTTTAATTGCCCCTTGGAAACTCTGCATCGCCTGACGGCATAGCGACGCTTATTCCAATGATCTTTTCGGAGTATTATGCGTGCCAAAGCGCGCGAAATAAATGGTTTGAAGACTTCGGATAAACAAAAATCGTCGGCGCTCTGCGAAAACATCGGCGTGAAGTAAAACCGATCGATGGATACAAGATACAATGAATTAAATGATCCGTCGAGAAAATTGCCGCCGGGAGAGCTCTCATTTTCCCACAGAGAGCGAGACCTCGCGGAGTTTCTCTCCAGAGATATCAAATCAATGGAGTCCTCTTGTTGTTAGCGTCTATGTCCATCCTCCGCACGTTTGTTCGCTCCTCCTCTCGTAGTACTGGTTCATGGTCGACTCGCCGATGAACTCCGAAATTCGGTGACTTCTAAGATCAGAATTCAGCCTTGAGTTATAATTCCTCATGAAGCATCGCGGGGCTTTTCGAGGGTGTCATGTCGGCGGACTGCTTTCTCAGAACAGTTACACGCGACACGTTCACAATAGCCGATCGAGCAGAGCGAATGGTCGTTGAAACCCGAAGAATAGAAACTGCACTCGTTGCAAATGGAAGACTATGGGAGCATTCTCACAAATTCTGCAGCACTTTCGCAAGAATAAGTTTGAGAAACTTTCAGCGATCTGAGTTATAGAAACTTCAAATTTTGGATATTCGGCAGTCGATATCGGCTGATAAATAGGATGCTTATTTTCGCTTCTGAATTAATTGGAGCCTCTCTCGGAATCGCTCATAATTAATGAAGCCGCGAGACGCTTCAATTTTTCAACGTCCCACTGCTCCGGCACTTTCCATGGGCAAATATTTCGGATCGAAAGCGCGTCGCTCGAATTCTAATGACGGGCCCGAGAAATTCAGAACATCAGTCTGCCGGATCCGGGGACTCATCAGCCGGATTCAATCAATTGATGGAGGTATAAGCATAGACTCAGACGCAAATGTTAGGTCCACTCTACGAATTTCCAAGCGAGCGTTCCGCACACTTATGTTTCCTGGAATGATTATTCCGAGTAAAGCTCGAGCTAACAGATCAGAACCGACCTAGTTGGTAGGATGCGAGAGCTTCGACATGCTGCGAGACAGCGTACACCCAGTCGAGCTTTCCAGACTGTAAAGCAGCCGGCCGGCCGTGTGACGGATTGTCCTGCACACCGAGGAGTTCTTCACGAGAGTCGAGCTCATCCGATCGCGTAATTGATTGCAATGTATCGGGGAACTCCCGGAGACGAATACGATTTTCGATAAGGATGCTCGTTGCGGTAGCCCGTACTATACCACCATTGGGTTTGATGAATCGGTGAGTCGCAACGCATGCACAAGGAAAAAACCAACGAGAGATTAAACAGAATATTCAAATTCTCGTGGGCGCTGACCCTAGCCAAACAGACCATAAGCACCGAAGCCGTATTCAGAATACGGGCATCAACATCGAAAGAGAAAACAGACCCTTCGAGGATCTAAAGCCCAAGGACGTTCCGATGCATCTTTGTTTTCTCCTTCGTTTTTGTGAATTTATACTTTAAATTTCCAAGCGGGCGAATGAGCGGACGATCAAGCCCTGGCCAAACTCCGCAGAAGCCGCTCGTGTGCCTGAAGTTGCCAAGAAACAGCGAAAATGAAGAAAGCCCCGTTTCTCAAACGTCGCTTTCAACAAATCACGCCGACGCACGATCTTTAGGAGAGATCCGAAGAATTTGCATTTCAGATGAAGCCCTCACAGAGAAAATTCGAGTTGACATCTCTTCAACCGCTCAGACCCTCGATGTGAATGCCAACGAGTTGGAGGGAAAACGCGCAAGAAAAATTGAATTCATGAAGATACACCATCCGGCGCATAGTCTAATATAAACATTCTCAGATAGCGGAGTCAATATTTTCGGTCCCTCGCCTTTCGTCGATGACTGGCGTTCTGAGCTAATAAGATATTCCACGGCTGAGTGAATGAAAATCGTGAATCCAAACTCGCAGCCAGCCAGCTGAGTGCCTGACTGAGTGCAGAAGTGGCTTCGGAACGAGTTCCGAAAGCTGGGCATGGTCTTGGCGATGCTGCAAGCGTCTGTGCCAAGCGTCAAACGGTACGTGTAACACTTCGGCTGACAATCGCCGAACGGAGGAAACGCGACAAGCCGCGTGGTACAGAAGCTTCGGTAAAGACACAAACCTGGCACTATGATGAGGAAGGCCACAAATAACGTGACGAACGCTATGCAGATGAATAGCTCTGGGGTGTCCACAGTTACGTGGGTTCTGTTCGGATCTGCGTGAAGGGCTGGACCTCCATCTTCCCGCCAGGCATCGAACCACCCGGCCGTCATGCTCTGCAAAGAACAAAAATCCTGTTTTCAGAAAAGCTCACAATCGACAATGACATCCGTCCTTAATCCGCCTAGAGCCCCGTGACGTTTTTCCCTCAGATATCCTTCGGACCAACGTCGGAAAGGCTGTCGATGACGTATGCAATCAGAACAAGAGAGCTCGGAGGTAATAGGGCCGGAAATTTGAATTGATGGAAAACCTGCAAAGGATATAGATTCGACTGTGCATGTGTGTCGGAGTATTAGGAATGAATAGAACACGACAGCCTCATGACGAAGATCCTGGAAAATTACTCGGACTCTTCCCAAGAATAACGACAAGCTTCGGATAATCCGAGGAAATCTCCGAGAATTCGCTATCACGACGAAAAGGGGGGAATTCTTTGGAATTCATGAATTCACTTATAATTGTTGGAACAAGTGAAGAATGATCGTCGAACCAAGGACCCCAATGGGCATTTCATGCATCCAGATAGCCTGATTCTTGACAAGCACCGGAATGCAAATGCTAATCGATAAACTCCTCGCATATTTGGGAGACGGGCGATTCTGGTCTTCGACCTTTCGGCTTGTTCATTCTCGCTTCTGCTCCCGTGTATTCGATCACGAATATATCATAACGATCGCGCGAGGATGGGAGAATGATAAAGGGGAGAAACGCGAAATTCACAAACGTAATTCAGCTTTTGTCGCGTAAGGGTTGTCAAGAGACAACGATTATGTGGGCTTGGCTGAGCCGTATATTCCCATGAGTCACAATGACGTCCTTCACGGCTCCGTGGGGTCACCAGTATATCGACTGCTAGGCCAAGAAGACCTTAAACTGTTTATCAAATTCTCTACCCACTGTGCAGTATTGCAACGCCTATGTCGCTTCTGTGAAACTTTCAAAATGAAAATTGTGGTCTTTGGCCTCGCCCTGGGTACCTTTGTACAAGCGTATGCGTAGTTTTTTCCTAGGTCACTCAACCATTGAATATCGCATTCGTTCGAAACACCATGCTTCTTCGAACACCGAGCCACTGGACGTGAAGCCAGCGTCCCACGGGAAAAGGTGGAAACACATCAGAAATATATTCCGACGCAAGTTCCGGCAGCGCTTTGTCTCGGCGGAGAACCTTACCACGTTCCGGGTCGGAGCAGCATTCTATCATCGAGCTGAGGCGCCAGTGGAGTTACACTCTAATCCCAAGGAACACATATTGGAAAGCTCGTAGCATCCATCGACGTGGAGGATGAGAGCAATTGAGCACCGCCACTCCGAATACGGATGATGATCGTTCGCTCGTCTCCTCGCGTATGTCCGAGTTGCGCACTCCCAACCAGCACCAATCTCCTACACTCTCCGTGCGATCAAGTCGCGTCACCAGTCAAAACACTTGAGGCCACCTCCTCCACTGTAGTCTATAGGCGTCAGCAGCCAACTGGCCAGCGGGGAGCACTTCGGTTCCGTGTCGAACAGACGAATGCCGCCGATGTTCCGGCCGTCTGAGCCCTCGTCGCAGCCCTTACCAGAGGGGCCGAACCGGGGCTCAAGGATGCAGAAGCCCTCGCACTGAAGCAGCAAGGGCTACATCCCGGAGACATGGAGGAGCGATCGCTACCCGATGGGAGAAAAAGCACGACAATTATAAGGTCAGTATCCCGTCGAACGCATTTAATCCCGACGCTCTCAATTCCTAATACCCGCAATCCGGAGCCTAGAGCTCGAGTATCGATGGAACGGGAGCGGGTAAGGGACATCCTCAGAGACACTACTACTCCAGCGTCCTTGACTACGGAAAACGGAAGAGCTTCCCGGTGATTGAGGACGGCACTCCCACGAATGTCATTATCGGGTTTGAGATTATGCGAAAACTTGCCTAGGCCTACGACCGTAAAAATCGGATTCGATCACCGCAGCATGGGACGCCATTCGTTAGCGAGACCCGTCGATCAGGAGTGTCACGACGACCTTTTTGCCCTCACGTCAAAGCTCAGCGCTTGATATACGCGTCGCACCTCATTTTATTTATTATATCGATCTTTCTGCGCTAGAGAGAAAACAACGCCTTTCGTTGAACATTCGTTGCGTAACTCGAAAGTATTAGCCTGCCACAACTCTCCTCGAACTTGTCAATCTGAGTTGATAGTTTCGAGTGAGTGATAGGCGGTCAAGACCCTCCTTGCTTGATGGAATTTCTTCGGTCGGAGCGTGAGCCTCTACGGAAAGATTTTCTGGTTCTGAAGCATTCCATCAGGCTCCGCTGAACTAGATGACGGCTATCCGGACATGAGCCGACGAGTCAAGTGATGCCAGTGGGTGAGTCAGTCGGTCAGTCAGTCAGTGTGGCAATATTTGGCTGAAGGGTTAGCAAGGTCGTCGCGCCAGAATATACTCACACCGATGATGACTCGGCGCAATTAAAGTCTTCTCAGATGGATCCCGCGTCATCCGAATCGGATGCGGAGTGGGGGGTCAACCATTCTGGACTTCTTCAGAACGTTGGTGCCTCACCACACCGCGGCCATCGCAGAAAAGCTCCGGTACCGGCACGATAAATCGGATTGTGTTTCCCGGATTAGATCCATTTTCGAGATAAATTTGACTGCCTCCGTGAATGACTGCACGTGTCCACAAAAAATCGCAATGGTCTTGTCTGATGGCCTGACCAGCGACGCTCATTCACCGGTACTTCACCGTACGGCCGACAGTACCGTCGTACCATGAAATCGGAATCGCTTCCGTATGACAGAGCGAAAGTAATAATTCAGCTCGTTAGCTTCGACCGTTGTCGTGAACAACAATCGCTGGCCGGTCCTTGAATAAGCAATGTTCCGACGACTCGTAAGCAAAGACGAAGACGTCGCTCCTTTCACGCTCACGGTCGACGTTCACACTTGCAGAACTCTTCGCAGTCGCGGAGGCTCGCCGGGTGCGGTGGAAGATCCTGAGGCCATGGGGCGCATCTTGGGACAGGGGTACGGCAGGTAGCGCTCGATGTCATAGTGAGGGTGATGAGGTTCATTTTTGACATCGGAAGTGTTGCGCCGCCACACCGATCGAAATCCCCTTATCGGAGCTCGCCCGAAATTTCTCTCTGACAACTGCATCCGGTGGTAGAAAATGGGATCAGTTCCGCTGCGGAACCAGAAATGGTTTTCCACCAGCTTAGACACGTGGATTTTTCGGTCCATATTTTTCTGTCTGTCTCTTTCTCTCTCTCTCTCTCTCTCTCTCGTGTGCGCTCTCCTTCTCGATCTGTCTCGGTTAACGGGAACTGGGAGACAAATCGATAGCGCCGTTCGCTCTTGAAAGCCTGGTCACCGGTCTGAAACTTCTGGGTTGACCTTGTCGGCTTACCAAACTATTCGCTCAGCAGAAAGCAAACGCACAAGCAGACACAACGAACGCTCCAAAAATAGTTTTTTTCTTTCTTCCTCCTGCGAAATCACAAACGGAAGCGACCACCAAAACGTCCGACACGCAACACCTGCCGAGACAGACTGAAAAACGTTCTAAATGGAACCCCGCCGGATGCTCGTCCGGGCGGAAAACCAGGCGCAAGAAAATCTGCATGAGCTCACTAAGTTCAATGAACAGTATTCGCGGAGGTTTTTGTCGGAGCAGAAGGTGAGTTCTCCGGAGGCTGCCTCGAAACGTGTTAGAATCTGTGGGGAAGGCTCGACCGCGCGGCTCGATGAGGCTCGATCGCCGCGACAAGAGTTCCGTCTAACATGAACTACGCGGTCGCACGACTTGTTTTCTTCTCATTAGGAGAAGAGGTGGTCGCCTGCTTAGTCTATTCCAAGTTCAAGGTTCTCCAATCTTGATTAGACAGCTCATGAGTCCAAAAGAAAGCCCGGCAGGGTGGTTCGGCTACAATGTTGCTCTGCCCATAAATCTCGAGTGACAGCGAATTTATGCCTGCTAGTTTGCTCTTCCATTTTCGTGGGCACGGAGCGCGAAACAATCAAGGAGACTTACGATATGGACGGGTGACTGGGAACAAACATCGAAAGGCATCCAAATGGTAACCAACTCCGATAACCCCAGCGTCAGATCTCGCCTCGGCACTACGATTCCGAACCGAATATCCGTACTTCGTTGAACAGAACGCTCCCCGATGCGAGGAAACGCTAAAGTCGCAGAGAAAACACAGAAAAATACTGCAGAAAAACTTGAGATCGATTGATTGATGGTGTGGAAACGGCAATTAATTTTCGGATGTTTCATCACCCCATCGTAATCAATGTGTTGCCGGCAAGCCTGGTCCGAAGATCGATCGAGTAACCGGAGTCGACTTACGTAATGGAACGATTTTTAGGTTGGAGGGCAATTGAAATTTTCAATCGACTAGTATCGTATGTCCTCCAAACTCGCTACAGAACCGTCATCGATAATATAATGGAGCCTGATGGTCGAGGAGTCGGCTACCCATTCCCGAATTTCCATGTCCGTAGCCTTCCCCCATGAACGATTCCAGCCTCGGTACCCTTCCGGCGGAACGTCAAAGAATGGAAGTATCTCATCGATTGTCATTCACCATATGATATAGCAGATGAACTCGGGGCCTCAACTCCATACGCAACGCCCTGCGAGTTCTCTCATTTGATCCGCAATGCCGGGATGTTCCGCACTGGTCTTGTCTATCTATCTCCTGTCACAAGAACAACCATCGAGAAGCATGGAATACTATTCCACCGACTCCGTGGTAGCGTGTTTGCTTATATTAGCAGAGCATACAGATAAAGACCAAATATTTTCATCCTCGCAGATTTCGCTTAGGGACGTATAAGAGAATCCAAACAATCCACTCTCCTCTCCACGTTCCGCAGCTTCGGCTGTGAGATACGTGAACGTAGCCGACGTCTTCATCTCCAGAGCAAGGATTGAGCAAAGCAATATAATAGTGTTTACTTTCACTGCACATATTCTTTGCCGAGCGGAGAGCTCAAAACGCATCGCAAGCAGAATTCGTGCGAGCGCTCACGTCCCTCACGGGGCATCGGATCACAATTTTTCGATGTCAAGGCTAAGCTTCAATGCAGAGCTAGCGTGGAGGCTTCGCTGCTCATGTGAGACTCGATTCTCGCGAGAACTTCTGTCGTCTGAATCTTCTAGAAAACTCCGTTCTCTGATGATCGTTCCGGCAGAACGATGGGTTTCGGAGCTGCAATACAGTATCTCTCTCGGTAGGGTCGGGCTGTACTTGCCGAACCTTCCAGACCTCCGATACGTGATGGACCTTATTGGGTCATTCACTTGTCTCATCTGAGGTAGCGAAGTCCTCGAACGAGGGGCGTCCCGGAAGGGTGATCAGTCGAGTTCGATGCAACGCTGCACTATCAATCGATCGGCTCTGTCCTCCGCACGGTTCCGATTGAGAAGATGGTATGACTCTCAGACATTCGAACGTCCAGAGATGCGAGGATCTAGTCCGAGAGAATCATTGTAGGGTCTTGCGGGCATTGCTCAATGAACTCTCAATCGAAAATCCCCCAGGCGAGTCCCGGGAAGACACGTATTCTTGAAAATATCCAGTCTGGGCAGTCGTCGTCAACGTAGCATCGTTCGGGATGGGAAGATCGGGCTTATCACTCCAGAAAAATCACATTCGACGGGATGAGATGAAAAATTGATGTTCCTCGGCGCATCTATCGAAATCTATAGCGCAGCTTCACCACGTGGGCGGAAGCGATTGCTCATTACGGTCTCGCAAGCATCTGATCCATGGGGGCACTTCGTCGAGACAATGCACCTCTTTTCCGGGGGAAGAGCGTCGTCATACTCGCTGCCCGCACTGAGGAATCCTCATGCGCTATCTCCTTAGTGCACCACAGGATCCCGCGTTGGATTCGAAACTACCCCCATTTCCCCAAGAGCTCCGAATCCATTCTCGGCGGAAGAACGCCCTCTGAACGAGTCGACCATAAGCCCGGCTAACCCGGTTTTCAGGGAGGCGATGAATCCCGGAGACATTCTCTCGGAGTTCCAGCTCGAATAACTGAGGTCGAACTCGAGCTGCAGGCTACCGACCGAGGAGAAGTGATATTCGAGAAAATCGAAGCATCGAGAGCTGCGCCCCGACGCCGCGGCGCCGCGAAAGGAGAGCTGCTCTACAAACAGAAGCTTCCTCGACATCCCCCTCAGTCAGTCTACGTCGGGTTGGTCAACGTATGAGCTTACAACCGCCCACGTGGAAGAACTGGTTTGAAGAATCATTGTCGAACGGAAAGATAAGGACTGTTGGCTCACTTTCCAAGTACTTTCGTGTAGCTCGCTCTGTTTATAGGGGATATCACTACTCGCTCGAGAGACGCGAGTTGCCTGGAGCGCGGCGGAAAACTCCCCTGTTTTGTCAATGAGGTGTTCAACGGCTAGTTCAAAGAACAAGAAACTTCATATTCGGCAACACTGCCGGCACTCTCGACAGCATTCCTAGAACCGCGACCCTGATCTCGCTTCAGCGACGAGCGGAGAATTCCTGGGCCTGGAGCACGTTCACTCGGTACCCAGAGCATTGCTTCCTCTTTGGCTAGGATCGCGAGATTGGATCAAAGACTGGGAGAGCGTCTGGGCGTTATTTCTAGCAGCGCCTTGCGCCGGGCTGCAGTCGTGGGTCTGCAGGGTTGGGTTGGGCGTCACGGAGCACCGAAGGTGAGCATGCAGTAGGGCTGGACCGTCGAGAAACTGTCCGCATGCTCCTCCCGATTGAGGCGCTTATTATCGGTATCAATCCTAGAAGGAAACTACAGGTCTTTCCCTTAAGGCTTTTCCGGTGCTGATCGTATGGAGGTTGCACAAAACATGCCTCCCGCATCCCTATGGGAGTGCCGGATATGCGACTGGTATCCGCCAAAGAAATTAACTTCACCCAAGTCCTCGAATTCCATTGATCGCCGACACTTTCTTCCCTTCTTCCAGTCATTATTCTAAGTCCAGGTCATTCCACTGGTTGCCTGTCTGGTTGTCAGTCTGACTTGCGGGCGCCTTGGCCTTGTACAATTCTTCTTCCGGCAGAAGATGTGTTCGACATTGGGGGAAGGCTTCACGATCCAACTCATGATGTAACGCCATCTTGCTGTTGTTTTGCAAGCCTCATCGGGATATCGATCGGAGAAATTCGTCGAATCGCGGATCTGTCGATTTGATCGAGATTCCTGCGTCTGTCGAACGAGCGAACGCTGGGACGCTTTATTCCTGCCTCAAACGAATAATGATCGGAGATGAATTGTCGGAGGAGAATTTGGGCGTCGCTTGCATCTCTGAAGAATTTGTTCGATCGAGTATCCGTCTCACCCCCTCCCCGAGCATGGGGAGAAGAGCGGAGAACGAGTTTGGGTGTTCCGCCCATGTATTTCGGACAAATATCTCATATCGACCTCAAATGCAGTTTCCAAAGGTCGTGGGAACCGTCCCTGTCGGGATCCGGCCGAGAGGGGATGGAGATCATAGTGTGTTAGCCTAACGACGTCGATGACGACTCTGATATGGGAGGGCCGTCAGAAACGTCTTCCTCATGCGAGTGGAGGAAATTAAATAAACATTTGGCTAATGGCCCCTGTGTGACCACAGCTGGAAGTAAACAGAACACAGAATCATCTCCTTGGTGTCTTCCTTTGTCTTCGCTGCCAATTACGTCTCGGACAACCTTGTCTAGCCCTCACGACTTATTGCTGGCTGCTCCTCTCGGAAAGCTTCTCCGGAAGATGGGCTATGCGATGAATTCCTTATGCTTTGCGAGATCGAATCCCGAGCCTTTTCCCCGGGCGAGAGAGCCAGGCGAATTTTCACAGATCACTTCAAGACGGAACATTTGGGTGGGGCAGAGTTCGGACCCCTTCACCGGACTCATTCAAGGTGAGACCCCGGAATCGAGAAGGTTCTCCGAGAATTCGTCGGCGAGAAAACATACGACGAAAGATTGAATCCAAATAAAACTTGGTAGCCCCGAGCACAAAAGCGCAATTCAGTTCGCGCGTTGCCCGTGAAACGGCGAAGGTCTTCGGGAGTTGTTCGAGCTTTGCACCTATGGGGTTCGCACCCAGCCGACGACGCTGCGAATGGATTCCGATGCCAGTGAGTTTGTCGATTCGACTAACGGGAAATCCGATTCTCCTGAAGCTCTGACGATCGCAAGTCAAAATTTACGAAATGACCCACTAAGAGGCAAAATGACCGGTGTCCGACGCAAAAAATCATCGGAGCGCTTCGCGACTACCGGCAGTCCTTGTTAGAGCTATCGGGAACTTTCACGGCTCCCCGGCGTAACCCGTCGGAAGACGCGGTTTTCTTCTCTGAAGGTTTGTACTATGGATCTTGGATGCTAGGGATCTCGGATCTCCTTGAATTTCTCCCAAGTCTTCCTTCCCCTCGAATGCTTTAGGTATGACGCTCACAACATTCGCCGTCGTGAGCGTTTTTCAATTCTTCCAGTATCGAGTAATATCCGCAGCATGCCTCGGACTTCTGAGAAGACAACGGCAAGGCAGTGAAATTCTCTTGAATAGATTCTTCCCGCCGTATGCGCGACTTCCGATTCTGCTACGACCAGAAAGATCCCGAGTCGAGCAAAAACAATACTTTCTGTCGTGACGTACTCATTTATTCATCTGACGGACGGGTGGCGGCTACCTGATGTTTTTCAGCCTTACTGACCGCCGGCGCCGTTGAGCTTTCGCGCACTAGGAACAAACGGACACTGCATACGCTCCCGGCAACATTTCCGCTCCCGAAAAGCGGGGGGAACGAATGATCTTGCCGCAAGAGGGGTATTTCGGAAACTCGAACTCCAGGGAGGTTAACGAGGAGCGGCTCGCTGAACTTTTGGCCGAGAGCAAACACTGCGGAATCTGAAACCGCCGAGAATCGGCTTAGGCTGCAGAATCCAATTCATAAACATTTCCGCCAGAAACTGCTGTCACCACGTCGATTCCAAAAGCTAGGTGTGGTATCGAAATATGTATCAGCGACCACTCATCGAACCGTGGATTTAATCCTACACCCGCAGATAATTCGCACGAAGACAGTTCACAAAACTCCCCGGAGACGGAGAACACCACTGAAGCGCGAGCACGCGCCGTTTTCTGACGCTTATCTTTCTTTCTCCCCACGTTTCTGAATTTGGAGAAAACTCGACAATATTTCCTCCGGTCCGACGCTCGATCGCGTAAAGCACTCTTCTGGGAGCATTCATCTCATTCAGCAGAATTTCCGGTTCAACGGTGAGCTTGTGGCTTCCGAATGACTTCGAATGTTGCTCATATCTTGAAATTCCTTCGTCGTATCTTCTCCGACCTCAGATCGAGTCGGGGCTCAATCACGAGCACCGCTAGACGTATGGCCTGATGCAGGTATGCAGAATAAGCGTCGCAAAGAATTCGAGACGTCGGCGAAATTTTTCATTCAGCATGTGGTTAATGAATGGTGGGTGACTGTCCGGATCTGATTCGCCGTCTCTGACTTCTGGAGCCTTGAGACCATGGCCGGCCTAGTCCAGAAAGAAATTGTTCCTCTCTGAGGATCGAAGTCAGCGGTACTGGATACATTGACAATGACCGAACTATAGGGAAATCATTGAATGCCCGGAAGCGCCGATGGATACGTTCGGGATCGACCCCTATGCACGGGCGGCCCGAGCGCACGATTGTCGAACTCTACTCCGAGAGCTCTGCTTCATCATGCGGGATTGCGAACTCCGAGAGTTCGAACACCCTGGGTTCGGAAACGTTCCGGAGCGAGGGATCTTTGCGACATAATGCACCTCCACTGGTTCGTGTTCGGAATTCGCTTCGTCTCGACCGAGCTCACTAGACTCTCGCCAGAGTCGACTTTATGCACTCACCTCAGAGTAGACTCTCAGAAGCGGCCGTCACCGGACACCGTAGTGTCAGAGTGTCCACAGTAGAGAAGTAGTTCAGAGTAATCCTTTGGATAAAACACTGTCCGAAAGTTCCTCTCCGACGTACTCTAATGCGCATGTGTATACTCTATCGTGGTGACCGATTCTTGAGCGATATCCGATCTTATGACGGTCGGTCACTATCCACAACTCTCCCACAAGTGAGAACTGCTGGTCACTTCAACGAATGCAGTCGTTTGACTACCCAGTAGATTTTCTGTTCTGGCCTCTTCTTAGACAGACACGACTCTCTCCCGATGCCGCTGCGGCTACGGCAGTCCACTGTGGAGCTGTGCCGTCGTGTGGAAAGGTCCACCGTCAGTGGTAAGAGCTGACGCAGACGACCACGATGACGACAACGTCGCCGCTGCTTCCACCTCCTCCGAAGACGACGACAAACGCCCGCGAGCTCGCGGCATAGAATTTGGGAAATTCTGGAAAATAGAAGAAAGGGTGACCGACGCCGCTCGATCGGTCCGGCGACGAATCGGTCGGGAGGTGATGTCTGATCGGATGGACAATGAGTCTTCTTCTCCTGGAATGAGTCACGGTGGGACGGCGGGGAATCCCCCAGCGCTCGGAGATGCGGGCCGCGGGGATACCCTGGACGCTCAGAATCCCCTCCTCTCGTGTTTTCGTCGCGTCATCTTGAGGACTCATATATCCGGCCTGGATCCACTCAGGGGTTTTCCCTTCGTATTCGGAGCGCAGATTCGACTCGTCCCTCACTGATCGCGGTCCCAGACTCTCTTTCTGCGAGGTTCTTGTCTTATGGGACCTCCTTCTTCCACAAAGGCAGATGATTTCTGAGGAAAAGTATCGCGTCATGGCGAGTCAAAAACCTCGAGTTCACCGCATGTGGATAGATCGGATGAATCACTGCTGGAAACTTCGTTCAGAACCACAAGGGGACCGTAATGACGACCATCGCCTGGGTCAGGCGGACTCTTCCTCGAGTTGAACTTCACAGAAGTCTGGACGCATTAATTTGGATGGGGACTGGGTCCGGCTGGGGCAGTGGGCCTATGCAAATATTGGAAATCACAGCTCGACTCAATTATTGACCGGACTTCGGGGAGTTGAGGAAAGCGAAGGCTAAAACCGTTTCTAAAGAATCCTAGTCGTTACAAGGGAAAGATTAGGTCGACAAATGCGATAAATCAATCCGGAGAAATCCTCCCCGAACCCCGGAATTCCTCCCGCGATGTGAGGAAAATGCGTAGAGATCGACTGCTCCAGTTTCCTGGACATTAATTTTCCTGGAATCGAAACCTGGTGCTTGGTGTCTTGGAGGGAGCTCTGGCCGCCATGTGATGACAGCATTGTAAAATACGGGATTCCAGATTCTTCCGGGCCGACTCGATACTTTGAATAGGTGGAATCCAGTCCGATGCTCATTCGGACCTTCCCATGGGTCGGTCAAACGTCGAGATCCAGCATTTGATGTGTAGTAAATCAATCGTTCCTCCACGAGAACTAAACCCTTTCGAGTCATTATAGCATTAAAACGACACCGATCGCCTTCAAGGGTCGTCAAGCCTCGATGATTTCCTCCTCATTCCTTCAGTACTTGGATTGTTGTGTTCGGCGGTTCTGGTAATCGCTCCATGCTACGCATTGTACGGCTCTACGCATATGCTCTTTGAATGGCCTACTTCGTGACCAGAGGAAGCCAGCCTCACTTCTTCCGTGTACACAGATTATCGGAATCGAGTGAAATTGATATTCTCCAACCGATGATCATAAACGCAGCGGTCACGAGGGCTTCGGGGGTAGGGAAAAATGAAATTCCGAAATTCGCGGCCAATTCCGATGCATCCCGCAATTCAGAGCGAAAATGGTGAGCTTGTTGAGAGCTCGAACCTGTTTTCGGGATCGAAGGATTCCATTGGTTTAGCTAGGCGCTTGCTCCGGGGGCTGGGACAAGCTCTACTCCCCGAAAAGATGCCGGCAGTTGGCATGACGGCAACCGTGAACTTGAATCGTGGTTCCGAAAGGTATATATGAGAGCTTCTGCGAGCGGCCTAGAAGCCGCTAAACGGAGACAGAAGATTCCTTAAATGAAACACATTCGTTGAGGAAGCCCATGTTTGCTGCCGTTGAGCCAACGAGAACAGAGTCTTTGACTTGAAATCCAACGTCAGCTCACAAGCCCTTATCTTGGACAGGGCATTCATCATCTCCCAAAGGAGCTTAGCGCCTGAAGGGACAGCGGATATGGAACTACGACAGATGCGTATCAGCCACCCTGTATAATACAAACTTCCAGGTGCTAATTATCCCCTGAAAAAGCATTGTCCAGGAAAGGCCGCGCTTCTTCGTCGCCGAACACTATGCGGATGGTCCTGAGCAGTGGCGTAACAAGGGGGGGGGCAGAGGGGGCACGCGCCCCAGGCGCAGATCTCAGGGGGCGCAGAATCGTGAATCAAGCTCATACTACCTATGTAGCCGTTTGGAAAAACAAATCCAGTTTGTGATGATCTGGAGATGTAATACTTGACCGAGGCGCTTAAACAACTCGTTCCGCTCCGAACGAACTCGCCCAGTTGAGAGAAATTATGGGAAAATTATGGGAGTCAGGACAGGCTCGTTGATCTATCTCTTCTCAGTATAGAGAGAGACACGACGGAAGAAACGGTCTTCGAAGCCTTAGTGGAAAAGTTTGCTTCGATGAAAGCGCGTAAAGTTAATTTCTAACCTTGTGAAACATTGTGATATCGTGTAATATAAAATATGGAGCATATAAATGAATACATGGAAAAAAAACAGATGTTTAAACAAAAATTGTTCAATAGGGGGCGCGTTTCCCTCGATTGCCCCGGGCGCCATTTCACCCAGATACGCCACTGGTCCTGAGCATCTCGATCATTGGATTCTCTGAAACCACTGCTGTACATGGTTCCCCAGGTCATCCGAAATTGAATCTTGAGATCATCCCAGCAGTCAGAAAGGAGACAATGAAGAGTTCGCGTGAATCGATGAGCGTTTCAGGATGATGTCATCTGACGTCGTTCGTGACGGTCGAAGGAACAAAAAACACTTACTCTGGGCATTAGAAATTCTGGTGTGGAGCTGACAGAAAGGATCAAATTTCGGTGAGTCTGATCCGTGATCGTTAGAAATTTCGAAGGACTTTGGCTACCAAACTGATAAGAAGCCCTCAACTCCTGAAGGCGTTGTCTTCAGTTCTTGTCGGCAGTCGTTGCAGCCTCTGACGGAGACTGTACGAGCGAATCCGGAGCTCAGGACTCCCACGACTTCCGCGGCGGGAAACTCCCGGAAATTAGCGGCTCTTTTCGCCGGCCGACCCGAAGTTTGGGAATCCGTCTCGAAAGGACGCTCTGGCTACGGATCCAGGAGCGTCACCCCTCGGTCCTGATCTGCTCCTCCGCCAGATGCTCCTTTGCCGGGGAGGGAAATCTAGTTCGAGTCGGTGCTCATCCGAACGAATCGAACCCTTCTCCGCGCGCCTGCGACACAAATGAAGAATCTCCATTCAGATGGTATGGGTCGCTCCCATACGCGTCGGTCTGTTGCTCCGCGTACCATAGATCTCGGGTCTCGTAAGCAAGTCTAGTCTTTCGAGTATTTTCGGCTCCGAGAAATATATTTAGGTTCCTTTTCGAGGACTGCCCATTGCCATCTCTAGATAGCCGGGGCTCGGTCGACGTCCGGGATTTTCACCCCGAAGAGTGTACCCTCTTCCCTCTTCATCGAGCGGGTAGGTTCAGCGACATTTCTACGAAGGAGAACAATATGAATCATTGTGCCTGATTCAATTATTAATGTCCTTAATGATCCTCAATGAGGATGTTCAGCGGTAAGAAAGATTTCCTTTGAATGCAACACATTCGGGACAGCGAAGTGTCTTGACAGTTTTTGTCAAACGTAGACACACACGCGTTCACAAGCAAGCAAGCAAGTAACCACCCACCATCTCCTTCACCACTTCTCAATCAGTCAAACAAGCGCAGTTTGCCATCGAACCTGGCTGCAACCGAAAGCAAGCATTCCAGCGGGCGAAGATGAGGACCTCAACGTCTTCTACTCCTAGGATCATCGCAGCGCGAAACGACGACAAGTACTATCCTTGCGTAACTCTACGCTTCAACGCTAAGAAAAGGAACAAGTGGTAACACCTGTCGAAAATAACGCTCAGAAAACGCCTTGCTTTCGCAACCGTTTGTCGATCAGCCGTCTTCCGGTCGGCATCGGAGGGCACTCAGTCAGGCTCCGATGCCGATCCCCATCTCCTCGAGGCGAGTTCGACCCCGTCCCGGACACCCGTCTCGAAGATTTCCTGCTTCTTCTGGTGATGCTCGTCCGCGCGGAGGCCTGGTTCTGTCGCGAGAAGAATTGATTGCGAGTGAGTGCCGAAGGAATTAGACCGGGAGACTTTCGCAAGGCGCTCGTAGTATGCGTCGAGTGAGACTCTCGAGCTCGACATACCAGAAGAACCGATGACCGAGTACCGAGTATGCCCAGGGGCGATACTGCCGCGGGGCTGACGCACTTATGCAACAGTGGACAGAGTCGTATCGTGCACGGAAGTGAATCGATTTCCTGGTCGATTTTCTCACTGGATTTGAATTGCCTAATTTTGAATCGATCTCGTGATGCGACGCCCGGGGCGAGAGACTACAATACCCGAAGGAGTGACTCGGACCGAGAGGTTACGCAAGGCCTCGTTTTTGTAAAGTTTTGGCAGAGAGTCATGATCGAGCGAACTTGGCGAACGTGGTCATTCTTCTGTCCGCTTGTTTTCTCGTCTGATCGTCTACTCCCAGTATAAGAGCATTGTGCAACTATACCGGTGCTGTATTGGAAACGAAACTCTATCCAGCTTTGCCCTGGACAAACCCCGTACACCAGCGACTTCCTAATATGAGTCAATTTTGTTCTGTTGAGAATCGCCAACCCGACAGAAAATTCCACTCTTCATAATCAGCGTGACGCGCTCCGTACATCCGATGATAGGAAGAGAATCAGACGGAGTTGATGTTCTGAATGCTGTATGAGTCCGACAACTACATGCGTTCTTTGCTCAATGATATGCATCTACCAGCTCTTCAAGATTTACGTTAGGACCCGTATTGTTCCGCGAAACGGACAGTGCCCGCGTTGGTCGGGAGCGGCTGAGATAATTTCTCTCAGTTGAAGCATTCAATTACGAAATTGTGCACTTCCTTGTTAAGAACTGAGTCCCACTTTTCTGTAGATATGTAATTTCTCTAAACCGAGAACTGAAACTACTGACGCCCCCAGAATCGCAGAAAACGCACCGGTAATACTTCACTCGTAATACCAGTAAAAATGTGGGTTTCTTGTCAAAGTGAGCGATCTTTTCTCCGTGCCGAGTGAATGGAAAGAATCAGCCATCAGCAATCGTAATGGTGCGGAACCGAATTGGAAAGACAGTGCCAATAACTGTTGCCAACAGTTCGCTTGACGGTTGGAACCACGAAGACGAGACAGCTTATTCCTAACCACGGTGGGGGAGGGAGTCTTCGACGGCAAGCATCTTGAGTTAGCTCAGCTGAATACACACGGATACTCACTGAATACGCAATGCGATGTCCGAAGTCTAGCCCGCACGGAACGCTCGGGGGAGGGACCGCCGAATATTTATCCAATCGAGTTCTGAGCTCTCGGGGATCAATTCATCGGTCGAATCCCAAATCTCTTGATGTTTTCCGAACTCGGGCGAGAGTCATAAATTGTTGGCAGATAATCTCGAAAATCATTTATCATGGTTGAGAATTCAATAATTGTCTCGCTACCTGGCTTACGGATTCACAAAGACGAGTAGGAATCGACGAGGAGTAATTGCAGTCCGGGATAATCATCCCCTCAAGGTCTTGTAGCATCGATCGTTCTCATGGTTCCGGAAGGTCTCCCGTGAAGGATTCTCGGGGGTCCGTATACGCCCAACGTCGAACGGTCTTCGAGGAACGATTCAACGGGAAGGAGCCAGAGGATACGAAATCGACGCGACACGCGCTGGTCTGTGGGCATTGCAAACGAAGTAGAATAGGAATCGAGCTAATTCGAGCAAACGATCTTGCCACCCGTAGGGAAGGTCAGGGTTGGCTAGAATGCCTCTAGTAGCTGTTACGGTTATAGAAATCGAATAACGTTATCCGCATGGCTAGGACGAGTAGCGCTGCATCACATTACCGTCTCATTGCGGGTGAGAGTCATGTTTCGGATTCGTAACGATGCGAACCCTGTCGTGTGGCACTAATCGTCATAACTCGCGGAAGATTCGGGAGGGAAGATAACGCTTTTTTCCCTGGGAGTTTCCAAAGTGGCAAGTCCACATCCTTCCAGCAAGCCGTCAATATCACCATGGAAGGTTCCAGATCTACGGTGGACTTCTCGGCGCTTGGCTCACATCCGGAGCCCTTGAAATTCATCCTCGCTGTCCATCGGACGAGAGACCGAGTCCGGGTACGTCAGTTCGGCTGACGACTTTCCACAGTGAATTATTTTCGATCTCATGCTCACACCTGCATCTCATGATCGGAAAGATCCCCGAGCTCGCCTTGCGTCTGGATCCCCGAGGCGAGCAAAAGTAATTTATTCGGTTCTGATGGGACGAACTCCGGAGTCCAGCGTATTCAGTAGATCCTGTCTTAGGCTCCGGGAAACTGTGGAATTCATTTTGAGATAATTCAAGAAATTACGGCGACAGCTCTCAGCGCCTCCAAAGCAATCGTTCTTCTGCGAATGTCGACCGCCTCGGAAAAATGAAAAATTCCACTATCCGAGCACTGATTACCTCAATAGACCCGAGCTCAGCGTCGAAAGCCGCTCTCGAGAAATATATGAAGTGCTGATAATTGCTGCGGTGATGTCGACGACGATGACGATAATAATAATGGTGCTGCGACGATCGTCCGGGAGAATATCGAGAAATCATCGCCAGAGTCAAACTGCTAATCCAAACATTGGCCCGGGCTCCCCTCTCGAAGGCAATCATCCGAGGTGAACGTAGACGCACTCCGACGGATGAATCATTTCGTGAATTGTGAAGCCGTCGAACTATATCATGGTACAATATATAGTTTCTGTGAACGCACGTGTAATTAGCCTCGGGTTTGAAGTGTACGGACAGCATTAAAAGTGCCTCTTTACACCGTTTTCTGGGCGGGCGCGGTCCAGAAGCGGGTTGCTGCCGTTGAGCGACGTTATGCAATCGATGCCCCGCTGCCAGCGGCAACGTCGGGATCAGGAACAGATTAGATCAGTGCCGGTGTCCAGACTTGGCACCGACACCTCGAGGGCTGCGTGCTCGCTTCTGTAGTTCTCGGTTCGTCAGTCGATCGGTGGCTGGGCCGGCCGATCGATCGATCGACCGACCGATCGTTCGGTCGCTCCTGTTTCATTACTCTCGTTCAATATCTCTGTTTTCGAGAGTAAGCAAAGGGACAAGCCACTCGCAATCTGTTCTTCCGCGTGGGGCTCTCGGAGACGGAACGCATCGCTCGAGGCGAGTTTTTTCCGGCCCAATCAGAAATTAATGATCCACGTCTTGCAGTACTGTGCTGGATTCAATATGTCGAAACGTCGATGATCATGAAGTATCTCAACAGTGCAACGGCTTACTCGGTGAACAGAATTATCGAATACGGTCATTAGGAGTATCCGGGTTTTGTCGGAGAAGAATCGCGCCCAACCTAGACGTCCACGCGTCTTCTTGTGCAACCCAATGCGAGTGCAAACGCAATGATGAGCCGACTTGAACAAGTCGAATGTGCCAATCACGTCGCTAGAGGGAATGGAACACGAACTCGAGGGACGGCTGCGTGTTTCAACGTTCATACTGGAAAACATTGTTTACTCAAGGATAATCGTGCCCGCCTTCTCTGGAAACACCTCCAGAAAAGCTCGACTCACAACAGTGCGACCGAACATCGACGTTACGTAACGATTCGTCTTCGAACGACGAATCGTCGACAAGCCTGAGGGGAAATCAAGTCTTGAAACTCGCGGACTAGATGGAGGGAGAGAAATGCAAGAGAATGTCGGAGAAGAGAAGTGGGCATTGTTCTGCTAGTCCGGGATAAACCGAACAAAGACTCGATCGGTCCGATAGATGCCAACGCAGATGCAACTCTTCTGGTTGTTGCGGCGGCGGCGGCTGCGATCGAATTTCGTTCGAGCGTTTCTGGAAATCTCGAACGGAGCTGCATTTCTGTTTTGAAATCTTTCGATTGAAATTCCGCACTCCCATCGTCTCTCATTTTTTCCCGAGGTGGTGCCAATTGTTCTCAGACGCCACATAAGCGATCCAAGCGACACGTCCACTCCGTTCAATGATTTTACTCTCTCGTCTGAAACCTCTTCAAAAGCGCCGAATCACGGACTTTCCAATTCCACGTACTCACAGGACCAATCGTCCATGTCTTTCGTCCCGCATCGTCAACGACCTCCGAGTAACCTTGATTCGTGCCGAGATGTCTATTACCCGTCGAGCGCGCTAGCTCCATCATGAGGAATCAAGGAGTCGAGATGAGAGCCTCGCAGATCGCGTTTTTGGAAGTTTTTGGCGGGGCACGACTCGCCTTCGGGACTTCCACCCAAAGTAATCACTATCAACCTAGATACCACGGTGAGTGCACCGTGATAGCTTCTCGGAGCCGCACTCAACGTCTTCGTCGTCGATCACGCGTATGATGTCTCTTCCTCGCGCGCGAGACGTCTTTTCGGTTTGAAACCGTAACAGGCTGACGCATTTTCTGAACGGCTCCTCATTCTGAAAACGACATCATCGTCACCGGACACGTCACGGCAACAGAAATTCGTAGAGGGAAGTGTCGGGATTGCCCCTTCCGGAGATACGTGATCCGAGATCGGTGAGTTTCCCTAGGTGAGGACTCAAAATGCAGCGGGCCGAAATCAATGGAGAACGATTCCTTGAAATCATCCCGCTCTGGACGGTGACGATGCGCTTCGCTACTGGGGAAGCGATCTTTGGAACTTGGAAACGTGAATGGAAGCACCCAGACGAAACACATCGTGCACGCAAATGTACCGAGACGCAACTCATGGAACGCGAGAGGGGCTCGCGCCTGATGACTCAATAACAAAATAACGCTTCTCGTCCAGGAGAAGCTGTCTTCTCACTGCAGAGAATCTCGCCATGTCTTGACCCTCAGATCTAGAGAACCCAACGCCCGGAATTGACGTTCGTATGTCCACCTCAAGCTCCGTCCGATCCCTCTGATGGCTAAAAATCAGTCAACCTTAGGATACCATGAGCTTGATGTCCTGCAGCGGGTCGGAATATCATGAAAATCCGAGCAGAGAAGAACTCTAGAAATTCCTCAGCGATCTAGGGCTCGATGGCCCCTAGGGACTGGAAATGGGACCCTTGACATGAAGCCCAATACGGGAAAAATGGATTCGAGAAATGCCGCAGAGCATGAACACGCCTCAGCCTTCGGGAGCAGACTTGAATCGGATGCCGACTGTGAATTCCAACTGACGCCTTCAGCGCTGTTGCAGGATAATCGGTTACATAAACTTCCGGGGAACGGGGAATGTTTACTTCTTCTCCGCTCGTTCGGGAAGGCCAAGGGACTGATTAAGCTCCTGAAGGCGGGTGGTGTCAGTGAGCGACGAAAACGTTCACTGTCGGTCATTTAATTTGGCTTACAGCGAAGCACACAGCGGCTCCTGAAGTAGCTTTCTTCCGGTCGGGAAAAAATCCTCGCAGACAGACGTCGTGCCTTAAAGTCGCCGACGATGTCGGCCTGGCCCACAACAAACAATCTATCCCACAACGAAATTGTTTAAAAACTGCTTTACGGACAATTCGTCTCATGGTCAGAAATGCTCCGTCGCATCAGAAGAACGCGCATTCTCCACTCGTTTTCTGCAGCATTCTGCATAACTGCCTGAATACCTCGCGCACTGACTCATGAGCTAAATAGAGTCAATATACAGTTTTTTTTTAATCTATAGGCGTTCCGTGCTGTGCTCAGACGAGAAAGCATCTTTGCGTGTTCGTTTTCGATGGGGTCTAGAGTCTCCGCGGGAATGGAATCCTTTCCGGAACGATGAAAGTTTCGGCGACGAGAAATCTCAACGAGTTATTGATACTTAGAGAAAACCCGCGCCGTCCGATGCCGCCGCTCCCTAGTCTGCCGCCGTCGATTATCATCGAGGCCGGAGGGCTAAAGAACACTTGAGAAACTTCTGATCTGCTCTGACACGATGTATGCTTTGGATGACGTAATGCCGAAACACTCTGAAACGGGAGGCAATTTCTTCATTCTCGGCATGGAATCGATTCTTTGTATCCGTCGAAATTATTCTCCTGCCTCGATGGACGAAGAGAGATTAAGCACTGCTCCTGGGTGTGCACTCGACGTGTAGGCTGCTCGCGGGTTCCTTCAACTGTAAAGTCCCCCGATTCTGGGAATTCCTCGGCAGAGACTGTTCCGCGCTTCTGTGTCGTCCATTGCGACGCAGAAACATCACGCGCGATATGTCAGTTTTTGTATTCAAATGCAGAAATCGACGGCTTCTCGGCAATGCGCACCGCCCGAAGCCGTCTGACGAAAACATGCGCAGACCGACGAAACACGAGGAAACTCCAGCGAATTACTCGGATGACTCGAGAAAGGCGGCAGTGAAATATTCCCTCGACATCAGCAGTGCATTCATCTCCGATGGATAGTACCGCTCTCGATAGAGAAGCGGGCTTGTTCTGGAGGCCAACTGGTCAGTCCTTCCGGACAGTCCCTCAACTGATGAGGGCAGTCTAGACTTCAGAGGACGACCTGGTCGGGATAGTAGCACGTTCTGCTGTTCGCGGAAGGCGGATTCATCCAGCTCGGAAGTTTCAGACGTGCTGGCGGATCGAGCTCCAGCAAGTCGAATTTTGAGGCAATGAGCTGAAAGTGATGGGACGCGTTCCGAGGACTATCATTCAGTATTAGGACAGAGAGTTCCGGAAGGAGTAGAGGCATGACCTATGTAGCTCCTGGGTAGGTTACTGGGGAGAGGGCTGCCGTTTACCTCTCGATCTCTACAAACTTCGTCCGCCTATCGGCTGGATCGAATTAGCCCAATCCCCCCTACATACGGAGATCCGAAGATGTGCAGGTTCGAGGTTCAAGCTCTCAACAAGCACCGCTTCCCGGTGATGCTGATGCCATGTTGGAAACTCTAGAATTTCCGCAGCTGCTCGGAGTGTCCCTTCCGACCACATTCAAAACTATCATTATGATCAGGAGCGTATATAGGATTTTTTTTGGGAGGGGCCGGCAAGGTTTCTGGGAGGGCCAGGATCATGATGATGATCAACATAGACCGCAATGTACGAAGGCGGCGTTTTGAGGGGGGGGCACGGCCCCCCGCCTCCCCCCTTATGTACGCTACTGATAATGATCACTGCTCATTACACGAGCGAGGAGTTTCAAATGAAGTCCCCCACGAGTCGAAGCGCTGTCACATAAAAAAAGACTCTCTGAATTCCGCTGAGCGCATGGAGATAATCGTTTATGATAAGATGGAATATGGATTCGCGCGACGACTTTACTGCATATTACTCACACTTGATTATTATCCAGGGACGCCGCGAGTAACGACAGCAAGGCCATTTTAGGCAACACGTATCGGGACCGACGTTCGATCGCACTGTACAACCTTACTCGTGAAAAATCCGCTCTGAGGAACAGGCCGAGATTTTTGTTCTTCGTAGAGTTTGTATTAATATTGTTGTAGTGATGAACGCCGATTTTCCGCGCAGAGGTTTGTCTGGGGCAAGCCGAGTCCCTCTGTCGCTCAGTATACGCTCAGTATTTCCGCTTAGACCGACGCGACCTGGTCTGAGGTAGTGCAAGTTCGAGTGTGGAGTTGTCGCGATTCACGTCCAGCGCGAAAGAGCAGCAACAGTGCGGGCGAAGGCCGCGTCCACGACCGCTGGTCATTTGTGATTATGATTATCACTTGACAGATGATGCCTGTTTGTCGGAGAGTGCCTTTCCAGTAGAGGGCAGCCGTTCATTCGAGAGCGCTTCTCTGCTGGAGGGTGCTAGACTAGCATTGCTAGTGCCTTCTTCAGGCTCTCAACACAAGTCCTTCCGGTGACAGTTGCCCGTATAATTGAGCAGTGTTTCCAAACCAGTTTTCTCGTGGAGCCCCCGAATCCCCATTTGAGCCGTGTAACCCCTCGGGGAACCCCTGTTGCCGTCTCATATTTTGAAGGCCCATAGAGTCTCCACTGGGGAAAAGAAAACAGCAGCGGAAAACAGCAAACGGGGCTGCGTCAAAGGGTCATATTACCGGAGGCCCCAGATGTTCTATGGGCTCGCCAGCGCAAGAGTAGGATGAGGGGAAATGACTCAAAACCTTGTCTTGGGAGATGGAGGCAACCCGGAATGTATGATGGGGCCCCAAGGTTCCACAGGCATCCGGACGTGGAACACCGCGAAATCGTCGATGGAGCCCGGTTAGGAACCGGGGCATAGAGAATAGAGCCGGGGAATAGAACCACTGTTATAGAGAAACCGCGATATTCCCTATTCATAGTTAACTCCGAAGCCCCGATGCAGGGCATCTATGACAATCCGATTCAACCACTCGACCTTGGATTCTATCTCATAGTACAGCCCGCTTTGATATTGTCACCAATTCATTTAAGCGTAGATAATCCATTCCACTAAATCGCGAGTCGTGTTCTCAGATTTCACCGCGAAGAAGGAGAATGAACAAGATGACCCTCGACCGCCCCTTCGTGGGGCTCATGCTCAGAAGTCGCGGCTTTCTCCAGCTCCTCGCTGGAATTGAAAATTTTCAGAGGTCGTCTCGGCGTCTCTGTGTGCTCGCGTTTATGCCCATTACCGGCTGAATTTCCCATTGCGACACGGTCAGTACAGCCTCCTTCTTCTCTAATGACTCATCGTTGAGGAGCGTAAGCTCGGAGCAAGTATCATACTCAACGAGCGGGAGTGAGCTTTTGGGAGCGTGATCCCAAGTACACATCACGCAACCGATAGCGGGCGCGGAATGCTCTTCAGAGGGTCTGCCCCCAACTGCCGAATACATGAGCTGGTCCCGAACCTTATGTGCCAGCAAGGGAATCGGCAACAGAACTTCAATCGTGTCTCTTAGTGTTCCTGAATCCGCACGCTTCGCTCACAGGTCGTGCTCCGGATCTCCTCTGAAAACTGGTCTTTCAGAGTCAGGGACCAATTTTCTCGGGAGCTCCACTGAGATCCCAGCGCGTCATCCTTCCGAGGAGAGGATCCTTTACAATTCAACCAGACTCGATTCTGGAAAATTACCCACATGGAGTCTCGATAGAATCATCCTGCCGATCCATACTCACCACCAATCAAACGCTCAGGAGATAGCTGCGTTCGGACAACAGAAAGTTCCGCTGGCCTTGGGTCGACGGCTCGTTCGAGACGGAAGTGTCTCACAACACAGAGTTCTTACATAAGAACAGAAAAGAACGCAATGCTCGACTGCTCACACAGAACGAGAACTCAAAAGCGACTGGAACCTAAGAAGAAGAATCGAGGCTGGATTACAAGATGAGTCTCGAAGAAACTATGTCTTCTCAGATTTTTCAAATTCCTCGCTATCCGAAGTATTGAAATCGATGATTCCAGCGTCCAAGCCGAGTTTAGAATCGAGCTCGCTGACTCTCGTCAGAAATCGAGCTCATAGGAAATTGGAAATACACATTAGTGAGGTTCGCTCGTGCGGGAGCTTCGGAGAAGCATTTCATCGTAGTTCGTCCCGTTGCACGAGATGCGTCAAGTCCAGTGGACCGCGGCTGGGTCTCCCTGATAGATGGGAAGAAGAGGTGTTCTGGAAGAATTTCGTGCGCCAGCTCACGTGGCAGTGGTGAAGGGCATTCGCTTCAACTTCGAGAGGTGTTGTTCAAAATTGCACTCACACTCAGCCCGCTCCGTCACCATCAGAAGCCCTCTGACTCGAAGCAGTTTTTCCTCGAGGGATCTTCGTTTGTGAAGTCACGATTCTCGTCCAACGAAGACCTTGCCAGAGAACTTGCCGGTCGGCAATGCTCCGCCACAATTGGCAAAGATGAAAACTCTTGTGGATATATCGACCCGTATTCGAAATTGGTCAAGAGCTTGTATATATAGTTCAGGCTTGTATAGATAGGTTATGTGTCGATGTCATCGGTGGTGGTCCGTGGCCGGGTTACGAACTACCTAAAATCCGGGAGATAAGGAACCCAAAAAATTTTTTTTCATTTTCTTCTTTCTATATCTATTTTTCTAAAAATTTTCGAAGATATTTCCGCTGGTCATAAGTTTATATTTTGGCTCCATGCTCTTTCGGGCCGGAGATCTGGCCCAACAAATATTCAGTAGCTATTAACCAGCAGAAATATCTTCAAAAGTTTTTAGAAAACGAAAAAGTGGGATCCTTATCTCCCGGATTTTAGGGTATTCCGCGACTTCGGAGAGAGAAAGCGATCAGCTGTTGGTCGGGCTCATCTCGTATGCTGTATGTTTCCCCATGTAATGCACTCATCGACGGCAAAGATAGATCATGCTCTCGTCGCTTCTAGAAACGAGCGGCTCCCAGGACGAGCCAGCAGCGGCGCGGCGTCGAAAGTCTTTCCTGGGACGCTGCTGTGAATTAGAAGGAGGAAATCGACAAGTGACCATCCTGGCCGTTTGCCCGGTCCGCTTCAATTTAGTATGGTGACTCCTTTCATAAGACAGTCGTAACTCGGAAGTGTCGATGCAACGGTCGAACTTCTTCATCCCTGTCAATTAGGTAATTCAAGTTTTAGTAATTTCACATCCGATGGAACGATCTCACGTCCGGAACACCAAGCAGGGGGGGTGCGAATAATTCTGGAATGCTGAGCGTCCCTTATCAACGAGACGTGTTTCTCTTCTCAGTAGAGTAGGTTGTTAGAGGGGCTAGAAGAGAACCTTGTAGTTCAAAAAAGAGCTCCTGAAGCTCTATACGGGCCTTCAGGCTAGTGGATCGAGGATTCCAACCGACGAGGCGTCCACCGCGTATCCTATGTCATCGACTTTGCATGAGCGCAATTATCCCGTCGCTAAGTAATTATATGCAGGATCCCTACCATTACGACCTTCATTTCCGGCGATGGAACCTCCCTGAAAGTGCAAAAGAACGAGGACACTCTATGTGCAATCCTTAGGTAATTCCTAGGAACTCAACAGGATTCTCTTCCGAATCCATCACACTTCGCCGTTAGCCGGCAAGCCTCGACTCAAACATCGCGAATGAGCCATCTCTGCGAGAGACGTATCCGGGAAACCAATGTAGTCGAAAAAACCCTATCCAGAGAAAGGAAGCTAAAACTGGTGTTCACGATTCAAAATTCCCTCTCGCAAGCGAAGCTTTCGGGAGTCGACAGTCCCTCGATCCCCCTCGACGGGCTCGGTGGAGCGATACCAAGCCCTCGAGACGTAGGCGGAATGAAATTCGTTCACCGCTCTCGTCGAGGAAATTGCTCGAGACCAAAAGAAGCGAAGTTGGCGCTCTATTCCAGAAGACTCAGCCCGAAAGGGGTACGTGCAGAAACACTCTCGGTCATTTCCGTGGGGTGAATATCGCCCCGACCTTGTCCACCTCTGAATTATATGTGGGAGGCTCTCGCAAAAGATAAGGAATACGTTGGTATTCGGGACTTAAAAATCCTCAAATCGAGAAGTATTACAGCGCGAATCAGCGCCGTATTCTGTTTCCGTATTTGTTCGAAAATGAGCGAAAAACGAGGTAATGAACAGTGTCCTTGGGAGATACTTTTAACTGTGAAAGTATACACGATCGGATATCCGTCATCTGGTTTCACCGCAACGGGAGCCGCCAGATCGCTGATGTCAACGAGGCCGATTTTCTCGGATTCCCAGCATAGATTGAGAACCTGTCTCGTTCAATGAATGGAGATTGAATTGAGCAGACCATCTTGTTACGGTGCTGATATCCTGATAAACAGATAGTCGTTGCGCTTTCCGAAAATGGTTGGTATAGATAATTCGGAGAATTATTGACGTGGTACACCTCGATTCAATATTTTCACGCCCCTGGCTCGCTTCTCGAATCGGTCGGTGTTCGGGCTTGTTTGTTTGTCTGTTAATTCATTCGTTTGCCAGAGCTCCGGCACGTTCCGCTCGCCTAGCTATCATTCCGCGCCGTCCTTATCTCAGCGGACCATCCCTGTTTCCAACTCCGCCGAAAGAACCTGAAAGAGGGCGAGGCAAATTGGAATCAGAGCCTACAGAACATTCTGACTTACGGAGCTTCGCAGGAGATGACAAGTGGGCTCTCTGCACAGTCGATGGAATCCAATCAACGACTAATTTGCGATGAAACAGAGAGTTGAGTCCGAGCTCACGTGCCATCGGCAGGCAGGCGGTTACTTTTCAAAATTTGTGGAATGATCATTAGTTGAGTCTGAAGAATATCGCATCGCCAGCCAAATACAGGATTCGCAGAATGCTCGTGACGTATTTTCGAGGAAGAAAAGCAGTCCCTAGTGCCTTTTAGTCTTGGGCTCGCTCCGGGGTTGGGGAGGGACCTCGAGCCTGCCCATTGGAGGAATCTCTCACTCGTTGTATTTCTGACATGTGGAGGAAACTTCGTGGAAGACATCCTTATGATCTTTGTTACGCACACCATTGAGCTCATGGCTTTTCTTGAACCATGGGTCTCAGGCAGCCATCTGATATTCGGGAAGGTATCAATAACACTGTGAGACAAACATAGACGATTCCGCATCACCCCGCAATAATTGGGCCGTCCCGCTTCTTCCGACGTGAAAACGTCTTCCAAAAGGCTTGGGTATTTCGAGAAAAACTTCGTCATCATGCAGCGTTTTTTGTAACATTTCGCGGGGCTAGAAGTCATCAAGTACTCGACGGATCTCCACCAAATTGATGTTGCATCGATGATCTCGACTCAAAGTACTGACTGAGTAGTGACCGATCGACATAAGCATAGTCAGAGAAGAATCGACTGTCGCGATCACTGTCGGACTCTCTGTTCCTACCGCTTTTGTCCTCACAATCGGAAACCGGGAATGCACCGCGTTGAGCCTCAGGCTTGTACCAAAATATGTATGAGGGCTGCAGAAGCGTTTTTACGGGTGAGGCTATGAGGATAAAGGCAGGATTTCCAGACCCAATAAGTACGATTGCGAGTTATTACGAATAACGAAGTCGACCGAACGCTCATCATCAGGCCGAAGACTCGTAGTTTACAGCAAGGGAAGCGACGCGCAGAAAGGGGAGAATCTTCTCGAAAAAGACCCCGAACCTCCTCGGAGAGATCGGCGTCATGTCGGGCGCGACAACGTCACGCGCCAGAATCGAGTCATACGGAGACAGATCATGTCGAGTCAGAGGCGGTGGCAGAAAGTAACGTAATTTCATCCGATCCAGAGGTATGGGAAATGGACCTCGCCGAGGCTGCTGATTTTGCACGAAGTGCAGAGTACGAAATCGGATAGACTCGAGCGGCTGGCCGTTTCGAGCAAATCTTTATGGAGAATGAATTTGGCCATAAATGCGACGTCTGGGATCGCCTCTGGTTCCTCCGTGATCTGAAAACGGTCACCTCCTCGATGACGGCTTTCCTATCGACTCACTTCCCGGAGGACGATACCACTCGATTTCAGCTCTGTTCCTCATATTACGGCACATCTCGGCGCGATAAAGTTCCGCCGATGAGCATGAAGAATGGCTATAGGTATCCATCCGAACAATCGGGCTTGCCTAAGCTAGACCCTACAAGCGAGCGACTTGTCTCCCCAAGAATTCCTCACATGCAAATACACCGTTTGCGTCATGACGGTTGTTACGGTAGTGTCGGTCAAGTCATTTATGTCCCAGTTGATGTCAGCACGATGGTACAGAGTTTACCGCGATCCTTGGACGACGATCACTCTCTAAACGTCGATTTAAAAAAGAGCATCATCCATAAATCCTCTTATCTGAGCGGCTTCGCCGAAAAGTCAACCGTGAAAGCCTGGCTGGAATATGTAGTTGAACAGCCCTTGTACAAATACTATGGTATCAGGGTAAATTGGTCTGAAGTTGTTGAGGAGTCGTCGGCGAATCGCGATACACGGGATGACGGATGCGATCCTGTTGAGTCTGTTTTCCCGGGATTTTTTTCCCGGGAGCGTCTAAGGAGCTCTCCGCGGAGGATTTTTTTTCCGCGCGGGGAATGTCCCACGACTGCCGAGATCCATCCCGCAGCGGCTCCTCGAACAGAAGCTTGCGACAGCGAGATATACCAGAGATCTGAACGTTTGCGAAGTCGTGTTGTTCGTCCGCGCGATTGGAAAGGATTGGTACAAATTTGGCCGACGATCAGAAAACAGTAAACATTACATTAATTTAAGATTGTAGACAGCTACACCGGAGCCCGACGGAGATCTATTTCAACTGATCGCGGAGGTTTTCGTCTGATCGTTCGACATAACTTTCAACGCGTCCCATATCTTTTGCGCGAGATGCGTTAACGTTGTTCGAATGCGATCGAAAGTCGAGTTCTACGCCAATCATTGAATTCAAATTGGTTTTCGCGTTTTGCGACAAGAGTCTGCCATGATTGAATCATCGAACATTGACGAATGGCGCTGTCCGACTTACACACGAAGTTTTGAGTCATTTCGCATCCCTCCACCAATCAAATAGCGACAGATGCCTGTAGCCGAAATGAGTTTATGTAATTTACATGGGCGTCGCTCTCGATTCCGATCAAGCGTCGTGTCCCGGCGATGAACAACTGCGTCCGAGAGTCTCCACGGGCTTACTCAAGCGCCAGACTGTATTCAATCTGATCGAATGAAGGCTATTCGTTTGAAAAAAATCCTCGATGCCCAATACGACAGAAACGAGCGTATCTGCCATCTGACTGCGACTTATTCTTGAAAGGACCGAGTATCGATTACTTCCGATGCTGACACAGCTCCGATGTCCGCTGTTTGCGTCAAACGTGAACTCTTCGTCGCACTCCGGTTCTTTGAAGAGATCGAGCGACGGAAGTACTTCTGGCCTTCTGAATCTCGGGCTTGGGTTGCATACGCGCGGAGAAATAGCTCACTACATTTTTACATCTTGGGGAGGAATTATATCTGGCATATCACGCGGGGAAAGCGAACAGCGCTCACTTCGGACAGGATCAGACGGAGGAGAGAGAACCTTCGGTTGCCTACTAGCGGTGGGAAGAGTACGAGATCTCCTTGGCATAATCAAGGATTTTATTCCGATTTCTGTGATTCCGTTCGACGATGAACGATTCGGGGGAAGATGATAGACTACTAAATATTCCTATGAACGCGAATGGAGGACATCGTCTGATGAATTCCTATGTCATGCGAGGAATGGTTTCTCAGAGCGGAAACGAGTGCTGTATCGGCGCGTCGGCGCTGCGATATTTTGGGATCGGACTCAGAAAGAGGCGTATCAGAGGGATTTTTTGTAGCCCAGCGATTCTTCAACGCCTCCGGCTCCGATAACTATGAAGGGATCCTGAATATTCCGGGAGGACATCAAGAACCTCGCAGCCTCCGAGGCAAGAAATGTCCACTCAATCCCCACACGGTCGATCGGGAAGCAAATAGAGGAGCCTGAGAGGAACTTAACCCTTTCCTATAGAGAGACCTAGAGCAGCGGTTCTCAAACTTTTCTCCCCCACGTCTCCCCTATGCCATATGAGGGGCGCTCGCGTCTCCCAGGGAGATCACCGTATATCTGAGAATGTAAAGTTTTGACCTGAACATGTCAGAGTGCCGTTTTCCAAGGAGTATGGCTTCCTCGATCAATCGGACAATGATTACTTAGACTAATTGTAAACTAGCAATAAGCTGGGTGACCGCTCTGTGACGAAAAATCGATCGGTTGGGAATTCCAGGGATCTCCCGCGTCTCCCCTCAACATCTCCTGCGTCTCCCTCAGGAGACGCGTCCCCTTAGTTTGAGAAACGCTGACCTAGAGAAATGCTAAAGTGGAAATGCGGCTTCCGATCAAGAAGAGATAGCTCTCATGCATAGAAATGAGTACATAGTCAGAGCGAAGACCACAAGGAGCCAACGTATCGACACGTAGAATACGGACTGCACGAGCCAGCTCATCGCAGATGAGAATCATAGAAAGCCATGATTCGGGGTAAACGGTGCTCTGCTCCAACGCTAGAATTTCCGAATGTCGAACCCGAGCCGTTGGTCAGGCACGCGCCGCCCATTTCGAAAAGCCCGCCAGTCAGAGTGTTGTGGCGGCAGCAGCGGCGGCGGTTAATGTTGTCACGAAGCCGCCATAGTAAACAGTGGTGGCGTCGGAGGAAGAGTACCGGAGTGTGTTTGTGCGGTGAAGTTAGAGTCGAAAAACTTGGCGACGGTGTAACTGGCCGGCCTCTAGCTTCGACGCAAACGGTCTCTACCACTATGGCGCTCAGTCCGAGGAAAGACGGTGGTCCGAACCTGAAGTTCTTCGAGTCGGCGGAAACGCTCCAGCATTTCGAATCCGTGAAGCAATGGCTGGTGAAACAATGCAAGAAGTACACCCAGGCGGAGCCCCCAACAGCAAAGAGTCTGGCCCAACTCACGGTCCAGATGTGGCAATTCCAGGTTCGTGACCAAACGATTCATCCATTGATCTTCCGCTTCTCCCGTGCCCGAGCGGGTCGCTTGTCAGGCTCGGCGAGATTTCTGAATCTGGGGCCTTCTGTCATCTCATCACGCTCGAAGCTCCAAGTAGACATTCCAATGTTCTCCCGGAGAGTAGTTATCAGCTCCGAAACGATTGGATAACTTGAGCGTTGCGAGGGTTACGGCGTCGAGCGCCGTTGACGTCCGGGCAGTTGCCGGTGCGAAAGCGTCGAGGCGATGCAGCGAGAGCCGTCCAAAGCTCGAGGCAACTCTAATGCTTGGCAGTCCGAATCTTACCCGGAGAATTGAGCTCTGGTCCGACTTGGAGACCACGGTCGCTGGGACGAAACTTCTACGAAAGCCCCGCGCATATGCTGAGCTTGATATCGATAGTGGGTTTGAGCGGTCGTTTCGGGGCAGTTCAATCGGGAGGCGGGAAACCAGATTCATGATTCTCGCTTACCTCTCGTTCACGAAGATCTTGCGGCGGTGGGCGCTCTCTATGTGGAAGATCATAAAGAGAACCGCGAGCATGATTGAAGAAGGAATTCACGTATGTCAGAGACCATGAGGCCTTTTTGGAAAGGCGAAACGCGCCGTGATCTGCAGTCGTGGTTCCCGCGAAGCGCTACATATATCCCGTACTGAGAGACATGCTTCCACGAATTTCCAGGAAGACTCATTGGGGAAAAACTCAGCGAAGCCTCGGCCACTGGCTCGTTTACCCATAAGTGTGTTCATGGATCTGAAGGCAGGCGGAGCATTATGCCATCTGCTAGCAGCTGCCTACAAGTTCAAGGCAGAGCAGGGTTGGAGGAGGTGAGTGACGTTGCGGAGGACGGACCTTCCCCACCATGGTTTTTAGAGAGCTCCGGAGCTTGATGGCTATAAACCAGGATTTCCCAACAGATTCGACTTCACTTCGGTCAATCGCCACGACAAAAACATAGAATTCTTCGAATTGGCCGAACGTCAACTCGAAAGCCAAAGACTTCTCGAGCAACCTCTCGTTTACGCGACCGATGCCAAGCATAAAGAGATCGTGAGGAAACTTGGAGGAGAACTTGTCCAGAACGCAGATGATGCAACCATTATTATTGGAACGGCAACTCAACCCGAAGACACCTCCGAAGTTTGGGTCCGAGCAGCCCAGAGGAAAGATAATCAGGTACACCATTGCTCTTCGCACCCACGATTCTCCGAGACTCGGCCCCCTTCCTCCGGAGACTTCGCCTTGCCTCACCTCTGACGTCATGCGAGTTGTGCGAGCTCTAAGATTTGACTTCCGCAGGTCCTCGTTCATTTCTGTCAAACACCGGACTCGTACGATTATTGGACCGAAGCCGAATCCGAACCAACCGAATCTTCTCCGCGGCCTTCCGACAACGCGAGCTACGAGGTAAATTGCGGCCGTATGCTCGACTACTTCCCCATAAACATAAAGTAGCTCAATCAATATTCAATATAACCCCTCCTTCTTTCCCTCGATAAGTGATAGAAGTAATATAAATTCTATAAGTACGTCGTATTTTGGAAGGAAGCGCTCAATCCGGGAATTTTGCAGGTCACTCCTCAGTGGCTGCTCGATTCTGAACTCTACAACGAGTGGATGAATCCGGAGGATTACGATGTCGAACAGGAAAACCGTCGAAGGTGATTTGATCTGACGCAGAATTCGCCGAAATCGATAAACATGTCCATTGCGGAAACTTCCGTCTGGAGGACTTCGGCACAAACTCTGTGGCGTATCGCGGTTCGATGCTCGACTTCGATATTTCAGATGCACTGTCGAAGAACTACTCTGTGGAAAGAAAAAGAAAGCAGGCAAGAAACGAAACCGTAGTCCGTCTCCTCCTGGAAAGAAAGCCAGGAAGTCGAAAGGACGGCGCGACGACCTGTCCAAGGACGCAGATGAAGCTTCACCGGAGTCGGTGCCGGAAAAAGTCGAGGAGGCCGCGGCTCTGCCGAAAAATCTTAACCTCGCAGAAATTGTCCCGGAAAAAAAGGTGTGGATGGACGGAGAGGCTCCTCAGAGCATACGTTGAACGACGGGTCTTATTTCCCGTTCCTCAAGGTCAGAGAGCTGAACTTGTTCCTGCTTCTAGGTCATACCCGAAGACATCGCAACAGAACAGTCGAGTCACATCATCGTTCCCTCATACTCCGCTTGGTTCGATTACACGTCAATTCACGCCATTGAACGCCGAGCGCTGCCGGAATTCTTCAGCGCGAAGAATCGATCAAAGACCCCAGAGAACTACATGGCATGCCGCAATTTCATGGTCGACACCTATCGTTTGAACCCCACGGAATATCTCACCGTAACGGCGTGTCGACGGAACTGCGCCGGTGACGTCTGTGCTATCATGAGGATACACGCTTTCATGGAGCAGTGGGGTCTGATAAATTATCAGGTGGACGCAGAGTCGCGCCCGACTCCGATGGGTCCGCCGTCGACATCGCATTTCCACGTTCTCGTTGACACACCGTCCGGTCTGCAGACGTTGAACCCCCCGAGACTCAACCAGCCTCAGAGCGCGACTACCTTCGCCTCGGCCACCAACTCATCGCCGCTCGTTTCCAATCTGGACGCGATCAAGAACGAAAATTCGAACGATTCCACTTCCGGCAACGGTGTCGCTAAAGATAAAGAATCGTCGAAAGATTCTTCATCGAACGGTCAGCAAACGATCGGTGACATGCTCGGCCTCAAAACCGATCAGTATTCAGACGCTGCGAAGAAGCAGGCCTTGGCCAAGCAGAAGACCAGACGGGATTGGACCGAACAGGAGACGTTGCTCCTTCTGGAAGGACTCGAGATGTTCAAAGACGACTGGAATAAGGTCAGTTGTTTTTCCCCTGACACCTAATCAAATTGCAGGCTGCGCGGCTCTTACCAACCGAAAAAGCGGGAGGCCGATGGCTGCGGAATTATCCCAACGAAAGGGAATCATTCTAACGAGCGGAAATCCTCTATCTAGGTCTGCGAGCACGTGGGCAGCCGATCACAGGACGAATGCATCCTGCAGTTCCTCCGTCTCCCGATCGAGGACCCGTACCTCGAAGGCGACGATGGAGGTGCTCTCGGACCTCTGGCTTACCAACCGATTCCCTTCTCAAAGGTCAGTACCGGAGGGATTCGGATGTTTAAAGACGGTGCGAGGCATCTGATGTTTCTGATGGTCATGTGACAGGAAAAAATTTCCCCCAGGCGGGTAACCCGATCATGTCGACGGTGGCCTTCCTCGCATCGGTTGTCGACCCCAGAGTGGCGAGTTCCGCGGCGAAATCGGCGATGGAAGAGTTCGCGAAGATCAAAGATGAAGTTCCATCGTCATTAGTCGAGAAACATCTGAGCAACGTTATCGAGAAAGCCATCAACGAGGGCAAGGATCCGGCTCCCGAGAACGATCTGGAGAAATGCGACATCGCTGGAACCGATAAAGAAAACGGCGAGGAGCCGATGGACACCTCGGAAAAGAAGGAAAATCCCAACGAGCAGAATAAGGAGAATGCCGAGGACGATGAACGCTTGAAAACTCAGAGAGAGCGACTCAAGGTAGACCTCAATCCATCCCATCATAATTTGATCGGACGCTATTGGAATTTTCAAAACGATGACAAATCCATTCCGTTCATTGCTTTCCAGGCGGACTTGCAGCTGTCTGCGGCAGCGGCCGCCGCTCTCGGATCTGCGGCTGTCAAAGCGAAGCATCTGGCCGCTGTCGAGGAACGGAAAATCAAGTCCCTCGTTGCGCTTCTAGTGGAGACGCAGATGAAGAAGCTCGAGATCAAGCTCCGGCATTTCGAGGAGCTCGAAGCCATCATGGATAAAGAGAGGGAGACTTTAGAATACCAACGACAGCAACTTATCCAGGAGAGACAGCAGTTCCATTTGGAGCAGCTCCGAGCCGCAGAGTTCCGGGCTCGGCAGCAAGCTCACGCCATGATGATGGCGCAGCAGCAGCAGCGGCCTGGGGGTGCTCCGACTCCAGGGCCTTCGAACGGTAGCCCAGTTACCAGTGGGCCTGAGAATCCTGGTGGTTCGGCCGTCCTCCAAAACTAGATTTCCCCTATCGTGCCGAACATGATATAAGACTTATTACATTATCAGAAGAAACAGATATGTACATACGGGTGGAAGGGAGATCAATAAATGCGGCGCCACGAGAGCGAATATCTAATTTATTCTCCTGAGAATTTGATTAGCATCATCGTGGGAGTGCCTCGATCAATCGAAAACAATCGGGACAGCACCATCCCCCTTTTTTCCGTTCCGTCCGGAGTTCTTTCTCGCGAATAGTGATAGCCAGTTGTTTTGAGCCCCGGAAATAGCTACAGTCCACTTTCCGAAGAATGGAGATCTCAGGCATCGGTTTCTCGAGAAATCACTCCTTTCTCACTTCCCTCACTTCCCGCACTTCTAAGATGTACAAAATTCGATCATGCTCCCATCTCGATTCTCGTCCAAGCTTTCCGTGTCGTCCGCTTGGGTACATATGTCGTGAATTCGGTTGCAGGCGGAGGAAAAGGGAAAGAAGGAAAAGTAGTAGATCTGACGGAAACTTTCGCCTGATACCTCCCAAGGGCTCCAAAATAAGCGTGGTCACTCCAGGGGGAAGGAATGAATTCTCCCGGCGGGTAAGAAAAAAGAGACCCGCGATTCCGATTCCGCCGAGAGTCTCTCCTCGGCTCAACGCACAGGATCAAAGAGCGAATCTCGGTCACTCGAGGAATAAGCTCTGCTTGATACGGGTTCTGCGGAGCGAGAAGATTAAAGATGACTCAACTGCGTCAGGCAGACGTTGCTCTCGGCGCTCCATTCTCCCGAATAAGCCGAATGCGACAGGGTATATCCTGAGATACTCTGATTCGACTGTGACTCCAAGAAAGTCTCGAGAACGTACACACCTCTCTGATCTGGTATTCTCCCACGATCGCAGGAAAACCCGCGCATCTACTGCAGTGAACCTTTAACTTCGGGCGATCGAGGATCTGTCAGGATTTAGATCTCGCAATGACTCCACAAGTCAATCGACGTTCACTGGAGCACCTCGAACTGACTGAGTGTCGAGCCCCACCTCAATAACCTCGGAAGACTAATCGTCAGTCGGAGTCTCATGGACACCGTTGCGAGATTGTCTGCCTGCGTTCTTAGCGACCCTGAAAAACGTGACATCGCGAGGGACCCTCACATGCGTTTCTTGAGGAATGACCTTCTCGCCGTAAATCACTTTCACGGCGCTCACTGTTTATCTTCGCTTGAGCACTGATACAGTACTGTTTTCACTATCAGACGCCTGACATTCTGCGGAATGATGGTTATTGCCGGTGAGGCGTGGGGAAGAGAGTCGTTCAAAAGGAAAACGGCAGTGTTCCATCTGTCCACATGGAGCCGCGACGATGTACGCCTCGTGTTTCCTCATCCTGACGGCTTCCGCCGGCATCGACGCGCACATCCGGTACATCGAGGCTCGAACTCCACTCGTGGTGAGTATGGTTAGCTTTTTTGCTCGCATATGTGATGATACTGTTGACTTCTGGCCTTGAAGAAACCGAAATGCTATACATTGTCGAGGGTAGATCCTCTTAGGCAATTCCTCATGAGCTCCTGGGAAATTGCAAGGCGTTCTTCATTTTTATATTGTTGCGGTGAGCTGGCGAGGGGGAGATTTTGCAAAGTTTTTCCCGTGAGTCTCGTGTACTTGCTTCTGTGTTTGCGGAATCCTGGGCATTGCCGAAGTCTCGGGACAGCGAGCGAATCCGAACCACACCGATAAGCAGGCTCAAATGTTCGATACCGCGGTATCCAGGAGTTTGAAGCGAGATGCGATAGGGCGCGTAGGGTAAGACAGGAGGGCGCTTCCGCAAGATCGACGGAAGCCCAATGGAAGTACATAATGGAATATCAATCAATGCCGAATTCGTGAGCCCAAAGCTGACTTCGTCGTCGAGGCTTCGGCGACACCCGCTTCTAATTTCCGTCACATCCTTCCCTTCATTTGGGCAAATGTTGCTCATTGATATTCGCTCCCAAACTCCTAACACTCACGCTGCGAAGGTGAACGACCCGCCGTAATGGGTCAGAAACGCTTGAGTGATACCAATTTGCAGCGATGTATTCGCATCTCAATCAAATATACGTACTCCATATTCATGATAGTGGCTTTCGTGTCGTACATTGTCATTCTGAAGAGACTGCGAGACGTGGGATCTGCACCATCGATTCTCTGGGCGGAGAGACCCAGGGAAGTCGAGAGGATAATTTATGCGGACACCATCCTCAGGCAGATAGTCCTAGAGCAGCCTCACAGAATCAATTCCCAAACGGAGGTGAGGCTGTCGCTCAGTATATACTTGGGGTGGGACGGAGGTCTGACCGTCTGCGGCTCTGTCAACGATTCTACTCGAGCTGTGAGATCTCTGCACGATTCGATCAACTTCGGAGCTCATTCATCCATGTATCAACGTCACGTTACAGGGGGAACCCCCGCCACCTGGATCGCCATGGCCGAAGCCCCAAGAATATCGGACGACGGATTTCTTGATGGAAGTACAGCCGAACGAATTCTTAATGACATCGTATCAGGATTCGTGTGACATCGTCAAAGAGGTTGGTACTCGGATGCGTGATTTTTCATCTCGGGGCCTTTCCTTGAGTTACACGGATGGGAAGGACTATGGATCTCGAAGAGTCTCGATAGTCGTGAACGGAAAAACAGGCGCGCTGTTTCTCCCGCAGGCAATCATTCGATATCGGAAAATGCTTTTCCCAAGCCAGGAAGTTGCGGCTCCTTCTAGTCGTCCTCTTTTGACCTTCCTCCTCATCAGGGTTGAGGATCCAAGCGATTGTCGCTATCCCCATCAGGATATGGATGAGAGCTGTGAGTTCTACCCGGGTATCGCGAAAAACAGACATTCTACCTATTCCCTCTAGGTAAATATTCCTCGCGGCGAGCTCTGCATTCATCTCGTAGTTCCTCGATCAGCTCAAGAGATCTTGAACTTCCCCGCACGGAGGAAGATTCAGGAGGTTTGACTTCAGCTGCCTGAGGAGCATATTGCAAGAGAGCGTCGTCGCCCGAAGGGGCCTCCCGAACTTGATGAGGTCCAGGTCTGATACCGAATACCCATCCAGTCGACGGGACCGGAGCTTCGTCCTGAAATCTGGGATGACCGGAGGATGTCCGGTGTCTTGCTTCCTTCCCCGCCACAACGCCGACGAAAACTTCTTTCAACTGGAAAATTTTTCCCGAGATCAGACGAGCTAGTCATCAACGTGAGAGCCGGAGCCGTCCTCTCCTCAAAATCACCGTGGGGTGCATTGCGCGGACTCGAAACATTTTCGCAGCTGGTCTACGTAGATGAGGCTACCAACAATGTGCGTAAGATGGAGCGCCACCAGCATGAGCATCTAGCAATCTATGCACCTGATACAGACTTTCGGGTTTCATTCTGATTTTGGGCTTCCAGTACTTCGTCAACGAAACTTACATCCGAGACTTTCCGAGATTCAAATTCAGGGGTATCCTCCTCGACACGGCTCGCCATTTCCTCCCCATGAAAACACTCAAGCAGAATCTGGTGAGTTCATAGTTCCCCCATTTCATGGACGAAATCGAGGGATTCGACTCTCTCGAGAGAGAGTTAGAGAGATGGAATTGAAAGCTTACCATCCATCACGGAGGAGTCCATGAGTGATTTCCCGCATCGGTGCATGCCCTCGGCTGCTTCTCGGCACCCACGGCAGCGTCGATTTCTCCTTCTCATCGACTTTCACGGATCCTCTGTTCACCTAGGACGCTATGGCACAGAATAAATTCAACGTTTTCCACTGGCACATCGTCGACGACCAGTCGTGGCCGCTTCAGATGGAGCATTTCCCGAACCTCACAGATGCCGCCTACCATCCGCGCCTTGTGTACAGTCAACGAGATGTTGCGGTGAGTCTTGGGGAGCCGGAGGTGTGGAATCTGCTCATCAGCTCTTAATCTGAACGAGAATCGAAATAGACTAGGTGCGGGACATGAAGTCGGGAGGGCCTCTCTATTCCAGGAATTAGTCCAGTATGCGCGTTTGCGAGGAATCAGGGTCATACCGGAGATTGATTCACCCGGACACTCTCAAGCCTTGGGAAAAGTTTTTCCGAGTAATGTATCACCTGATTAAGTGATCACCTACGAAAAGCGAGTCGGGACTATTCGCCCCATGAATAGCGGAACCCCTAGATAGCGGAATAATTTTCAGACATTCTCACTCCGTGCTACGGGACTGGAGGCCGGGGCAGCGCCGACTACCCGAGATTCGCAGCCTACGAGATGTTGAACCCGATGAACGACTACACATATGACGTGATGCGAGAAATCATTAGAGAAGTGAATCGGGTTTTTCCGGATGACTATATTCATCTTGGGATGGATGAAGTTTACTACGACTGCTGGTGAGATCGGCGGAAGATGTCGCTTTTTGAAGTCATTTTCCCCGATGCGATTTCTTCCGGAGCCTACGCATTTCATGTCGAATCGTTCAAACCCGCGCGTTATTCTTAGGCGGTCGAGCCCGGAGATCAAGGATTTCATGAGGAAACGGAACATGAGTTCTGTCTCCCAGGTGGAACAGCACTACGTCAAGCGCACTCTGGATAATGTAAAGAAGCTCGGAGCCAAGTATATGATATGGCAAGACCCGATAGACAACGGCGTTGAGGTAATCCTCACGTTTGCGACGGCATACATCCAGAGTTTTCTCCCGGCTCCAAGGTCGACGTCGCGAGTGATGGACTTTAAGAAATTCTCTCCTCACCAGGCTGCTCCCGACACCGTGGTCGGTGTGTGGAAATCCGGATATGCCTACAGCTGGCAAGAATACTTGATAACAGCTGCTCGAAACGGTTATAAGATCGTGCTTTCAGCTCCGTGGTACCTGAATTATATCAGCTACGGTCAAGATTGGGAAAAGGTTTGCATCTATCAAAGCGAAGCAGGAGTGCCGATTTTCATGGAGAGTTTTGTTTCTTATTCCCTTCCTTCATTTCCCTCCTTTTCCATTGTAGTACTACACGGTAGAACCGTTGGACTTCCCTGCGTCGGCGAAAGATAAAGAATTGGTGATCGGTGGTGAAGCCTGTATGTGGGGAGAATACGTGGACGGAACGAATGCTATCTCAAGACTATGGTAATTGATAATAATAATCCTCACTCAGCTACAGGATAAATCAAGTGGATGCCTCCGTCCACTAATCACGCTACTCCCCGTAGGCCGAGAGCTTCAGCCGTGGGAGAGCGACTGTGGTCTGCCCGGAACGTCAAAGACGTTGAAGAAGCGAAATACAGATTGGATGAGCACAGATGTCGGATGCTGCGCCGAAACCTTCCAGTCCAACCAATTCTCAATGGTTACTGCGGCGGGTATGATGCCGATGCATAGCCGCTCCAGTCGTTCGAACCTCGATGAAAATGGACTCTACCTCATCAATCCCACCACCTACGGCGGAATCCCAAAACACGTTCTCTTGAAGATGAATGGTCTCCGACCTCTTAGCCGGAAGTCGACGTTGATTTCGGGCGAACGTTGATGGAATTGGGATCTTCGATGAGGATCCCCTCTCTCGATCATCTTGGAGTGAACCTTGAACGGAAGCATTCGCAGCTCCCCTAGACGAAAGATCCTGGACACGGGCTGGTTCCCCACAATATCATTGTTTTGGGTGGAGAATTTCCGCAAAGAATAAAGTGTTTGTTACAATTGAAAAGAGGCATAATTGTTGCGTTCAGTGTTCGCAAGATAGCCTTGGGATACGTCGAAGGAGCCCCCATCTTTCAGCTTTCTAGATTTTATGGATCTCCTCGGACATAAATGTGCCAGTGGACGAAGTTCACGGACGAATGTCCTCGGAAAAATGCGAGTGCTTCCGACTGTCAGACAGACTACGGAACGTGAGGATGGACGAGACCCTTAGGGATACGGGGACGCCGAACCCACGTATCGAATCATAGTGTCTAGTTAGGCTAAGTCTCTTCAGACGAGGAGTCTCCCGCATCCTACAAGTCTCCATTCCGAAGGGAGTATCAAGACTCTCGAACAGATAAGTGCACTCCCAGAACGGAGTTATGAAGGGACATTGGAGAAATTTCGCTGACATCGCGAACCGAACCCTTGCTGCCGGGACAGCTGCTCGCCGCGGAGTGCCTCTCTTTTGAATCAGAGCACGCGTTTGCGTTACGAGCGATAGACGCGCTGACCGCTCGGCTACTCGGCGATGCGTCATCCTCCCCCCATCCAACCGGTCCGTCGGAATCGGTGGGAATCCAATACCGTTCGCCACGAGCTGCGACTGGGCGACGGTTGGACAGTAGACGAAGTTGTCGTCGATGCCTATTGAGAGCTCGACCAGGATCGGGCGGCTCCTTCCAACATTTAATATTTGGATATGCAGTTAACCCGGCTCATCTGTCTTGATCTCGTCAGATCATTCAGAATCATACCTAGATCAAGTCAGATCACGGTGGGACCGCAAAGGATCACTGAAATCGCGAGCGATCAACACATCAACCCCTCCGGAGATGCGTATGAGCCGGGTTTCATAAGTAGGGAGGGAGAGATGAAGGCGATAATCTCGAAGAGGGTCCGACTCGAACCCGCTAGGCGGGCAGACTCCTCCGAGTAGCGATGGATGAGCGTAGATGGGTGTCGATAGGGGTTTTATTGAGCGCAGCGAGGGCGCATCCATTAAGGATATGCACATCATCGGATCATCTTGGATCTGCAATCTTCGATGAGTCGTCTCAAAACTTCCTGTTCCGCTTTTGGTCGTTCGAGTTTGAGAGTGAAGATACTCTTCGACGTGCAAAGTCCTAATGCCAGGAGAGCCATGGCTTTGAGATCCGCTCGGAAAGTCTCATGAACTGAAGAAGCCACAGTGCTGCGAAGATAAGCCGCCACCAAGAAAGGTCCAACAAGCTCCACAGATCTGGTGTGATCTCGATTCCGGTGACGATGCAGAGCGACGAGTAATCTGCGAGGGAATTAAGTAAAACCATGACTCCCTTGAAAATTGGCGGAAGAAAACAAAATCGCGATTTCTCGGTATTTCTCTGACGCCCTTCGGCGCTTATCAGAAGGCGCTCTTCCGCAGGATCTTGGGAAGTACTCACCTCGTCACGCTGTCGATTGCGCGAATTATCTCAGCCATTTCCGACATATTTCCGTCTGTCTGTTGAATATCACATCGTTTCACAACGGTCTCGATCAGTCTCCCGGTCTTACCGAGCAGGATTGCTGCGGTTCCATTCGTGTAATTGGGTCTATAGGCAAACGCTCGACCGTAGATCTCCGACGTTAAGCTGATGATCTTGCACCATTGATCTCCTGCAAAATGTCAGAGAAGGAAAACACTGTAGTCTCAGATCCATCGAGACCAAGAGAGACCGTTGGGAGCTCATTCGACCTTTTTATGGAATGTCATGGCCCTACTGACCCGGTAGTCCGTATAGCCGTTCCAACGGAACACTTCCGATGGCCAGCAAGATAGTGTACAGCAAGTCGGGACTCGCGTGCTTCCTCGCAATGACGTCGAGTAGTGAGCAGCAAAGGTCCAAGCGGACATTATTGCGAAGGTTCTGAGCAGCGATCAGGCGATAGATCTAGAGAGAGAGATGGGACGGAATCAGAAAGGCTCGTTGATCTATCCGGCAACGCATCGGGGACTTGCTCACGACGCATCAAACTCACCTGGACAACTAATTTGATGAGGTTCGGCTTGCTGAGGTATTTCACCAGAGCTAAGGAGACTTCCATGAAGCGATCGCAGAGGATTTCCTTATCCGGCGCGAAATCAGGGGGCGCTTCAACTTCGTCAGCGCAGGTCAAATCGAAGAGGGGGGCGGAGTGGAGAGCCCCCATGAAACTCCAGGTTTCCTCGAGCATAGGCCACAGCTGGAAGACAGCCGATGCTCGGAATTCTTACAGCTCGACAGCGCTCCCGATTATTCGCCACCACCGATGACGTCCCGAATCGTTCGATCCGTGTCGGATCGAGAGAAGATAAGCAACATGAACGAATATCGAGAGCGCACTAACCTTCTCTGCGAGGGGTTCGTCCAGAACCTTGGTGAGCTCGTCCAGGAACTCCTTCCCCACAACCAAGGTCGCGCGTAGCAGCTGGAAAGTGTTGATTGTTTCGTCGAATACCGAAGCCTTGAGGAGCAACTGGAAGGCGGCAACGTCCGGGACTATCAGTCGCACCGAATCCGTCGCAGCTTCGAGAGCGGCGGGGAAGCACTGGAGTTTCGACGCTTCCTCGAAACTGGTCACCTCGGCGAATTTGTTGCACACAAAAATCAAATTCTCCAGTTTAGAAGCGTTTCTCCTCAGATACTTGGTGACTAGAGAGAGACATTTCGATTTGATCCGGGCAGCATCCTCCGGCGATATGTTCTTGGAATGAACGCGAGTCGTCGTCTCGATGAGGAGTAGAATCGCGCACAGCTGAGCCTCTTTCTTCAGGGGCTCGTCACCGATGATCTCGTCGAATGGAACCACCGAATCCGCGATCTTGGCCGTGACGTAAAAAGTGTACCTGATGAAATCCACGCACTTTTTCACCGACGGCCGTCTCATGTTCAACTCGTTATCGATGCTCAGCACCCGTTCCAAGCATAGGCCCGCTAGTCTACAAGTCGATGTAAGGACCAGATGCTTGTCTTCGTCGTCTCCGAGTTCTTTTGGACTGAGGGCGGACGTCCAATCCTCGAGATAGCGGAAACAGACGGAGAAGAATTCTTCGGTCGGCTCTCGTTCGATTATTGCGAACGAGATGAAGATCGCGAGGAACATCAGACGATCCCGGGCGGGTAAGGAGTGTACCGGGACGAAACCCAGCATGTCGGTAGATTTCAGGAGAAATGATTTTGGAAGATTCTCCGCTTTCGGCTTCTTCAGGAGGCCCATGACCTCCGACCACTTGACCGGGGCGCCCATAGGATTGTCTGCGTCGAATATTTCCCCGAACCTTCGGTCGGATTCCGTGAGTTCGGCCAGGAGGTCTTGCGCCACGAATTTGACGAACATCGAAACCTGCCGAGGACAGTCACGGAAGCTCTGACTCCGGAGGTATGCGCAGTGATTCGGATTCGCACCGTTTTGTTGGTCACGAACAGACTGATAGAGCAGATTGATGAGAACTTCGAGCTGTTTCTTGGGGGCGGATTTTAAAATGTGCCGATTATTGACGAGGAACACCTGCCAGTCGACTGAGTTGAAGTTCTCGCATACGTACAGGAGACATTGATTCGATTCTTCTTTTGGATTATCGGAGAACTTGGCGCAATAGCAGGTGAGGTCCAACTTCAGCCGTTTGTTTTTCCTCAGAGCTTTCTGATTCGCCTCGAATCGCTCATACAAGCTCTTCTGTCGAATAGATGCTTCTTCGAAAGCCCGGTGGAAAGTATTCTGGAAATAGCAGCATCGCGCGAAGCTCGTCTTGATGAAATTTTGTGAGATTTTGAAGAAATGCGGTCTGAGTTTCTTGGTTTTCTCCGGCAGGGCATCCATGGTTTCCTCGAGTACTTTCGTTAGCTCTAGCGTACTGTTTACCGCGGCGTCCATCTTATCGTATTGTTCCTGCGTCAGTTGGACCATCGGGACTAGGGGACAATGCTGGATGAATTCCGAGAATATCCTCAGAGTGAAAATATGAGGCGTATCGCAAAGCGCTCCGGCACTGTCCTTCCACTTCACAATGACCTGCTGGAAGTATCTGACGTAGTTCGACCAGATGGCGACCACGTCATCGGGTCCCAGCCTTCCGAAGCTCTTGCGCATTCCTTGCACAACTTCCTCTGAGAGACGCGGCTCGTCCTTCGGATTTTCCAGATAGTCGTTCACAGCTCCCGGGAACTTGCTGTAGAAATCAGCTGATCTATTCATCTTATCATAGAGGTCGATCAGGTAGAGGATCAGTCGGTCTTGCAGCTCACAATCCTCTGGAACGCAGTCTAGCCAGGCGTTCTGCAGGATCATACGGAGTTTAGGAGTGATGATGGACGGCGATATCTCTCCCAGGTGCAAGAGCGCCGAGTACCATGTCTTGCTTCCCTTTGCTTCGTGTTTCAAAATGTACGTGATGATGTCAACGAATATCAGTCTGCCGTTGAAACGTCTCTCGGCTCTGACGAGCACCGAGGGGTGGTGCAAGTTCGACGCTACATAGAGCCCCAGGAGTTTCGCCACGTGGAACAGGCGTTCTTCTTCAGAGAGATCCGCTTGCTGAAACGATCCATGATACGACGATTAGCTAGCTGCCGCTCTCACCAGGGAGCCGGGTTGGCTGTTCTCTTGACAGAGACGACTTTGCGGGAAATTCCGACCGTGAACTCACAGGATATTCCAATAGAGACGCCGTAGCCATGCATTTGATTGGCACACCTATGGCTTGCAAGAGATGCACAAATAGCTTAAGAATACACAGGTAGTCCGGCTCGTTCTCCATCCGCAGTAGGAAGGCTTCCAGGACGGCCCAGAGGAACGAATATCTGAGGACAGAGTACAATCTTTAGAAACTCCGGCAGATTTAACAGTGGCTTACATGCAATGCAGTCCACAAAATCAGAATTCTCCGCGTACCCCACGAGAGCCCCATGCTCGGCCGAGTATCGCTTGACAAGTTCCGCAGTCTCGACATCGAAGAGGTACGGGAAGTCGGAGCGAGACTCGTCAATCACACCGGAGATGTCAGCGAGCTTTTTCAAGGCTGAATTCAGTCTCGTTCCTCCGAAGAAGGTGTCCCCTATAGAGCGGCACAAGGTGGTCACTTGCGCAGAATTCACATCGAAGCTGCAACGAGATGGAGCCGTCTTGAATCATCCGACCATATTCTGATGTCGCTCTGTCTTCCGCCCGAGTCGGCTCCAAGGAATTCCCTGCGTCCTGAACTCACTTTGAAACCTTTGTTGCGTAAACGAGGGCATCGAACCAATAATTTGCGATTTGCCTGCATTGGGAAGGTGGTCGGATCTCCGGAGTTCGTACGAAGTGGTCAACGATGGAATTCTGGAGCTCACTGACCAAGTCGATGACAGCAGGTATTCTGGGCGGGAGCTTGTAGAGGTCATCGAGACAATCAAACTGCAAGTCCGTCGTGGTGATTATTCTTGAGAAATGTATCGAGATCGATGGCTCTCATCCGTCAGGCTTTTGATGAACCTAATTATTGATCATTATTTATGGAGAGGAGGCATACTCACCACGATTCCGGGACCTTCGATCGAGTTGACCGTATCCATGTGATTGGCAACGAAGAACTGCATACCGAACAGGACTTTCTCCCAGTCTGCTGCATCTATGTTCTCGTGGTCTCTCAGAAGGCCGAGGACGGGCAAGATGCTCTAGAATTACGGACACACACAGATTTAAATGTCCGTTAGCTAATGCACGGAAATTCGACGAGAAAAAGCGGCGCTCAAATTTCGATTGAAGCTCACCCGGGCCATTTTCATGCAGCTAGCAGCATCGAGGTCTCGGCCCTCGAGCTTGCTGCGGAGTTTTTCCATAACGCTCCATGAGTCCAAAGGGCTGTCGTCGAGGTTTTGTACCATCTCCAAAACCATGTCGGTCTCCGACATGATGGAAGTATCTCCGGAATGCGACTCCGTCGATTCTCCCATTGGGTTGCCTAAGGCGCGAATAGAAACCTAATTATGGTCATGCAACAGGCGAAGGCCGGCAGGATCCCAAGCTTGCATCTCGAACGGAAACTCCACTGGGGTAGACTACGTTCCGATCATTGGCAAGACACCGAGTTTTGAAACTCGAAAAAAAGGATGGCACTTGTATGGAAACCCGAGTAGCTTGGGACCGTACTTCTTGAGTCACGTACCTTGTGCCCTCACTTGAAGCCAGATCCTCGGTGGCAGGACACTACATCGGGGTAATTCAGAATATTCCTCGATTGACTACTCAGTTGTTTTCCTACCGACCGCGTGCTCCGGAACTCTCACGCAGGTTTTCACTCTCCCAGTTCCCATGCCGCGCCACGAACGGAGGGGGATATTTACAAACAAGGCATCGTCTGCATTCACGCACTCTCTCGTTTCTCGTTCGTCCGGCTAGAACGCGCGCCATCCCGAACGCTGAGTGAGCTGCAGTGTCCGACAGGGAATTCTCGAGTTCCATATCCACGCCGCTTCAAAAGCGATGGATGAGAATATGTAGACCCTCAAAACCCAAGGTTGGGTCGCATCAGCAAGTGCACCGCCTGGCTGAGTTGGACGAGGAAGGGCCTCAAACTCGGGTGGGCAAAGTATCCCGGCCAGTGGCCCGATATACATCACCGAAATCTCAAACCTCGTGCATTGACCTCCTCCACGACTTCACGGAATCGATCAGGTGTCCTTCAGGGCATGCGCGTTTTCGAATACCGTCGATGGACGCAGGAACCATCTGTTCACGGCGAAGTGCCCCGATGGTCTGGGAGACTGTAAATGCAAATAGCTCCCAACGGCAAGCAGTTCCTTCCGTGGCATGTGGGAGCCTCTTGATCGAGAGGAGAAAGATGAAAAAGTATCCCCCAACGGAGGATTGAAACGGAATCTTGATCTGGCCATGGTCCGCTGAGAACGTACACTCGCGAATATATCAAAGTTCCTCCCACCGGACACAATTGATCCGACCCGATCAGAGAAGCCCCAATACGATTGGGGGGGAGTTTCCCTTGAGCAGCCACCACTCTCACCATCGAGAGAGATCCTGCAAAGCACGAAAGCTCGGCTCACTGTCCGGGGAACGCGCCATCCCCACTGCGCTTGAAGCCAGGCTTCTCGGCACCACGATTGCGAAAATGCAGTTTACAGTCAGCCGCGGGCACGAGAGCGGGATCGGAAGTGTATCGTTCCGCCGATTCCCACCTCGTCTCCCTCTAAAGCAACGCTTCTCAAACTAGGGGGACGCATCGCCCGGGGAGACGTTGAAGAAGTTTAGGGGAGACGCGGAGGATCTCAACCGGCCGATTCCATGTGTCAGAGAGGTCACTCAGCTCATTGCTAGTCTACAATAATTCTTCAATCATTTTACGATTGATCCAGGAGGCCATATTCCGTGGAGAAAACGGCACTGTAACATGTTCAGGTCGAAACTTCACATTCTAGGATATACGGTAATCTCGAAAGAGAGACGCGAGCGCCCCTCATAAGGGACTCATAAGGGACTCATAAGGGACACGTGGGGGAGGAAAGTTTGAGAACCGCTACTCTAAAGAATCCGAGGTCCGTCTCCGGAGGGAAGTCTAGAATTGGGTGGGATTGGCTGAATTGCGACGTTCCTGACGATCTGGAATTCATGCTCGCCCTCACGAGAAATCGGCATTGGTCGATGAGCTCCATCGCGACAATTCTTAGAGTTTATCATGGTCTTTCAGTTCGCGAACTGTCCCGAGCCTTCGGCCCTTAGTATTACTTTTTGATCCGGCAGCAATGAAGAGTCTTCGGCAGGGTCTTCAGGATCCGATCTCGGGAACCTTCTCGCAGACGGACAGTTTCACTCCTCCGCTCTTCAGTGGGGAGCCCTCGCTACCCCCGTCATTTCCCGCACGATCGACCCACGTCCAAGCACAGATCATCGTCACCATCGAAATTTTCCATTCTCTGATTCATTGTAGCCTATCTGTCTTTTCTCGGAACACGGTCTGGTGCAACGGCGTTTTTCCCCGTCGCCTAAGAAGCGATCTCCCCCAGTTCGCCCGTCTTAGCACACGATGCTGCGTTTCTGCGGAGGTCTCTCCTCTGTCACTGATTCGCGACTATTAGCGGGAGCTCCGACAGACTTCTCAGAGCGTTCCGACGATTACCAAGAAAATAGCTACTTTTCCGTCGAATAAAGGAGTGTGTGTACGCTCGCTGCTGCAGCAAGAATGAACAGCGTTGACGGCAACAGAAAAGGTAAAATTTTTACCCCACTTGGAGGTACCGAGCTCTGTCGGCGTATCTGAAAGGCTTCATTGTTACAGTTCTTGCCATCCAGGCCAAGAAGAAGCGGTCACGCAACCCAAAACAGACCAAGCTTAAGGTTCAGCAGAGACGCGCTCCCGAGCCTGCCCCAAGGTAAGCCTAGAGGTTTTTGCGCCTTTGTCGAATGCGTCGCGAACACCGAACATCTGCGCAATGGCTCACTGATAGCGATTCGAGTCGCCATCGAGCCACGTTCGTTCCGTCACGAAGCGCAATTTAGTTGCGGGCTTCTAGGCAGGCCATAGGCGGCCATTAGAGCGGCAGGTGTAATGGTTGTGCACAACGAGCCGCCGCAGCGTTTCGTGTGAGAATTTTGATTCATCAGCCGGCATGTGGATCCAAATGCTCCGATGCCGACGACAGACGGTGACGCTGCTGAATTCGATCGACCGAGAGTCGAGTTACGTTCGGGGATCAGATAGAGAGTGCGCGGAAGCCTCGCGGAATCTATTTTTCTGCGGGATTGTCAATTTTCACACGATATCAATGATCGCTAGACAAAACGGAACGCGCTACTCATCGCGCACGAATTGTCTAAACGAACGGTCTCTCCGCCGGCGGTTTGCTCTTTGCTGTCAGTTATAGCTTGCGGTGAGTGAAGCTGTCAGAGTTCTGTCCGTATCAAGGAACATGTCGATCCGTCGAGCGACACGTGTATAGGTCCAACATCGATCTCGGTGGACGCTCTGCCGGGAGAGTCAGCTGCGTGGAATAAGGGCGGAAGAACATGCTGAAAAGTGGCCTGAGCGACTTCGTCAATCGAGAAAATCCGTAAGCCCCAAGCGGATCGAGTTCCTCGGTGATCACCGGGTGGGACCGGCTCCGTTCATCGCCTCTTGTCTCGTCTCGGATGGGCTTCTGCCGAGTTTGATTTCACCTGAATGAAGATTCGGGAGCTCCACGGCGCCCAAGTTGCACATGAGTCAAGATTTAGGTGGAGACAACGGAGGGAAGAGCCACATTTTTGAGTGATTCTTCGGGGGATCTGAGGCGCCCTTCATAGACATATGATCGAGGGTAGAGCCCTCAGTTCTCCGACTAATCCTGTACATGTGGAAAACGACTTCATCAGCTCGACGTGTTCAACATCATAGAAAACCCGGCGTTTCGCTCCTCGCCAATTCTGTCGAGGCCCTTCGTTCCGGTTCCGATGTCGCGCCGCCGCCCCCCTCCTAACCCTATTCCGGCGAGGAGTAGGATGTGCTCGACTCTCGGAGTTTTAGACTGGGGTTCCAGTTCTTCAGACGAGAACCTGGGACAACTCTCACGATTGATTGCAAACCCTGGCTGAAAGCTCGCTATCGGCGCAGAACCAGCTCGAATTATCAAGCAGCGTACGAGTCTTCTCATTCTCCAGGTTTCGGGTAAAAATAGTAGCGGTCTCTCGAGTCGCTGACCACTGATATAGCAGCGGGCTTGAAGTGTATATGGGCGATGTGTCAGAGGTCCGTTCGAACGTAGTTAGCGCTCAGACGCCGCCAGACTACAGCTTGAAGATTCTGAGAGGCGATGAATCATGTCGGCTGAAAGCTCGCGTCATTCGATGCGTCTGGCGGCGTAATCACCTCCGTGCAGAAATTCGTAACTTATTCCGACAATGAAGTTTGATATGAGTCATCGGCGCAAGTTGGCCGCTAGAGTTGGCGGGTTCTCAATTCGAACAGAAATCAAGTTTCCGTTCGAGCAGCGGTTCTGTCGATTTTTCTGGAGCCAATCGAAGGTTCACCTGATGGCTGCGAGATGAGAGAGTCTCGCGTTTCCCTCATGCGTCGGCGCCGGCCATCCGCAGACTTTGCGCGCCGCAGCGGAATTCTTATTTCGAACTCAATTTCCCCCGCTGCCTTTCTCCGCACTTAAAGCAATCCGGACCGGTATCGTAACGGGGGGCTGTCTCGGTTCCGTGCGAAGCTGCCGGCTGCTCGATCCGGAGCTACGGTCCCGCGCGAGGGTAAACTTTTTGTAGTCAATGCAGATCTGCACATCTTGCGCCGACTGCTCTGACCTACTCCGCTATCTGTCGAAACGGTCGGGAGATTCCATGAGATTTCCTCGCTCTCCTGCTGTCCTGGTCGTTCCAGGGATGTCAGTGGCTCCTCGCGATCACCGCACCTATGGGAGCCCTCCGAGGCTGATTTTCTCCCTCGACATATCCGGATGGATCATTTGACATGATTGCTGCCTCGCTCCGTGAACATATCGGAGTTCGTTGCGATGACGGAGATCGGGACGATCGCGAATCAGCGACAGGAAAATCATTCCGTAGACCGAAAGTTGATGAAAGCCGAATCGCCGCTCGTATCAGCGAGAAAAAGCTATTTTCTCTGCCGGACAGGGGTTGCGCTCACCTCTGCGTTCGAAAAAGAGAGTCTCATGCCTCTCTCGTGTTTCGTAAGATATCTGTCCCGCTTGAGGAATTCAGATATTCGCCCTCGATCGACTCTCCACTCGCCGCTCCCCCGCGTATCGAGCGAAGTAGGCGATCTTATTTGCGGAGACAGGCTATATTGTGTCGTGTCGTATGCGCTATTTTTAGAAACACGATTACTGGCTCTCGATGAGTGAAGTATGGGACAAGATATCTTCTAGGATGTCCTCTGGTAGATTTCTCCCCATCTCAGAATCAGGGGCAACTGTTGGCGAGCAGCAAGCAAGAGATACCATCATCTCATCTCTTTTGCTTCTGGTACAATTCAAGCATTTGCGGCTAGTCAGCTCTCCACTGAAATGAGATCAGGTTCCCGCGGGATTCTCCCAGCCCAGAATCCCGCGGGTAGCCCCGCGGGATTCTGAGAGAGAGCTCGATTGAGACCACATGAGGTCGTCCGATCATTGCCCCACGAAGGATGGAAACTCGAGTCTAACATTTTTTTATTTTTCGCGCTGCCATATGCTTGGGATTTTTCGCGGCCTATCTGCAGGTGCCTGTGGATGAGCCGAGAAAAGCGCCAGAAAAATATCTTCTCGAGTCAAACGACCCGAGCACTAGGAACAGTGGCGTAAACTGGAGTGTAGTATCTAAGCTCCTCCGCGAATCGAGCTCCGGAGCGGAAATCTGACTTGGCTACGATTTCCTGCGCGGTGACGGGGTGTACGTGGCATGGCCTGACGAGTCGAAACGGAGAATGCGTCCTCTCCGAGAGACTGAGGAAGAGTTGAGACAATGTCCAGTGCGGGATGGAAGATCTTACGGCACGTCGAGTCTGTGGGATTCTATGTCGAGGAGGGAATGGCGACGGCGAGTGGTTTCTCTCATTCTATCATACAAGTCCCAGTTCCTCTAGAGAAACGGGGAGCGCTATACGTTGAGAGAACTCCTCCGAGCGGCCTGGCAGCCGGTGCATGCTCGCTCGACCGTGTCCTCGAGGGTTTCATAACAGGTTTAGGATAAATACGATTGCGGTGTTTTCATTACTCGACTCTCGAACGAATCTATAGCTCTGAGTAGTCGACAAAGTCTGCTCCGAGTACGGAGGTGTCCTCGGATAGAGCTGCAAGGAGCTCACTTAAATGGAGATTCCGTCGTCAGCATTTTCTGGCGTATGCAAAAGTCTCGTGATGCGATAGACACCCATCCATTGCAACGGATTCAGGGCGACGTAGCACGTTGGCATTTATTATCCAACGTTTTTTCTCTCGCCTGCTCGCTCGTCCCCCGCTCAGCCTCCATCGCGGAGGCGAGACGGCTCGCAAGGGCCTATCGGCCATGGAAGCGAGCGATATCCGAGCCCGGGATTTACGTTGGCTGTTCTCGGACTCGGGTACCGCTCGCTCGGGATTGTTGTCATTGTTAATAAACAAATGAAGAGCTAGAGTGAGAGGTCTTTATCAACGATGACATTATACGAAACCGCTTCCCGAACTCGCACCTTGAGGCGTCCTGACATTCCTGACTATCTACATTGACGTTGCGAGCTGTTCGGCTGCGTTCGGGAGATGGGAAAATACCCCTGAGAACTGAGAAACTTCGTCAGAGCGGCCATCATCTGTGCTCGGTCTCGGTTCGCTACATTTAGCTGCATATGTCGTCAAGCGTTACCTAACCTCTCCAGGCCCGAACCTTCTCCAGCCACGCCCCCCCCCCCCTCCACTCAACGAGAGATTCGAGGGCGTCGACGGAGAGGTTCAGGTGTGCGACCACGCCCCTCTTACAATGCATACATTCACCGTTCGAGAAAGCCTCTTTATGATTTGTTTTCGAGGGTGTCGAGTATCGAGGGAGCCGACGTCATCGAGAGCGGAATGCCGTTCCCTGGCTGCTAATTTGGGCTCTTCGCTCGTTTCATAGGGCGCGACCTCGTAATCATCGGAGCTTGACATATTGACCCACTATTTAGATGTCAGATCCGTATCACGAGAACATGCGGAGCCTCGAAAGGTACCTATTACCTATATTCTATGATATATTCAAAAGCGACTTGCATCCCTCGATAGGCGATGACCCCCAAAATCTCTCGTTCCCTATTTTCGAAGAGTCTGAACGGTCCGGACGAAATCGACTCATGCGCCGAGTTTTCGTCCGAGCTCGATTTTCAACATGTCGCGATCCGATGAACCGATTCCGACGATGTGGAGAGGGCGATGGACTGTCTTCATGACTCGCGCAACACAATGTTTGCCCTCATCGCTTATGGATTCGATGGTTTCGGCTCAGTGACTTGATCGAGTTCAAGCTCCGAAAAATCCAGGTCAGAGCGGCGGTGCAACAGGTCAGAGTGTCAAGTTCGCCGACATCTACACTGACTGAGTGTGTCGGTGTAATTGACACTCAGGAAGGAAGATCACTCAGTCAGAGTTCGGATGTCGATAGCCATCATCGTGTCTCATCGGAATCCAGCCCCGTACACTTCCCCCGTCGAGAGGATTCGAACTCATTGAACGACATTGGCGAGGTTGCCCGCCATACTGAGGGAGCGCCTCCGCTCGTTGGGGAATGGGGGCTCGCTGCTCACGTTTGCCTGACGGGCTGTCTGCAGTATGAGCAGTGATGGGCCGGCGTCGTGGAATGGGATCTAGCCACGACCTGGGGTTGCTCGGATGACGCGAAAGTTCGCCGATATCGAGAAGAAGACGTTGTTCGCAGTCGATCCATTCCCCTCATTACGAACAGTGCCGTTAACCAAGCGTTCACAGAGTGCGCCATTTTACCGGTACGACGCTTGGCCATTATGTGCGCTCCGATGCGGTCCCCGTCTTTTGCAAATAAGCTCGGGCGCTGTCGCTCGCTGCGACGGTCCCTCGTTCCTCTGCAGCGATCTTTGCATGCTCGAGCATCGCTCCCTCCCTCGAGCACCGATCCCGTCGTCATGGGAGTCGAGACCATCGGGTTTCTACGTGGTTGTGCGTCACGTCGGTCGGATCATTCAGCCGGTCGGCGGAAATGCGGCCAAGTTCCATGCTGCCGAGCGCTCGCGTGAATCCCTTTCTCAATGGGGAGAAGGACCGGATGGATGCTGAGACCTTTCCATCCAACAGAGAGATGTGTGTAACCAACGGAGTGAACGAGCGGACCAAGCAAGGGGAGCGTGCGTGCGTGTTTGCCGTGTGTTTGAACATCCTCTCCCAGGAGAAGCTCAATTCAACGGAACCGCGGCCGGCCGGTACGTCGGTTGGTCTTCGTCGACTTTCTGACCGAGTCAGACGTTGCCATAGGTTCCCTCAGTTGGTGTTCGGTCCGCGCAATCAGCTGTGATCCTCGACACTCGTGATCGGTGTAGTCGCTGTCGTTCTCATTGACTGTCATAACAACAACGGATAGCCTGAAACTGTGGATTTTCGCAAACAAACATATTCGTCGCCGCCAGCAGCAGAAACTCTGAGTGGCTGCTCCTGCCTCACGAGGTCGTGACCGGACTCATTTGAATAAACGATCCCTCACGACCATCCAGACGGGGCACCTGCAGTTCCGCGCAATGGGAGTCCTCCAGCGGTAAGATTCTTCGACTATGTATCTGACGAGAAATCGTCGACGTCCTTGTCGTCGTCGTCGTCGTCTTTCTGTTGTCGTTGTTTCCGTTGTGGAAGCTGCCGCTTCCAGTGACTGTCTATGGACGTAATCGTCGCCGCTCTGAGGAGAGGGTGTCGTTAGGTTACGCACATGCCTTCAACAGTTTCGGCTCGGCCGTGGTAGTCTTGATGGAGACGGTTGCGTTTTCAGTGCGCACTTGCTAAGCCCGTCTCGGCCAGCTCTCTCTGAGCAAGTGGCTGTTAGTGTCGTGGTGGCAGCGACTACTTGACAAGCGGCTTCGCGAAGTCGCCGGATGACACTCTCGTGGGACACAATCCAGCGTCTCCGGGAACAGCGGTCGAGATATCCCAGAATACTTCGCCGCGAGAGTCGACGTTCCGTGTGAGACGTGGGTCGAGAGTCGAGAGGACTTTATGAATCACAGGACACTCGACACTCGTCGCAGCAAAATGCGTTAATGTCAACGTTCCTCGCTCTCGTCCCTCCGATGTGAAGTTGGCTGTGGTGCCCTTTTCATTTGGCCGATCGGAGCCTGTGTGAGGCCGTATAAATCCTTGTGCGGGAGAAGGACGGTCTCATGAGCTCACGCTGAGCCGGATTCATATGCGAGACGGTGGACTTCTCTGAGGTTCGCGGAAGATTCGCGCGAAAAAGTTCTGACTCGATATCCATTGAATTGATACTGGATTGGGATAGAGAAATAATCGCTCAATCATCGCATGCCTCGCTATTGACATGCCCGCCAAGATTAACGCCGTGAATCTACGCCACACGAGTTCAACATTCCATCCACCGAGCCGCATAAGCTCCCTCCTGCATAGTCCATAGAGATCGCGTGAACCTCTCCATTCCTTCTCTCTCCAGAGTATTCACCTTCCGTCTCCCTACGATAAACGTTTCGAATTAGCCAAGTGAATGTATCAGTGGAACGAAGTCGTGCCAATGCAGGGGATCTCCGTGCTTTGATGCGCCCGGCTGTTCGCGCGGCTGCCGCGCCCCTCCATGCTAGACGGCTCGAGTGAGGAACGCTTCCGCATCTAGTTGAAAATGTGCCAAGTCATCGAAATAGTCGATTTCGAAGTGGAAGAGCGAGAGTTGTGTTTTGATTGTGATCCATCCAGAGATGAGACCAACCATCAGCCCCCAGCTCGGGAGTCTCGAGCGCTCCGGAGACCGATACGGAGGTACGCATGAGCGCAAAAACCAGGTTGAGGAACTTTGGAAAGAAGTCCTCACAACCAGGACGACGGTCGTGCATTGAATCCGTCTGCTGCCAACCATGTACTCGCGTGATCCCACTGAGGAAACGGAAAATACGCGCGGGGGCAGCCACCCCCCATTTCCCGCGGGGAGAGTAGACCCGATTACGGGTGGACCATCCGAGAACGAAAGAAGCGAATGAGAGCCGTGAATATCACTTGGATCGGGAAAGAATAGATGCTCGTCCCGCGCTACTCCGTTTTGTCGCCAGAGTGAGAAGGAACGTTTCCGAAATCTGATGATCCGTACGACGGCCTTGAGTGCAGGCTTGCTGACTTGGAATGCTTGTCGAGCTCTGTTCCGTTCGGCTTTTTCCGCTCCCCAGAGTCTCAAAACGCCAGCCCGATAGCGGGTTGCAAGCTTTTCGATTCCCTATGAAGAGCATCATAGAGACGTTCCGAGTTCGACGTCCCTCGCCAACCAAATCACAGTCATCTGCCGCGTGATTTTTCCATCGATTGCTCAATCAATCCTTCTCTTGTAACTTGAACAGAATACGGGGGAAGGAAGACCGGCAACGATTCGGATCATTGGATTTCAGAGTCACGTCAATTCAGTACTCATGTCACGCTTCATATTAAATATGTACTACGGTAGATTTCCTTCCCCTGACCGCCTCTTAATACGATGCTCCTCCTTCCTGAGATACCCTGAACTCGTCGCCCGGGGTCGAGCGCCCGTTTCTAGTGCTCTTGATTATGTAATCAAACTCAACGTTTATAACGTGATTAGATCTGGGGGAATGTGTTTCTAAATATAACTCTGTCGGACACGTGGGATAGAAGGGAGCTTTGAGTGAACGAGTAGGGGCACGAAAGTAACGATCGGTCCTTAGGTGGAGCCTCCTGGCTTTCGGCTCCCGTTCTCTTTTGGTCGCCGATACCAAACTAGGGCTGTCCGTTCAAAATCGGTCCCGGAGCGGCGTCTTTGACCGGTCAACGCGCGCAAGTCCGGCGCGCCAGAATCACTACGCACAGTAGTGAATGGCAGAAGTGACAACAGAACTCTTTCGAAGTCTGACGATGTTCAGCCGAGCGTGAAATGACGAGAATGGCTGAGCGAGAAAAAGTCCGAGGAAAAAAATCATGATTTGGGTCAAGACGGAAACGTACCCGAAATGGTCAACCACGCCGTATCGTGAGTGGGTGCGCTCGGCTTTTCAGTCGAAATTCAAGTTGACTGATTGTTAGTTCCGACTTTTTCCTCGGTTTGGATTCGCCGATCCGAGTGATTCGTGTCCAGTCGACTTGTGTCCGACAAGCGATCGCAGCACCGACTTGTTTGCTGACCTTGATTGGGAATCGAGTCGATTCAGTTTTCATCTTCATCGATTCCATCCCGAATAGAGGCTCGCGGTCCGGTTTTGCATGGGATCAATCGCTCTGGGCAAGGGTGTCCTCCGGTTTTTGAGACCGAGCATCGTCGAGCCGTGTCCGCTAGTCGAACTCTTCGAGAGAGTCGTCGATGATCACGACGACTGTGTTCGAGCTGCATCATTTATTTTAATCGAGGCAGTTTAAGTGGACAACGAAGTTCGCGTCGTCGTTTAAGGAAAACAGCACTGTGCTGCTTGCGGGATTCCTATACACTTAGCTCCCAGACTGAGTTGCTGAAAAGTTTCGGTTCCATTGCCTGTTCTATTGTTTGGTGGTTTATTTCACGGCAGACTACCGAGCTGTTGGATAAACCCTTGGTCGCGGTGTATTGAGGACGATGTCACACTACGAGCTTTGGAAGTATGTCGTACGTGTCGTGAGTGCATTCAGGTGAGAATCTAGTACAACGGGAAGCTGTATCTGCTCTCCTTTCCACGAGCGTCACACGACGAGCTCCACTGGAACTCGAGATCTTCGGGAAAATATATTCGTGGATGGCAACATGGAATGTTTGGGGCTAGAGCTTCCTCCGGGGAAATCCTCAATCCTCCACGGTCTTTCCACCGGCATTTCGACGGATTGACCCCGCTGGATTGAACTCGTGTGGATCAGCGCTCTTCGAAGCATCCAGCCGTTCTCAAACTGAGTCTTTTAAAAATAGGATTGTCCTAGAGACAACCGATCGATAGTCTACCTTCGAACTCGATCGAAACTCGAGTTGGCTCGTGGAGACCGAAGGCCAAGTTTGCGGACTCGGCGTCGTTGACGTTCGCTGCCGGCGAACGCCCTTGTCGCCACCTCCATCGTCAGCGACGCGTCGCAACTTACGGGATTCGGCTCGTCGTATAAGGGTCCACGCATCTTGTACTATTTCGATCTTATCCAGACGAGGCCACGGTGGGCCTAGGGCATTGAGCGAAGCTCGCTGGGGGCTGAATTCTCCTCCGGCGAATACGACGGGAGTGTTCGGGGATATAACGTTCGCTAATGAGATCTTCGCGCCGTTTGGATATCCGTCTGCAGCTGGGAATGGCCGCTTGCTGATGCGATTTGTCTAACGTTGCAATAGAGACGGCGAGGAGGGGGAGAGTCCCGGGAATGTGAGGAGTTATCTCGTTGAATGAAATTCCATCTCACTCGCCATGCATGCCGGCGGCGCGATCCGGACTGCTGACGTAGATGAGTTGATGGGATTTCCATCAAGTTGGCCTCTACTCGGATTATTCTGCTCGATCACGATCAGGCATATCTTCTGACTGGGTTGAGCTTGGGAGCGGAGTAGGTAGTTTGTTTTTCTCTGGAGATTTCCCCACTCGATCCGAATGTCTGGTCGTGACCGAGCCGACCGAAGAGATTACCTCGGCCTTCGGCAGCGGGAGCGGCTCGAATGAGGCAATCGACCGACCGTCATGTCTGCTCGTTCCTCCGTCGCTCTTTCAGGCCCTGAACACGAGGTCTCTCGGCCGTGCTGTTTACAAGCTGTCTGGCGGGCACGTTTGAGAGACGTTAATCGGAGAACACCGAAATTTCCGTTCTCTGGCATTTTGGTCGAGGCTCGGGCACAAGCTCGACGGAGATGCAGCCTATGCAAGTTCTCACCGAGCAGCTGGGGAAGAAGTTATTTCTTCCGGAGCTTTTGTCGCGAGTAATTGTGTCGAGAGCCCTAGGTTGGAGCGGAAATGGGAGCATCGGTCGACTGGGGAGTTCCGGCCCGCATTCTGACCATTAACCCGGAAACGGAGTCTCTGCGATCGCTTTTTTCTCTGTCTGATTTCTGGGCTCTCGTCGCTCGCAATATCCGTGATACAGCAGGCCTGGCTGCGGTATGCATCGGATCCGTAACCTAGTCCCTTACAATGTGCTCCGACTGCGAAAATATATTATCCTCAGAAGCTATTGTGTCGGAAAACACTGGAGTCGATCGTAGCGACTATCGCCTCGGAGTGATAATGCTCGAATATTCGGCCGGTGATGAATTCTGCACCCGAGAAGGCACACATGCCATATTTTTCTGCTGGATCCGGAGTTGATGCCGAGCGGAAGGTATTTTGATAGGCGCGATGATCCTCCGCGTCGGAGATCATTTCCGTCTCTGTATCGAATTCGAAATCCGGCCCGGACCTCGAAACATTGGCTGGATCAATGTGGGATCTCGGAACTCTCAGCAACTTGCGCAAGACTTTGAAACTTTGTATTCCGAAACGGACGTGGAAGAAGTCGAAGTGGGAGTGGGAGTTGTTGATCGCCGACGGATCTGGTATCTATCCTCATCTGATTAGCTTTCGCAACATTCACGTTGAGGCGACACGTGATCGGTGTCATATGTTTTCTCCTTCATGTGAGCATTGATCGGAGGAGATAATTAGCGCCGCGCGGCGGATCCGCACCGGTTTGCTCGCGCGTGGGATTGTCTTACATGATGCGGTTTTTTTCTGCGGCTCGACCGGAGAGTACTCGCGTATGGGGTTGGGGTAGATCATTCCAACTGCGGATACTTCGGTCGAAGGTGTTGGGATGATATTCTGCCATCGAGTCGGTGGCTTTCATGCGGAAATCGCTCCTGCAATCCATGGTTTGTGATTTATTCGTTGTTCTAGTCTTTCAACTCCTTTTCTTTCTTGCAGTGGAGGCGGCGGGGGAGCGAAGAGCAATGGGTCGTTCCATGTCGGGCCGTCGACCACGGGGAGCGGCGGTAGTGGCGGAGAAAGCGAAGCGTCTTCGGACGAGGCAGGTGAGGCCGTCAACGAAGCTGAGGACGCGGAAGACGATGAGGAGCAGGAGGATCCCAAAGACTACTGCAAAGGTGAGAATACTGCCTTCCACTCTTCATTCGCAGAGGAAATTCCGGCCCGAGACGTCGCGAGTCTCGCAATAAATTGCTCCCAACTCCGGGAGGGACGATCTCTGGCCTTTCTGACCTTCCTGCAGTGCGAATTCCGTGCTTTCGAAACCTGACTCCATAGGGCGGTCGTCTGAAGTAGAAAGGAGCCAAGGGAGAAAATCATCAAACTTCAAGTCCAGATCTTTCCCCAGATCTCCCTGCGAGGAGAACTTTGTCCTTCCACATTCAACCATCACTCGTGAACTGGGGGACGAGTCGAACAAGTGTGAATGATGTTTAATTTTAGATTTGGCCTCAGAGAACTCTCTATTCATGTTGGCTGGCTAGCTGCCTGGATTTCCTGCGAGTTCTCCTGCTCTCGATCTCAATCGACTTCCTCTCTCAAATCTGCCTATGTCTGTCCGACATGAATCCCTAGGTATGCGTTCCAGCTGCTCTCCAAGCGGCCGCAGGTGGAGAGAGTGTGCGATCCGGATGAAGCCCGTTCGTTCCTGAAAAACCTATTTCTGAGACCCGTATGATGGAGTCTCGACCAAGCATCGATAGGACGGGAGGGATGGTCGTTCAGAACCCCCACCCCCTGGAATAGATTTTCTGCCGACTAATGGAGTGTGGAATCGGTGGCAAAAAATGTGATATTTCTCGTTTGCAGGAGGCTACCATCTCGTTCGGATCGGTGACGTTTTCCATGGACGGTACCACGTGATCCGCAAACTGGGCTGGGGCCATTTCTCTACAGTCTGGCTTTGTTGGGATTTCCATAATAGACGGTGAGTTGTTTGACCTGCTGCATCATCTCTCCTCTTTGGAAGCTTCGAAGTTACGTCGTGTCGACCTTGAGCCACCGAGCCCGGATGGTCAAGAGTCGTTAGCTGAATAGGGCACAACCAGGCCATGTCATCTTCCGCACACGTTGCGCTGTAGTGTCCTATCAGAACACGCTGTATATTTAGGGCTTAGCGAAATTGACTTTTGATGCCGCCGTTGTTGTTCAACTAGGCGTGTTCAGGCCCGCAATTGATGATCTCTGTTTACTCAGATGCTCCGTTCAGTTTGCCCTGGCATTGATTGACGAGCTTGATCATACGTCTGAGAATATATTCAATCTTCGCCTTTCTACGCAGTTTTTTACTCCCTGGAAATGCTTCTTCGGGACAGGACTTGAATAGATATGGTCTCCGGACCTTTCGCGGTTGTTACATATTGACAAATATTGAGAAGAATCCCAAATTCATAATTTGAATATTTTTCCAGATTTGTCGCCCTCAAAGTGGTAAAAGCGGCCCCGCATTACACAGAAACGGCTCTCGATGAGATAAATTTGTTGCGTTGTGTAAGAGAAAGCGATGGCGCTGAGCGAGCGCGCAATTCCGTAGTTCAGCTCCTCGATGACTTCAAAATCAAAGGACAGAATGGAACCCACGTTTGCATGGTTTTCGAGGTTTTGGGACACAATCTGCTTAAACTCATCATCCGCAGCAACTACCAAGGCATTCCGATCAACAATGTGAAAATCATCATGCGACAGGTGAGTAGCGAGCGGGGAGAAATCGCAAGAACCTCCGAAAAGCATCCCTGAAAGTCCAGTTTGAGATTCGCGTGATCTCGCAGAAGATTCCTTTGAGGACTCCTGGCACCCGTCGTACATACACAGGTTTTCGAAACAGACGTCAGGGGTAAAGTGTGGGAGACGAATGTTTCCGAAGATTCCGTGGCGGCGAGAAAAAAATTCTGTGTCGAAATTTGATGAGTATTGAGTCGCTGGAGACGCCCACTCGATCGTAACGTAAACTCAAAGAAGCCGAATACCGTGCAGCATGACGAAGATGACTACGCCGCGGCGGCGGCCGCTTTCGAACCGCTTCCGAGTCTCGCCAGACGAATCGGGAATACTACAGGCTGCGAAGAAAGTCGCCGATCTTCATCGGGTAAATCCGAGCAAATGGTTTCATGAGCGGATGCAAAAAGCCTTCAGATTCCTCTTCTACAGGAGGACGTTCCCGCTACTCTGAATTCCCCCGATCAAAACCTTGCTCATCGAAGTTTGTCTTTCGAGTTCGCCGTATCGTCCATCTTCTTTCTGTCGCTTCATCTGTTCTTCTAAAAACCAGACGAGCCGTGATTTGATTTCCGGCTCATAGATAGATCCCATAAATGTCTGGAGATACCATTCATTTGTTGGAACGCTCACCTCGACGCTTAAGGACGGAACCATTCTTGGACAAAGCCGCCGCTTCCTGGTGATGGCTAGTTGACCCGAAAAGCTCTTCCTCTCATTTTCTCCATGTTTTTCTCGCTTGCGAGTGATGGTCTCTCCCCGTCGTTTTGCTTTCTTCCTCCCATTATCGCCCCTTGTTTCATTTTCCTCCATTGTACAAACCATTGTCGGAAATTCCAGAGCAGCCCGTTTCGCTGAAAAGCTTCTGCACGAAGCGTCCAGCATTACTTCTTGGTGCATCACCTGAGTTTGATGAGAAGGGATTGAAGTCGAAGTTCCATCATGATGCACTGCGTCGCAGGAACTTTTTGCTCTTTTCGACGAAGCCGGCAGTTTTACCGGAATGCCCTCCCGTCTCTTCGGAAGAGCAGAATCCGCGTAGAAGAAGCGAAGCCGTTTCTTCCGTGGATCCCAGCTTGGCACTGCTGAATGATCCGTCAAACTGTACCCGGCCATGCTTGGAACGCTTGTCAATATCCGCGCCATATACGATGATGGAGGCTTGATTGGTCGGGCATCAATTAGGGACTGAAACCCACTCGTCCGGTCGGTCGACAGGAATGAGAGGATCCAATCCCATTCAAATCCGCCTCTAGTTTTCTCCCGTCGATAGAAACGAGCACGGACCGGATGATTTCGGCCACGAGCCAACGGAGCTTCATGATTTATCTGTGATGCCGGCTCACTTGAAAAGCCGCAGTGGATAGACGATACACAAGAGCTTCCTTCCACGTTCCGACTGAAATCCTTTGTTGACCAGCTCAGTCCGTTCAGACGACCCGTTCGGCTTCTTCGCACGATGTGTCGATCATAATCAGGGTCCGCGCTGTGACCCGGGTCGTTATCTCCGTGCTATCTCGATCATTGACGTGTGGGAGCATTCCCAAAAAGACTGACTTGCTCAGACGTGTCGTGCCTTTTCGCTTCGACTGGCTTTGCGGAGGCAAATAATTCAAAACAGGAGCTGATAAGATGGTCGTACTGGCCTGTTCCCTGTTCTATCTCCTGTTTCGGGGCTACTGTCCCGTTGACCCATTGTATCCGTCATTTCATCTATTGCACTTGATGACGTGTAGGTGATTTACTCCTCATCATGAGCTCTCGCTGAGCTTCTTGCAACTCCTGTTATTCCTACTCGAGAACCGTTATCTCTCGCGTCTGCCTCTCATTGATCACCTCCTGCGATGAATCGCTCAAAGTTCTCGGTGGTACGAGTCGACTCCGTAATGGGTCACGTGGACTTCCCAGCCATCGCATTTCACAGACACCGTGCGGAGTCAACAGCAGTCATTCCATTGTCAATTTTCCCGTTCGTGGGATTGAGGGGCCCTGCGCAGGGATAACTTTCCAAGAAGAAAAGTCTAGTTTCTCCAGAAATTGTCCCTCCCGCAACGCGTTCGAGCTGGCCAGGTTTTTTTTCGGATTCGCTCCTTGAGGGAAAAGTAGGGAAGTCGTTCCTCATGGGCTCATCTGGGGACCGATTCAGCGCTGGCTTCGGTGACAATTACTTTTTGTGTCAGGGAAGAAACTGGTATCGTGAAGTCGTTCGCGCCCATCGGCTAGAATTCGTCGGAATTTCTCATCGCCGATTCTCTCAGAAAGTCTCGGAGGAATAGAGAAGCTCATCTGGGGTTCCTCCTTGCAGGTGCTCGAAGGCCTTGATTATCTGCATCAGAAGTGTAAGATCATTCACACAGACATAAAACCGGAAAATATTCTCGTCTGTGTCAATGAAACACACATCCGAAGGTAAGTTCGGAGCGGATAGGTGCCCGCTACTGGATCCGTTGTTTCTGTTTCTTGTTCCATTTGACATCGCTTCATCTGCGCTCAAGAGGAGATCCCTGTTAGCCGATTCCCGCGACCACGCTTGACCAAACTTCTGACCGCGAGCTCTGGATTCCAGACTGGCTTACGAAGCAACCCAGTGGCAGAAGATGGGCCTTCGCCTTCCCGCTTCGCTTGTTTGTACGGCACCTCCAGACGTGCAGCAGATGAGAGTATCGGCCAACGGTGAGAAAATGTCCAAGAACAAAAAGAAACAACTCCGCAAAAAAGCCAAGAAAAATCAGGAAAGAATCGAGAAGGAGATGGCATCCCTCCAGAGGATGGACTTGAAACAGGAAGAAGACGAGGACGATGAGGAACCGATGAGTCCATTGACCACTGAAGCCAACGCTTCGAACGGCACTGAAAACAACCTGGACATGGACGGCCAGAATGATTTTAAACGCAAAGAGCTTCAGTACATGGTGAGTGCTCCGCTTCCGTCCGCAAGGCCCAACATTCGAATTGCGGACTCATGAGTCTCGCCCTATACTCATGATATTATTTTCATCGTTAAGATCGAAATATTACGATATCAAGATTGACTTTCTACATTGAACTACCGATATCGATCGAAATCGATGCAAGCAATGTGGTTAGGAAATCAATTCTTTCCCGATTGTTTGTGCCAGGCGTGCTCCGAAAACTCGGAATGGCGGGTTCTTCTCGAGAAAGATTATTTTATTATCATTCACTATCTATGCTGAAATATAATGATATCATCATCCATCATGCGAGGGCGGGTCCGTCTTGAGGTTATCGTTTAGGCACTTCAACATGCTTTCTCTTGTCGGGGATTAGGCAAACTCCGGTGATGGTGTGCTCGCTCAATGGATCTGATTGTCAGCCTTCGGATTCGCAGGTGATGCAGGAGGCTTCGGGCTGGGCGGAAGGCAAAGAGCCCGGTTGGTGGGAGAAGAAACCCGAGGGAGAGGAAAACTCATCCAAAGATTCGTCAAAATCTCCCTCCAAGCAAGGATCCAAATCTCCGTCGCTCCTCCGGCCGGAAGGAAGCAGTGGAGAGCGACGGTTGGAACGGAGTGAGACGGTACTCCTCGGACCCCAAGTGGGCCTATCACCTGGAAGACTCTCTGTTCAGAATGCTTCCACTCAACCAGTGTCGCAGGAGGCCAATTCTCAGGTCGAACTCCGGAGAGTCGCCTCGATGCCAGAGACGCAAGCGGCGGCCGCTCAAGGATCCGGCAAGTCGTCTTGTCGGCGATCCCTACCGCCGCCGCAACCGGACCCTGTTAGACAGGACTGCCCCAACCTTCAAGTCAAGATCGCGGGTGAGTGTGCTGTCGATTCGTGCCCATGTACCGAACCTCACGTTTTTGCGAGCGTCCTGGCCTCGAACTTCCAAGTTGAGGAAAAATAATTATTATTTCCTAAACTTGTAAATAATAATTATTATACTTGCTGATGCTTACTAATACCTACTACTGATTATACTTGGAAATAACAATTAATATTTCGAAGATATCATAATTGACGAGACTTCCATGTTCCTTAAAGATCTGGGTAATGCCTGCTGGGTGCATCATCATTTCACGGAGGACATACAGACCCGTCAATATAGATCTCCAGAAGTTCTGCTCGGTTCTGGATACGGCACCGCTGCCGATATCTGGTCTACGGCGTGCATGGCGTTCGAGCTCGCCACTGGAGACTACCTATTTGAACCGCACTCCGGGGCCGATTACTCAAGGGACGAGGATCACCTCGCGCACGTCATCGAGCTGCTCGGTGAAATGCCCCGCGGCATTGCGTTCTCTGGTGAGTCGGAAGCCCATCCGTTCCATTTATCGATTCAGACCCATGGCGAATTCGATTGACGGATCCGTCTTCTTTTCGCAGGAAAATACTCTCACGAGTTCTTCAATAAGAAGGGTCAGCTCCGACACATCACCAAGCTCAAACCTTGGGGTCTGACAGAAGTCTTGACCGAAAAGTACGATTGGTCTATGGAGGATGCGCAGGCGTTCGCAGACTTCCTGAGACCGATGCTCGAGTACGACGTCAAGTTCCGAGTGTCAGCCGATCAAGCGCTGCAACACCCCTGGCTGCAAGTGAACCGAGTTCCGAACTAGAGATATGTAAATTCATTTCCTCGATTCAAACATCGGACCGACAGACGGGCAGCCTGGCTCCCATCTGGAGATTACCGCATGACGAAATCCGACAAACAACAACCAACAAACAAACACAAGCCAGTCTAATAGGTAGCTTCTTCATGAGAGACGGGGACTCGAAATTACGACAGAGAGACGAGTATGTGAAGCGACGGGGGACGAGGAAGCGAGAAAAAAAGTTTTCGCCGATCAAGATCCAACTCGTGTTTGTGATAGACGACTCTGTTTGTACCCATGCGTTGCCTTCTACTGGGATTCTCGACCAATACAACGATTAAAACCTTTCGTTACCAAAGGCGACTGGGCTCGTTCTGTTGCCTACCTGCCCGACTGACTGACTGTCTGACTGACGGATTAGCCGATAGAGAGCAAGAAAGATAGACCGACCGACAGACAGATCGACCGACCAACAAAGCAAGCGAATTAGAAAGAGATATTGATGAACAATTTGAGGAAACGGTTGCTGCAATTAGTTGAGCGGGATATTATTGATCACACCGCCTTTCGGAGTATAGCATCGATTCGCATTAGCGGGAAAAGAAACCTTCAACAGATGAACAATGTACGACGCGGCGGAGGAGAACCGAGTCGTAGGGTGAGAGGTACAGTAGAGCTCTTCGGAGAGTCGACGCGGGGAAAAATTTCGAGAGCTTTATCTTCAGACAGCAGTCTCGAGAGAGGCGCAGAACTTAATTCAGAATAGCCACGGTTAGCCGTTTCGAAACGACAACAACCAGCAAAAAAAATGAGGTAACGCGTCGCAAGCAGCACTCTTCCGGATGTTGAAACGCTCTAGTCCTCCATGGACGAAAGGAGTGCCGCGACTTCTCGCTGTATGTAACTACTACATATATTTTATTTGTGTATACGCGGGCCGGGCTCGGCAAGCGCTAGGCTTTCAAAGGATCGAGTTCACGACCACAACCACCTGCAGCAGAAACACTATTGATCCAATCCGCCGGGGAGAGCTCACGTCGCCAAGGTTGAAATTCGCTTCTCGGGCTGGAAAGACTGACGATGATGATTCATGATGGATAGAAACCTCACGAACGACGGGTCGATTGGAAGGAATGCCATGAATGGAGCCTTCATGAATTGTATTGCGACGCAGAATATTTAAAATATGGTTTTTTGATTCACTCAACTCTTTTTCTCGAAAATTCTCTCATTCATGATCGGTGGCTTTGCATAATCTTCAACGGGGCTAAAGACAGGAATCAAAAATGTATCACAAAGCGGCTCTTGTTTCTCCCTCAACTTCTCTTGGATGCGAGAACGAGGGCAGACTCCGGCCTTGTCGACTGCGTCTCGAGATATCTATGGTCGCACTCCCTTTGGAGTTCCCAGAAGGGATGCGTAATGTCTCGGCGGCAAAATGAGCTTGGGAGGGAGAATTGCGACGCATTCGGCGGTGGAAGTGATAGGAGGTGATCGATCGAAAAACTGGTAGAATGAGGAGGACTCTTCCTCTCCATCGACGAGGAGGGGCGGCAGTGTTGCGTGCTCATGACAGAGGATAACTCTTAAAAACGGGAGTAGGGGAAGGAGCCGGTCTCCCGGGAGGACAGTTCTAGGGAAGATCCCAACGAAGATCCGGCGAAAACTCCGTAGGAGGTCTGTCACTGGGATATATGCGATAGAGAGGAATTAACGAAAGATCGCGACCCTCTCGTTTGAGGGTGTTTCATGAACGACAAGCAGGCTCCGACCGGCACAGAACGCTCAGATTCTCAATTCCCCCTCATCGAGCCTACTTTTGAGACGAGTGGCTGCGACGAAGATCGGCGGTTATGGAGATGGTCCGGGAACCAAATTTCGAGGTTGCGAGATCTATTGGAGACAAGGCCGCTACATATCCGGGCTATTCGTCGAAAGAGAGTAACATCGGGGATGTATATATCGCGTTGTAAATCTGATATTGATAATTCAAATAAAACGGAGCACTCCCACTTAGCAAAAAGCAAAGGATTGTTTTCAATCAAAGACTTGAGTGCTGAATCGCGACTTCTTCCAGAGTTCCTCATTGAACGTCAGAACATTCCCGTGAAGTATCCGGAAGCCAATCAGGCCCACCCAGAAGTGGGCAGGAGGCGGACTTCGCAGAAGGAGGAGGGGAATCGATATTCTATTACAATTATGACGGCGCGTGTTCGTTGATCAATTTATTGAAAATCTAATTTTAACAAGTGGTAGAAGACGATCTCCATCCGTTTGATCGTCCACTCATCCCGTATTCGTCACCCGAGCGGCCGTAAGCTCACAAAGGCTTCGGTTCATGGTTCCATCGGGAGCTCGGCCCGCGAGGGCATGAGCAGAGGCGGGGGCCGCGAGAGCACGAACATGGGTGGGGGCCGGCCGGGACAGTGCGTCGAGGGCGTCCGGGCGCAAAATCCAGGAGGCGCAAGTCTAAGTGCCAACCTGGCGAGAGTTTCCGGATACGCTGAATGTTCTCTAGGAAACGTCCGATTATGAACGGTGATCTTCGATATCCAGTGCTCCGCGTCATTCCAGCGACCACGATGTATGTACGCTGCTGCTGACCTACATCTTGAAAATCCCGTAGAAAAAGGCAGTTACTAGAGTTCGGCGATTGAGACGGGTGTTTGAGTGATAGCCGTCTCCAGTGCTGCGTAGGAAATATAAAAACCTCGACGCCTAATTTCTGGCACTACGTCATGATTCTCCTCTGAATCTACCCGAGAGGCTGACCACCGACGACCGAGTCATGAGAGAGTCTAAGATTGGAAATCCGCAGCTCTTCCATATGAACACAATCGATTCCCTGATTATTTCGAACATGACTTGAGCTGCTACGAAGACAGAGCGCGATGAGCGAGAAGTGACTCAGAAGCCGTCACGGGCTTTTTTAATGGGCACGAAGTCCCATTTCAAGGCTTTGTCCGAACTGCAGATCTCCATCGTGACTTTTTGACCTTCAGCGACTTTCTCTGCTCCGAGGCACAGACCACTCGCCATGTTGTAGAGCGGCGCTCCGTATTGCGCCGAGTAGCGCCAGTCTTGCGAGCCTCCCATTTCGTGGCACTTTTTCAATCTCGGCATAGATTTCGTTCCGACATCGAGACAGTAAAGATTCCCGAGCCGCAGATCGTGCTTCTCCGTTTCGAACCACATCTGTTTCTTGCTATGCGGGTCACATTTCTGCAGTACGAACGCTCCGCCTCGACGGAAAATACTGTCCTGACTCTGAACGCACAGTTTGTCTACCCGAATCTGGAATTTCCCGGTCATTGTTGGCTGTTTACGTTTGTAGAGGTTCACGTTCCTCAGTCCTGTGCGATTGGACGGTAACTGCAAGTCGGGGTAGATATTTTTCAGGTACCAATCGAACGATTTGCACTTGAGCCTATTGCGCAGCTCGACCCGAGCCGAAATGTCGCCGAAATCGATATCCTTGAGATCGGGACGCATCCTATAGTAATACTTCTTATAGTCGTCCATCCAGACGTTTGCGACCCTGAGAGAGTTTTTTGCTAAGGTGTCCTCTCCGTTCGATGCTCCGTACGGTCGTCGTTTACGGAAAACGTGACCGACTCTCGAGCATGGCATAATTTTCAAACTCCCGCCACACATCCAGATTCGGAACGAGAGTTCCAGGTTCTCGCCCCCCCACACGTCCATTCCCCAGTCGTATTCTCCCAGACGTCGGAATTCATCTTTGTGAATCGCGAACAAGCCACCAGCCATCGTCGGCGAGGGCAGAGGCGCAATGCGCTCTTTTTCGCTTTTGAAGTAGCCTTTTGGCAGATTGTCCCAGCGGAAATGCATGCCCCAGTTGAAACCACCTTTCACGAGGGGGGAAGGGGAGTACTCGAATGTGTCGGCGTTGATGATGTCGATGACAGGACACGTGACCGTCGTTTGGTTCTGCTGAATCGGAACGAGCAACGGCTGCAACCATCGTTCGTTAACTTCAACGTGACTGTCCAGAAAGACCAGAACGTCCCCGGTCGAGTTGTGGGCTCCAATCATTCGCGCCCTTATCAGGCCTTCGCGTTCGCGAGTTCGAATTACACGAACCTGTGGGACAAGAACAATTTTTCAGAGCTTGGTGCTTGCGTATTATCGCTAGGATTATCAACCCCGTTGAACTAAATCGATGCAGCGGATTCATTCGTGCGAAAGAGCGAAATCGGATGTATCCGGATATGCCCGGAGAAGCTGACCTTCTCGTGTTTCTGAACGAAACCGGCCAGGGGTTCAAGTTCTGCGATGTCAGATAGGTCGTCCACGAGGATAATTTCCTGGAGAAGCGCTGAGGGTGACCGGTCGAGTACGGAATTCACGGTGCGTATGAGAGTGGACCAAGCTTCATTGTAGAAGCAGATGATGACCGAGGCGCGCGGCAAGTCTTTAGAATACCTTCAGATAAGAACCAAATATTACTCCTCTCTTGAAGCTTCAATAAAGGTATCTACAGATCAGAGCAGATGGATTTTCTCTTCTGGATGATTTTCTTCCCCAGATTATTCGAGTCTCCTTCCGGAAAAGCTGAACTCTCACTTTTGCTGTTTGCATAGCGCATCACGCGTGTCAGGCACTCGTCGTCGGAGCCCGATCCGCTCGGAGACCAGCGTGTTGAAAGCGTGTTGTCTATATCCTTCGGTCTTTATTTGCTGATCCTGGGAGTTCCGAATGAGGCCAAGCTTGAAGATATCCTCCGTTTTCCCGAAATCGATCACCTGCGAATTGGTCTCGTCACGGTTCGATCGGCATTATCTTCAATATTGTTCCGGAGACATAGATTCATTTTCATTAGAATCGAGATCGATCTTGTTAAGCGATCTCTGGATGGAGCGACATCTTCCGTGTCAAGCCCTCGAGCGCTTGTCGTCCAAGTATCCGATCCCGAATAGACATTGGATGCGGTTAAGGTGCGTCTCTCACAAACCTTGTCAGATATGTTGCCTGTGAGACTGGCGGCTTCGAAGCGGGTTTTCAAACGGACTTTCTCCTCACCGAAATACGTCAAATAGTAGAACGTGAAAATGAATGTCCAGATTGCGAGAACTGTGACCCAACAGAAAAGTTTCGATTTCATGATCATGTTCTTCTCTTGGAGGGGAGTTTCAAAGCTCATTCTGTTGAGGGAGAGACGGCTTCCGAGGGAGTTTCCACGTTCCGATTCGCTTCCCGTTCTTCCGTGATCACGGAATTATCGTGTCCCTGGCAAATCGGAACACTGTCGTCACATGGCGCCCGGCAGATGGGGTTTGTCACTTCACACTGTCGGATGACCGATAGTCGCGGATTTTTTTCAAGCTCCTCGACTCGGATTCCCGCCTGAATAGCACCATATGAGTTCCTTGTTATTGCTCACGAGGGAAAGCACGCACCGGAGCCGGTCACGGTGGCTCCGAGGAATATCATCCGGCCAGGGATGCTACTGTAGTCTGAGACAGCGACGGGATCAGCTGGATGTAGAGCACTGCATCGGCCGCGCCATCTTGGATCTGAAGTTACCGCGAAGGATGGCGCCAAATGAAGGTAACGAGCGGAATATTCCGACGAGTCCGACAAGAGCACTATCTTTTTAGGGTCTGTCACCGACTGCGAATGTCATGGGTTCCGGATCGATTCCATCGCATAAATTAGGCCTTTGTGTCCGAATTAACTCCACGTCGCTTCGACGTTTCCGTCTCCGAGGTGGTGGGTCGGCTATGCCACAGGGCCTGCCTTGGGTTCCCGGATAGAACATTTACCCATGTAGGACAAGTGAAAGGGAGCTCGGACATCGGAGCGTCCATAAACAGGAGGAATCAACCAGTCTCGTTTTCGAAGAAGCGCCAAGTGCGATCTCCACAAAGATTCAACCGATGGATGGAAGTCGGGAAGAATATCTATTTCCGGGCAGACAGATTCGAAAGGTTCGTCGGGCCGGTCCGAATGGATGAAGTTGCTGATGGGTCTCGGTCCATGAGTCAGAGCCGGGGCCGCCTTTGGGCCCATTGTATCAGACCATCTTGCGCGCATCGGGAACCATTCTGTTCGGCAGATGAGATTTCTTATGAGAAGTCCCGTTTGCCTCCTCATATACACTGGCAGGCGCGTGCCCAGGGTTTTTGTAGGGGCGGGGGGGAAGGGGGCAGGGCCATTGCTTTGGTAGGAGCTAACTACCGAGGAAGATGAGCCTCAACATGGAGCTCTATGGGCCAGAAAGAGATCTTTAGCGCCCCCCCTGGGCACGCCACTTTACCCTGGCGAAGCTGCCGACCGGATCCATGACTGTCCCCCTCGGGACTTTGGACCCTCCGAAAGTCGGGCCCGCAAGTTTCCAGGTCCAGACGAATCAATGATCGTAATAAATGAAGATATCGCTGGGTTGGTTTCGGCACCGAGCGCAAATCCGAAATGACAGCTCAATTATAGTATCATACATTTATTTATTCCGAAAACATTTGGTAAGTCTTTCTCATAAGTTTTCCATGTATCCTCTCCATGCAATATATTCTCCTCTCATGCTATAGCAGCATTATACAATTTTAGCGTGCCGGAAGCACTCGGAGATTCCGCGGCTCAATGCCAGTACCCAAGATCGCCATCATTTGGGATCGTCATGGATGATTTCGAACCTGCCATCGCGAGCTCCTTTCAAAGGCTCAATCCTCTGATCCTGACGGATTTCCGACTATATACAACAAGACACCGTACACGACTCAGCCTCCCCGTCAGCGGGGATGAAGATGACACAAGACCGTATGAGTCGACTCTGGAGACCCAACCGGAGGTCACGCGGACGAGCTCACTCATCTTCACTCCGATGAACCGGTGACGAGGGTTACATAGCTGGCTTTCGGTTGATTCACCGCGATCGGAACAGGCGCCGCTGAATGGACCTTATTCTGCTTCAGGTTGCCTTGGCCTCTGGCTGCCGATACATCTGCCAGGAGCAACTCGCGTCTGATGACTTCGTTTCTCTGCTGTTCCTGGAGATACTTGGACTCGTTGTCGAGCTTTCGCTTTTGCGCCGCGATTAATTCACGTTCTTCAACCAATCTGCGAACAAAGACTCGATCAGTTCGATTCGGCCGGAGAAAACTTCCCAGATTGGTGCTATGCTGCTTCGTCTTCGTCGTAACTCACCTCCGACGTTTTTCTTCGAGCATTTTTCCTTCATAGAAATGACGTTGCCGCTGTTCCCGAATCATATCGGCTTCGGCGTCGAGCTTCCGCTTCGTGGCTACCAGAACCTTGCGAACGAGAACCGCGGTCATTTTCGCTCTAGTTGCCGCTCGGCCTTTTAGGGGAGGCGATCCCGATCCGTTGTGCGCGGTATCCTGGTAGCTGTACCTGATTTTTCCATGAGAATTAAGTCAAACTCGCTGATTGCTCTCACGATGAAAATCCTCGTTCAGAAAATTTCTGTACTACGTACTGGTCTTGGCTCAAAGCGGCCTGGGTTGCGGCCGCCGTCATCACTTGGGCCGAGGTCGAGGAACCTCCATAGATTATGGTTTTCACTAAGTCGTCGAGTGCCATATTTTGTTCACCGTTCACGGCGGGGTTGTTCAAGTTCTGTGGTTGGATGGTGATCGAGGGCTGGAATGCAAGTTTGTCCAAATCAGGGGGGAGAGGGGTTCCTCGTTCCGATTTCCCTTGGCATCTGGATCTGGAGCCAGAATCGAGCCGACTGAAGTCCCTTCTCAATTCATCTTCCAGATCAGGACTTACGTCTTGTTCTTCGTCTCCACTTTCTCCCGTCTCGATATCGGAGAGATTCGCGTCTTCGACGACCGCGTTTCTCGCCATTTGGGATGTCATGCTAATTGAAGGTTGACTCTGTTGTTGAGCGTGAGGAGGGTTATCGACGGTTATGTTGACGGTGTACTGCTGACCATCATTGCCCTGAAGCTGTATCTGGTTCTCATCTCTGCGGACGAAGGAGAAAGTCAGACAGAATACCGTCTCGATCCTAGTCCAAGAGGCATTCGGAACTTCATGGAGAATTAGGAAAAGCATAATCAGACGTCCGGATGATGATCAATTCGCCATTACAGCGGTGTCGGCGACATGTGGTATTAGCTTCAAAGGAACACACCTCTGTGAAAACTCGCTACTCGAGGGCTCGGGAGCGAAGTCCAACTGGATGTCGCCGCCTTCCTCAACGGCCTTCAAGCCGTAACGTCTCTTGAATCCGGAGAGCCAGCCAGCAGAAGCCACGAAAGACTTCACGTCTTGCATCTCCGCCATTCGTTTGGCCGTTCGTCGTATGTCCTCGTCCCATAGCCGCCCCCCGGACCTTGAGGAAGAAGATTGCGATATGAAATTAATCAATGGGGAGCTTAGATCATCATCGATTATTATTCACTCTGCCATCACGGCAAGCATCGCTCACCTAGCGACTTCGGTAACCCAGTCGAAAACGTGTTTCTCCAACTGGGCGAACTTTCCGTCCCTGAAGGTCTTGTCTGCGTCGCCTTTCACGCGACGCTCGACGTCGAACCATTTGTCCTTCTGCACCAAGATGTCGCTGACTCTTCGTCGACAAATATCTTTGCCCCACAACTTCGTGAAGTGCTCTGCGATTTGACGCTGGTTGCTCTGCGGATGTTGGGCCTTGTATCTTGAAATGAAATCGGTCGTTACTCATCGCTCAGAGCGGAAGCTCCGATGAAGGGAACATCATCAGGGAACGCAGCGTATCGATGTCCGAAAGTTGAATACAGCTCATTCACCGGGGCGGCCGGTAGATAACAGAAAGGAACGGAAATTCACCTGCAGATAGCCGTTTTCTCGCGGACGCTCAGAGCCAACAGTGGTTTCCGAGATCTTTTCCGAGATCCCCCCTCCTCACCAACTTCGGGAGACTCGATATCGTAGTCCGCTTGATCAGGATCGAGTAAAATATGCTGACTGTCGTTCCCGACGAGCGCACAATCACCCAGGACCTGCACAACCTGCAGCTGCTGAGGATTGACGACATCGCCTTCCACGCCTTGCATCGGCTCTGCCATCGTGCGCTACCGAAGGAATAGATTCTTCAATCTTGATGCGACCCAAACAATTCAGGAGAAATAACTCAGTCACGTCGATATTGAATCCTCCGCATCGACATGGTAATTTGTCTCGGCATCTTTCGGGACTTAAATGCTCCCGGAAGCATAGTGTGCCCCTAAATGGCGCGAAGTCTCCATATTGGAGCTCGCGAACTTAGATCTGCTACCCATGCCTTGCATAGGCCGACGAGATCGAGATCACGTCCGGGGTGAAATGAACGCGGACCCCTGAGTTCTCGGATCACACGATGATTGAATGATAGCTTTTGCGAGAGATAGGGGAAATAGCTCCCCATGAGTATGATCCTCTCTCTAGCCTCAGGAAATCGGGATCGCCAGCCCGCGTAGAGCTGATATCAACAGCGGATCCGATCGCCGTTTCGGCTCCAGCGCCAAAGGCATTTCCCGTCAAAATGATGGTCCGACCAGGTGTGACAAGGACGGATTCGCGCTGTTCCGAAAGTCGCCATCTAACGCAAAGGGCGCCGGCCTCAATTCTTCGAGCGACTTGTCTGGGCGGCCGATTGGCGAAATAGGTTCAGCTGTCAGCAAGCATAACACGCCACTTGCAAAAGTCGGCTCCTATCATGTAGCCGAGCTTTTCCCTGGCCTTGCCTGGCGGTCGCCCAGCTCCATGTGGCGATGGCGAAAGGAAGTTTGAACTTACGTCCTCTGAAATCACATCGAACTCCCAATCGCACACGGGTTACGTTCATTGGAGAAACATCGCTCACCACAGCTCGCACAACCCGCAGACATTTTGAAATTTTGGCGCGAAATTCCTCCCACTCGGCTTCGCTCAGAGGCTCATAGAGCTTTGACTGCGATGCAGTCGTTGGGCGCTGGGGGCATGTACGTGCAGTCTGTCGTTGTCACCACCTGGCTCCGCATCGGTGGAGTCAGCTCAGAATCGAATCCCAGCCTTGACTCGCCGAGTCATTTCAGAAACCTCGACGGGACGATATTCCTTGTCCAGGGGGCGCTCTAGGTCGACCGCGGACAAGTTTCAAAGCTGCCGCGCGAAATCCCTGAGACTTATCGTAAGCTGCGCATATCCATCTACGTAGTGTATGGTCTCGAGAAATAACTCGGAAAAATCTCATCCTCCCCCAGATGATTGGAATAAGGCTTTCCGAATCATTGAAAAGTTTGGGTTAGGGTACCAAGCGTTTCCGATTCCCTGCGGGATTACGCGTTCATGACGAAGCAGCAGCTCGCCGCACAGTTCTAGCCCGGAACCGGGCTTCAGTCTTCTAGCGAGTGACGTGAACGAGAATTCGCTCACAAGTATTTCAACCGAATATCCACAAGCAGATATAATGGCCTCCAGACATCCCCACAGCGTTTTCCTCCGACTTGATGACCATGTCGCTCGCATGCGGCGTATCGGCTGCTTTGGAGTCTCGTATGATGGTCGCCCGGAGAGGTTGTAGATGTCGAAGCGAAAGATCTGAATCGCCAGGAAGTTTCCTTCGGTTGCGTGGGCTCCGAATAAAAATTCGGAATACCGAATCGCCGGAGGGAATATAGAGTTATCTGTGACGATTCGACCATTCAGACGCGGAAATCCGCAGGAATCTGCGGTAGACTCATTCAGGCACTGGCGGAATTCTCCCTCCTTCCAATTGTGCCCTCATGTCAATGGGGAGGAATACTCCTATAGAGGGGGCGCTACAGAATCTTGGCGCCCGAGGTAGTTCGACGACAAAAGCTGAGTGAGAAGGCCGGACGGCGGAATGACAGCTTCAGCTGATATACCATAACACGCCATCCAGTTGTAGAGCTGATGATGCCATCACCAAATCACCTCGATGCACTCATCGAGTTAGTGATTCCGAAAAATCCATCAAGGTCCGAAACAACGATCCTTGATGGAGCGGAACTCTATCCGATGCCAATTTTTGTACGATCTCTCAACAGAAATCGGGCAATCATAGAAGCGAGCATTTCCTGACTCTGGCGCTTGAAGATTGGACCCTCGTCCCTACTCTCATCTTTTGATCGATAGACCATGCTGAGAAAAGTTCCCGGATCTAGGTATTTTTTTCTCGGCGCCATTCCCCAGCCGTGCTAGTTCTTCCTTTGGAGTCTGATTGACGCTACCACCACCACCAAATTCTCCACGGGAACAGGCCCTCGGTAGAGGGCGCTGCTCGTTGTAAACAATTGGGTCGTTGATGTTGACTCTCTCGTGCTGCTGGAGCAGCTCTGCGCTACTGCACGAATCGAATGTCGAAAGCGGGAAATGAACGGAACTATCATCTGTTGTTCGAGACGAAAGTGAAGTGATTCGCGGCCGAGCAGCATTTTCCGTGCTGTGAATCGAGCTCAAGTCCACCATGGAGCAGAGCACGAAGAAGGAAAAACGAGGCGACCGTGTCGTACTGGACGAAGCCCAGCGTAACAGGAGATCTCGTAAAGCGCTCGATGCTCTCGAGCAAGACAACTACCATGAAGATCCTCATGCCAACCTGATCATGAACAAGAAAGCGCCCAAGTTCGAGGACTCTCTCAATACCGAGCGGAAAGACCGACCCGGGAAGCGGAAAAGTGCTCGTGATTTCAAGCAGGTCCGCTTCAAGAAAAGTCTCGCGGCCTTGCTAGAAGAGGACCGAGCTCTCGGCACGGAATCTCCGAACTACATGACGGCAGCGGCTCCTGCCTCCAAATTTCCGAAACGATACTTCTGCGCCGTTTGCGGGATGTACGGAATTTACACGTGCGTTTCCTGTGGCGCGCGATATTGCGCCAAGAACTGTTTGGACGTCCACCAGGAGACCCGGTGCCTCAAGTGGACGGCTTGAGTCTGACTCTCAGTAGCCTGAGCATGTGTGCACACTGTAAATATAAAACCTTCATCCGTATCCGTAGTGTCCGGTATACACTCGAGTATGTGATAATAAAGATGCCGGCGAAGACCTGACCCCATTCAATATTCTTTCTACCTGAACGCAAATTCCACAATAGAATCCCTTCGATCAAGCGGTACTTTGGAGCGCTACTACGGAGCTACCCACTTCGCTTCGCTCCACTTCTGGAACCAGACCACATACACACCATCGATGGCTTTGGGGTGAGAGGAGCGCTTCCGAATCTCGACCATATATGCCTTGTGCTTATGTGAGTCCCGCATATGTCTCGGAGAGAATTCGCATGTTGGGGATGCCCTTAAGGCAATCGCTGTCTTTCAGATTCCCGATTTGCGCTCCTCAGCCATTGAGAAAGAGCCATACTCCGGGATTTCTTCAAGGAAGCCGTGTACAGACGTCGAGGCGGTCCGAGCCGGGCGATGCTCATAGGGTGGCATCGCGAATTGCGACAGCCTCCAGAACATGGCATGGCATGCGAGGCGAATGACGAATGCAATGCGGCCGAGGAGAGGTTGCCGAGATTCTCATGCGAGCTCGATTGCGAACAGACAGGAGCTCGCGTGAGCTGTGGCTTGATGATACATGTATTATAGAATTTACAACGCTCCCTCGTCATGCCTCCCGGAGCTTTCCCGATCGTCGGATACCGATTCCCAAGCTTGTGAATGAGCGGTTCCCCCGCAACGGCCAAGAGGTGCAGCTCATTAACAGGATGGAACGATTGTAGCGAGTTGCATTTGGAATTTAGAACAATAGCAGGATAGTATACGAAGAATCCGCCCGCGACCCTTCGGACACTCATACTCTCAGGCTACCCCCGGTGGGTCGAGTAATCAATATCCTACCTTCCAATTCCCACCTCCCAGCCCTAGAGCCGGATAGCGATGAATCCTGCACTGGCGACCGAAAAAGGCGACTATATACATGCTGCTGCTGAAAACTCGGTCGATAACCCCGTCAGTTCTCGAGGCGGAGAGAATCCAAGGAGATCAGTGATTTGAGCACAGAAGCTCCGGATGATTGAGGTGTCTTATTACTTTCTCCACAGCTGAGAGGACTCATTCCGTGAATCTCATATGCAGCTCACAATAAGAGAGATGGCTCCGGACGAAACGGAAGTGATAATCAGGCATGGAGCTTCGAATTCCAACGTTTCTCCATTGTCTACATGGATTCTCCGTTTCGGGAAATGCTTGAGGTCGACGCGTTCAAGGATGGTAGTTCCGTGTCATCGAGGCAGCCTGATCAAATCACATCGCAACGACCTGAATCGCTATCCAAGACCGGGCGTTTGTCACGCAGCGGACGCCAGGTCTGGCCATTTCGCTCTGATCAGTCGGAGAAAATCCTGGAGAGGAATCAAGGACATCTCGTGCCCGCGCGGCTCACTTTTGAACTTCGTGGAACTCACCCCGTCGGTGTATAACTGATTGACGCCCTGGGAAATGCTTCATTTGTGCAGAAAACTGCGGATTGGATGCGAACTACAATCGGAGCAACGTTGCTCGAAAGCATGAGGATTTTCTTGAATTCAGATCCAGAGTGTCAGGAGGCGAAAATGTTCGTGAGCGGAACTTTGGAGTAAATTCAAATCCGTGAGGGCGGTCCAATTTGGAAGTCCCAGCCTACCCCGATCCAGGTGACTTTGGCTCCTGCTTTCCACATCGCGCGAGCGTCTTATCTCGCAATGAGGGAACAGGGCGCCGTTTCGAGCCCGCGCGATCCGTTACGAAACTTCATTCAGTGAATCACTCGTTGCCGGTCGGATCGCTGGGACTGGGTGGAATCGGGTTCCGGAAGGCACGGACTGAGAGGATTTCTGATGGAGAACTTTTTAATTGTGCGAATGCCGGGACAACGGTGCCGGAGTTTCAGCGGGAGGGTTCCATGTCAGAGAGCTCCCAACATTTAAGTTCGCTACTCTTCGCCGCTCGGTCTCTGTGAGCGGAAAATGCGAGAGCCTATTATCTTTTCCTCCATTCGGCGTAGTGCCAGATCCATTGCTCAGCCCATCGCGTCATTCATCTCAGAATGATTTATGTGCTCGGGGAGATCGTGTAGATTAATTCATCTATGGATGATAGTATTTCATATCTCATTTGAATGGTCTTTGTCGAGAATAAATCGCATCCTAGGTACGGACAAGTGCTCGAGTGAAGCTGGAACGCGGAAAGGAGGAAGCGGATTATCCGATCCACCTATGAATATCTCTTTCGACCGAACTCTGGATGCCGTCACCGCATCGTGTTTTGGCGCTCAGAGTCATACTTCGGGCACAAAACGACGGCGAATGGAGGAGGAATGGTCTTACTAACCTAGGACGGCAGCCACGACAAAAGCTCCGGTCACACAACGCGTGAAATCCGTAGATGGACTCTAAATTGGCATTTCTTTTGTGCATGACTTTTCAATGACCCTTCCAAAAAGCTCCCCACCACCTTCTCGCTTCGTCACATGTCTGGCTGGCAGACACACGAAGGCACGAGCGGACGGAAGAACGCTCGGGCGGACGGCAGCACCACTCGGGGGACACAGTCGGTCGCACTCGCAATAGCAATAAGTCCACACAAGCGAGACGGCATAATAGTTTTTCCCTTTCGAGTCCTTTAAGAGTCTTCTGCTCTGCACGCGGGGGAAGGGGAACCAATCAGTTCCGCTGGGAATCAGGGGCTTTAATGGTATTTTGCCATTCGAACCAACCACCGGCGAACCTACGAGTCGTCAGTCTGCGAGTTCACGACCTGAAACCTCCGATATAAGCAGAAAGAGGGCTTCTAATTCTAGACGGTCGACTTCATAGCGGCGAAGGTTCCCGTATCGATTTCAGTTCTTTCCTCAATCCCTTTCCGGGAGCAAATTCGAATTCTCATCATTCATGACTCTGTCTGGTATCTCGAAAGAGCCAATCGCAAAGTTCTAGCGATCACGCTTATCATCGGGACGGTTCTCGCATTCTTCGTGCTGTGTTCTACGGTCCGAAGATACTCCGGATCGAAGGCGTCTCTGCGAGAAATTTATTGATGGACGCCGAATGGAGCATGCGATTCGGAATGCGAGTTCATTCTCTGAGATTGACTGGAGCTCAGAAGTGCATTGACACAGCGACACAGCCGAGCGTTCCGAATGCGGGACGTCTGTCGAAAATCTTGACGCCCGAAGGAAGTGATCGATTGTGATCGGTCGTGCGACGCCGCTCTCGTTCTTCATATTTCATCAGACTCACCTCTTTCTGAATATATCTATGAACAATGGCAGTGAGTTACGACGCAGAAAACCTACGCCCCCTAATAGACATAGCGCGTGCCGCAGGAATAAGGAAAACCTTTAACACGACAGGGGTCGGAGAGTAGCGGACGGGAAACTTTTGCATAATTTAAGCGAGCCGATATCGAACTTCGACTTCGACCGGATCGACTTTTTCTCGAGAAGGACGACGAAGGATTTGAACTTCCGAGATTTGAATCAAACCGTCGTCAACTGACCGGGCCGGAGCGAGCGGAGATGCTGGGACGCGGAAGAGGAGAGGAAACCATTCTCGAAAGGATTTGTGGGCGGGGAGCCAGTGGACGGCACGAGGAAGCGGACCCAACAGAAGGTAGTGACAAGCTTTGATTAATTCCAAGCAAGTTCCTCCGTCAATAAGTTTCGGCTCTGGCAGTGACGCCGCAATGACGATGGCCCCACGACGAGAATGGCACAACATCGTCGTTCTGCAGCCCAGAATGCTAAGGACGAATGACGACAGGGAAAAGAAGAAGAATGAGGATGACGGAGAGAAAAAACAGTCGGTGGGAGAGCTATGGCGAGGTGGGAAATAGAGAGCATGTCTGCGACGAGCAAGCGAGATGAAGGCAGACGTATGACGGGTCACAAATAAAGATGAGGAGCGGCGATGGGATCTGGATGGAACCATCAGATGACAGGGTGGGGGAGCATAGGGAAGTCTTGGGAAAGCTACACGGAAAAGCTCAAATTGTCGACAATGGGAATAGAGAAATACGGAGGTTTCAGACAGGAGCCCGCCGATCTGATGGAAACTTGAGCATTATCTGCGGGGGAAACGGAGCCTCGTCTTCGGGGATGCGGGAACTGGGGGAATCGGCGGGATTTTGGGGAGCTTTTCCGTTCGAGGAGCAGCGGTCTTCCGAGGGTTCTCATCCAATCGCGCTTTATCCTTTGTATATTTATGTTTCTCCGTTCATTATTCCTGACTCGATGACTGCGCGAAACGCCATATATCTTTTCCGTGAGCGCGTTGAATGATTCTTTCTGTACACACATACATACATAGAGGCTTCTGCGTAGTTTAATTTGGCACGCGAGGCCGAATGGAGCTCTCCGAAAAGAAGAAGAGCTCCGTGTTCGTCTCTCGAATAGAAGAGAATCTCTCCACGAGAACATTCGACGGGAAAGATGTCAGGGGAAACGGAGCAGCCAAGATTGTCCGCGACGAGGCGAGCTAGCTTGATCGCGTGCTGAGCTTTCGACTCTCTCGAGATGACATTGTGTCGCATACAAACATCGGACCATAACCATCTTGGCTAAGTGCTACTTCCTGGCTATCCATCTGGACGGAGCGTGCAGATCGTGGCTCGGTGCGGCCACGAGTACATGACGACATGGATGGCCCTAAATCTCAAAGAGTTCCGCCGCGAGATCATTAAGGCGTGGGACGACCCTGGCGAACCAAATGGAGCCCCGCCATCTCTTTTCCCGAATAGCACCTTTGCCTGAAGAGCTTCCCGTCTACGTCGCGTCGCTGTTTTTTCTTCGACTGTTGTGTGCCCTCTCAGCGCAGCCGCTTGTACGGAAAGAACGATCAGTGAACGAAGAGAGGCATCCATCCATTCCTACCCCTCCCCTCCGGACTCATTCTGACCCTCGGACGTCTTCCGAGGGCTGCCACGACGACAACTGCTGGCGGACGTTACCGTCAGGAAACGAGGGGCAATCGAGTGTAGGGTAGAGTGGTATGCGAGTGCGGGAACTCATGGGGTCAACCACGCTCGAACCTCGCGGAGCGATGGAATACTGCGGCAAACAACGCTCCAGGGGGGTAGGGGAGGGAAAAGGGAAAGGTGTCGGGGTGGAGGGGGGCCCAGAGCGGGCTACGATCCGGGTCGTCTGCTGATGGGGCAAGACGGAATCGGGGTCGAAGGCTGTGGGGCGAGGCGAGAGGCGATCAGGGATAACTGCGGCTGAGACTTTCCAAGAGTGACTTCAAAGAGATGAGAACGCTCTTGAGCAGTGGCTGCGACGAAGACGCAGTGGGTGAAGGGAGGGAGAGAGCCGAGACGAGGCAAACTGGGCGCGCCAGCGGGTCGCCTCAGAAATGGCCCGACTTTCAGACGTCTTCTGCCGCCGTTGTTATCCGTCCTGACACCAGACGACGAGGCCTCCTCTTGTCGACACCGTTCCCCTGAACGTTAGCGCTGAGGAATAGCGGGCACAACTAGATAACTTGAGACAGAAGAATCAAAAGTTCGCGAATCGAGCGCCCACTGATCAACCGTCTCGCTTCGGAGGCAGCCGGCCAGCAGACAGAGATGAGGGGGTAAGGAGCAAACGAGCTCTTTTCTTACGGAGAAAGGATCCACCGAGCATCGTCGACTCAAATGCCTTCATATAGTTTTTGGCGTCAGCGATTTCTGTCGATTTTTTCGCGTCGCCTCTCGATTTTCGCAACTTTTCCCTTAGCTCTAATCTCTTTCGCACCGACGGCTTTTCGGGGGTGAAGAGGGGAGGGGGTGGGGCGCGGGCTCTTCACGCTGCTAGCCTCTCCTCCTCGCCGATCATAAGTCCATCATGATGGATTCCTCGCTTCGGACTTCGCGCGCTGCTCGCCGCCACCGCATAATGAAGTCTGGAAGAGCACGACGGAGAGAGAATTCTCTTCGGATTTCGTTTCACCGGGAAGCGTCAATTGTTGACAGAAAATAAGGAACCGAGACTCCCACCGATGACGATGGCTCTGAATAAGGAGCTGAGGTCCTAGCCGGGGGCTCGTTTCACATGCGCGAAACTCTGGGCGAGCACCATGATCCTCGATCTTTCTGACGTTAGGCGGATCCCGTCCGTCAATTCAAAGAGTATCTATACGCGATATTCCCCTTCCCCTCCCTGCGTCAAGGCGTGACCTTTTGGAAAAGGGTCTTATGGTTTGAAAACCGTGGGCCTGTTGTCTTCCGAGACGCCCACTCTCGGTGTCGATCTAAATAGCACCTACTTAGTCATAACACATTGAGTCCGCAGCGACTTGTCGTTCTGCGAGGTTGTTTACAGGATTTCGTGACCCATGAACGTTTCCGGACACGATCGTGACACGAACTTCGGCAGGGAGCATGACCGATGAAACAAAATCGTTGCTTTTTCTCGCGGGCTCCGAGCCGCACTGTGACTCTGCTCGTTCCCGATAGATCTCCGCACCACGAGGTTTCCCCTGCGTGAAATGTGTCGACCAGGAGATCGATTCAATGACAATATTTTGTTTCACCCATCCTCTCAGTGATCCCGAAGATCCTCCAATCCCGCCATGGCCGAGCTCAGAGGCTCGGAGAGAGAACCGGCCCTAGGAAAAGAGACCGAGCGAAATACTTTTCAATCATCGGTTGCCTCTGTGTCTTGATCTTTCTCTTCAACGTCTTGCGGCACAGCTATCCAAATACAAACAGTTTTGAACGGGTCGTAAAACCTTCTCGCGCTCGTAGTGGAGTGTCACCCAGCCCACACCACGTTCGCGCGACGAGCCCGTTCTCTTCGAGCTCGGAAGGCGGTGATGGCCACCATGCGCTAAAACTTGAGTCTGCATTCTAAAGAAGTTTCGAAATCGTGAATATTCCCTGCGCCCCTTATCACGTTTCCGTACGCTCTCACAACGATCACATTCGCGAGCCTCTCTGACAGGATTGTCATCGAGACAGAGCCTAGTTTTATCGAGTATCAGAGCCGAGCTGCTTCCTACGTTAGCGCTTCCATCATCGTCTAGCTGCTCACGTTTCATGCGAGCGATCGAACCCGTCGAGAAGGTCCAAGTACGGCGCTGATGCCTGGAATCAAACATCGCGGACCAGATTGAAACTGGCGTGTCTTGTTCCATTGGCGCGAATCGCCTGCGTTTCTTTCCGCCTCGAGCCGTGACGACCGACGAGATGCTTGCTTCGATGGGTGGCCGAGTTCGATGATGGCGTGTTTCGTGAATATCGACCGAATACTGGATCTGCTCGGCTCGCCAATATATTGCTACGGGCTGCGGCCCCCGCCGACCCATTGGCACTTTCTCGACGATTGTTCCTATGTCTCAGAATAGCCTTCAAACGCCAGATGAAAAAGAAGGAGTTGATGATGAGTGGGATCATTTCCTTCGCGTCGGACTGCTTCTGATCGAACCCCTTGAGCGCATATCGGTCACATTATTTTCGGCCGCGCACCTCATATTCCGACCTATTATAATCGAGGGGCTCCCAGGCCGGTCCGGCGTGAGAAAACGAGTGCACGGAGGAAGCGTGGCAGTTTCGAAGGGCGAATGTAAGGAATTGCACTGGCAGCGGCTCGACTTCTTACAGCATACTTGTCTCTTTTCTTCTAGTAAGAGTTTTTAGGGTTCCTTAGTCAGGAGCGGTTTCTCTGCGTACGTGCTCCTCCCGCATGTTCAAGCGAGGATTGAATCTCATGGCCGGAGATGAATTGATATAGAGGCCGGGATATCGGCATGACAAAAATGAAAGAAAAAAAAACAGTGAAAATTGATAGCGTCTACATCAGGGTCGGACATCATGCGGCCAGCCGTCTCCCATGCGTCCGGCCATTTCCCCATCTTTCTCCCTCCATCCCCCCCTCCTTCTCTTCCCACACAGAGCACCCATCCCCCTGCTTCTTTATTTCATTTTGGTGCTTTTGCCTCCTTCATGAACGATGACTCCGTTCAGCCTAGCCCTGGCCGGCGTTGCGACCCTTGGGATGGCGGTGGCGGCCGCCACCGTCATCGTCATCTCCAACGTTTCTGACTGTCATTTAATTTGGTCTTCTTGAAGCTCGCTGCTCCATGTCCCCTCCCGAGAGATGTGTGTGGTCGGTAGTGCGGCGATGAGTCGTCGTCGCTTGGCCTACAGCGGACAACTTCGCTTTCTCATTTCACTTAGCCCTCACCCACTCCTTCCACTCCATTTTTCTCCTCGAAGGCCCCCCCAGTCCCCCGTTCCGGCGGCACAAGGGCAACGCCAGAGGCTGTTCTTCGAGGCCCTTCCCCAGGGCTTGCTGGCCGAACAGCAAACGGCGGCATGTCCGTCTGTGGGAGCCATAGTCATCCAGCTGAGATCTCATGGTGGCCTCTCATTCACTTCGTTGACTGCACAAAGGCGCAAATGGAGGAGAGTCTGCCGCAAGCGCCGTCCTCGCTGCTGCTGAAGCTGTCCCGAAGCAAAAAGGAAGAGTTATGGTTTTATTGAAGTTCTTTTTCCCTCCTCCCGGTCCTCTTCGAGCCATACCCCAGTCGGAGCCTCCGTGGTCCCGTTCGCCGCCGACGTCATCGTCGGCGACGACGACGACGGCCCTTAGTTCTCTTGCTCGCTAGACTCGGCGGGAAAAGGCGCAAAAGTTGAGAAGAGACATCTGGGCGCCTCGCTGGCTGCCCGCCTTCGTCGTCGCCGCCGATCTGAGCCGAATTCGCAGCCATTGACGCCGCCGCTGTCGACGAGGGCAAACGGGGAGCAAATGGCAAGGGCAAACGATAGCGAAGCAAGGGAAACGGGAACAACGATGGCAAGCGAGCGATGGCGACTGAACGAGAAAATGAGCGAAATAGCAAGAAAGCAGCTTGCTTTAGGATGCTTTCCTGAGACGGATTTCATTTTCCAAATGGATCCGCTCGCTTTCTCTCACGAGAGCAGCTGCTGCTGTCATCATCGGGCTCGTGCGCGGACCAAGCGGGATTCGGGCGTCTCAAGCCACGGGTCAAAGAGAATATTTAGCGCGCGACCGACTCACCAATCCAGAATCATTAATTCCGATGGAGGACCACAATGGGGGCGACTGCTTGGAAATAAGCGACGTCAGAGTGACCACACACTGAGGAAAAAGTGACGTCTCTATGAGCTTTCCCCTGAGCAACGGAGGATTCGATATTGACATGAAGTTGGAAGAGCGATGTCATTGCGACTTCTATAGGGTGACAACAGTCAACTTCTCAAGAGGAATGGTGATGTACTGATTTTGGCGAAAGATCCGAGACCCGAGTCATTGCTTATGCGAGGGTTTCGGACTAATAAGGGGAATACGCGAGAGTGACGCTGGAGTCGAGTCCGTGTTCCGAGTCAAGGGACATTTCCAACCTACGAAACAACACTCTGCGGCAAGTTGACTGTGTCTCGAATCTCATTTGACTCTTTTACTTTCGGTGAAACCGCGCATCGATGACTTCAAGACTTCTTTTCGGACCAAAGATGGGATAGGTGAGCTGTCTCTGACAGACACTCTCACTGCGGGTAGGATTAAGGATCAAGGTATGCGAGTCGGCAGTTCATGCGTCGCCATTGCATCCTCTCGGTTCCCGACCCAGACCCCTTGTTCTCAATAATCACTGGGGACCCTGATTCCCCAACAAGAAACATCGGCCGGCGTCTGAATTCGAGCCTGGGACCTCCCCAAGCAAGAGGCGTCGGCGTCTCCATTGCAGCGCGCGGTGATCCCCCGATTCGTTTCCCCGAATAACTGCCGGCTGGTGAAATGGAGCCTCTCGGCGGCGCCCGAGACGAAAAGTTCCAGGGCTTGACCATGATCGTCGGTATTCGGATCGGAAACCTGTGGCAGATGGACGTCATTTCCGAACGTCTCGAACTCACTACTCTCTATGCGGCGAATGGAGTGGTCTATGATGATGATAGGAATGAAATCCTGCCGAGCTTTTTGCCTGAGCGATTCTACTCTCTGAAACCCAAGTCCGATTATTATCGCTACTTCAGTCAGACTTGTATTGGTACCTGCTTTCTTCTTGAATTTCCTGGGAAATATTTCGTGACGGATGATGCTGATAGAGCTGATCTCCGCTTCATAGCAAATGAGTGAGATCGGATTAGGACACGAATGATTCGCAGTCGTGCTGCTGCTGCCCATCGTCCTGTTTCCTTCGCGATCATCGCTGGATGATGAGAGGGGTCCAGGGAAGCCTTAGTGCGACGTCCGGGACCTCTGGTCCGACCCATGAGGCATTAGCTGGAATTTCTCCGGCTTCAGTTTACGTGATTCCCGAATCTCTCGAACATCGCAACGCCCCCCAACGGAAGCATCATTGACGAAGTACGTGCGTTCATCGAATATCTCTTCCCCTTCCCGTGAGAGAGAACGCTCAGCTCGCATAGCGAACGAGATTTCTCCCTGAGCTGATGCTGTTCCCGATGTAGATGACCATGCTGTAGATGAGGATGACCATGGAAGCCGGTCTCGACTCGGAAGCGAGAGCTAGACATTAGCTCAGCGCGTCATCAGTGCTCCGTTCCGTGGCTATCAGAACGTACTACGCGCAGGCTTGGAGAGCGGGCCGTCGGCCAGAAGCGGAGCTGAGTTCGTCTTGCGATACAGCAGAGCTACGGACGAGCGCAGAAGGGAAAAGAGAGCAGAGTACGCTACTTTCTCTTCCTTCGTCCGCGCGAAAGCGATCCGAATGATTGCAGTAGGCTGTAATTATAGTGCGATTTGTTCTTATCAATGTGTCACTCTGCTCATCATCAGCTTCTGCTCGCTCCCGCTCTTGCTCCCACCTTCATTACGCGAATTTCCTGCGGGGACGATGCCGAAACCCTAGCCTACACCTTTAATTCAGGAAGGACAGAGTACGGGAGTTTCGTTCGAGTTCATCGCGATGAACTCCATGGTGCATCCCAGGCTGAGAAGCTGAGATCGGGGTCGACGCTTAAGGCCCGTACTTCCTTCCACAGAGAAATAGTCAGAGAAAAAATTGAGACCTGCAAAAACTGGTCGTTAGTGCCACCAGCACTGGTAATTTCGCCCCTCCCTCCTGGTGGAGCTTAATGCTGTTTCTTCCGGACGTCGTCGAGCTTCCCCTCCCCTCCATTCTTTCGGAGAGAAGTCGGCTGGGGCCATCTAAGGCGTCGGAGCCAATGTACTAACTGAACCCCCTAATGAGTGTCTAAAGACCGTCGGGCACGACTGCCTTGTTGGTTGGTTGACTGGCTCGCTCCGCTGCAATGCGCTCTTCCTACGTTCGTGGGCTGAAGAGAACGAGGAACTTTTGAATAATTTAGCCTGAACCCCCACAGGTCACCTCCCCACTGTCAACGTCTCTACCCGGCGCGCTGGCGCGCGTCAGGGTCCTGTGGCTCTCCTGTTCCAGGTCGACTTCTCCCCTTTGTGGCTCGCTTCGAAGCCCGCGATGTTCGACTTGCGCAGCCCGTCCCGAACACAGTCCACACTTAATTAGGGGGCCGTTGACGTGGAAGACGCGAGCAGAGGAGAAGAGACTTGTTTACTCTCTTCTACACACATCCCCTTCCATTCACAACACGAGGCGTTGCATGACCTTTACGAAGGGAAAGCTCCACCTGCTCGGCCCGAGATCTCGACGAGCGACTTCCAGATGATAATAGGGCTTTTCCTTCCGTGGCACGTCTCCCCCGAAATAATCCATCTATTCAGGCGAAACTATAAATTTCGCACATCTTTGGAGCCCGTTTCGGTTTCTTGAGCCCCTCCCGCTTCTCCCGGAAATATGAATTCGGTGACGCCGCGAAGCACGCAGATTATTATTAATGAGATTGGAGATGCGTTCACTTAGCCTGAATATTCATCAGTCCGGTGTTGCTGCCGTTCTGACCGGAGGTGCCACAATCGAGATAACCGAAAGGAGACCTTTCCAAAGTTTAACAACACAGCTAGAGTTTTAGGCTGATTAGACGCTATGTGCGGCACGTTTCATTAAACCACCGAACTCACTCCGCCGTCATACCCGCGATGGCACAACCGCTGAATCGTGCGGTCGGATGGATTGAGGAGGCACGGCGAGCGCTGACCGCGGTCATGGTAACAACAGGAAGCTAACGCCAATCACCGCGATAGGAACATTGAGAACACTACGAATAGTACATACAACGGAGGGGGAAGAATCACGAGATAGTCCGATAACCACCGTTAGAACGAATCAGAGATGGGGGTTTCAACGGAGAAAATCAGGGATCAGGGCGGAAATACATGCGAAGAAGGAGCGTTGAAAATTCGATTTTGGATCTTGTGCGCACGCGGTGAACGAGTTATGGGTGTGCCACGATCCGCTAGCTCATTCCTCTGTTGGTCCGCGGCTCGAATACTTGGGCTTATGTACGTTCAAATGCTCGTATGTCAGCATGGAGTACCATACAGGGAGCCGGGGGTTATCGTCACATATGGCTAGACGATACGAGGGTCGACGGCTCCTCATGCCGCTCCTCGGTCTTTCTTGAAAACCCGATTCTCCAAAGCTAAAATCGCTGGGGATGGATTGGAGACTCCGGGTACTTCGGTGGTGAAATTATAGAGGAACACGAGCTTTCCAAAGTTTTGCTCCAGACAGGAACCTAGAATCCGGGAGAATAGTGGGAGCCCGTCAGTGTTAGATTGGAACTACTGTTCTCAGCGCAGAGAAACTGGGGCGCTTTTCCTCAGCTAATGGAGGAATGCTCCGGCAACTCCGATTTCTTCATCGCTCCGGTCTCGTTTCCGAGCTACTTGAACGCCTATGTCGACGCTTAGCTTCATCATAATCTCATTCTGTGGATGTCATTTGCACTGTCCGGGCTTGACCAGAGAGCAGGGTTTCATTGAAAATACGATCCGCTCACAGCATCTTCCTCCGGTCCTCTTCTTTCAACATTTCCCGCCCTGACCCGCTCGTCTCTATCGCGAGCCGAGTGAGCTCGCTTCTTCCCTGCGGGGTGTGAAACCGACAACTACTGGAGGTCGTCGGTCGCCGTCATAACGGTTCGGAGGAGAGACTTCGGATCATACGTTGTTAAGTCATGAAACTAGTCTTCGCGACAGACTATATTTTCGAACGCTCCAACGCTTTCGCCGCTCGAGATAGAATTTTTTATGTGACTGATGATATTAGACCAAATTTTTCTGCGCGGAACCTCTCAAATCGTCGAACACTTCCGTCGGGTGAGCAGGAGCGATCACTTCAGACGGACACCTGCAATCAGTAATCCGATCCCGCTGCAAAATCTTCCGCCCGTCGACTTCCAAGATCTTCGTGGTTTGGGACGGAATTCCGCGAAAGATTCCGTGACATTCGTGCCCTCGGAGAGTAAACAAGTCCGAAAAAAGCGGCATCTCATCGGTCGGCAAGACGTGCGCAGTGAAGTCGCGTTCGTTCCAGGCTTCCATTCCATTCTCAAAATTCATCGATCTGGGTGTGCCTTCGACTCTTGGGGAGAATTTTCACGAGAATCATCAGAGAAGCTTAGACTCACAAACAAAATGGTTGAAAATATCCTATGAAGCTCGTGCGGCCAACTTGCGGGAGAGGGAACATTGAGAGTAATAATTAACTCGCTAAAAGCTCTCATCGACTCGGGTCGCGCTTTCTCAGGGTTAATAGGAAGCCGTCGCGTCGTCGAAAATACTTCTGTGCGAGATTGCGCTCTCGGAGAATATTTGAGCGCGCAGCCGAATTGTTCAATTTATTTCGCAGGCCGAAGCGACGGAGCGGCGAGACGCCGACTTGGATAAAATACTGATGGATTTTAGGCCCTCGCTCGCATCGATCCCCCCTCCGACTGCCGGGCAGCGTCTCCTCCAATTCCTCGCTGCCGATCTCCTACAATGTTCCGCTTACGTCAGGCGCTGAGGGCTCAGATCTCCCAGATGAGCGAGATCCCCGAAGGTGCTTGTCGTTCTCGAATGTTTCTTTCCGGAGGAGCCTCCTCGGCTCCCCGTCTGGATCGTGGTCTTCCAGACTCGAAGCCTGAAAGCCTTTGAGCTCCCTGTCGCCGTCTCCATTACCTGGATGGCTGGCCCTCTAGCGAGACCTTCCAACGAGGGACCCCGGGACGAGTGTATTCGACCCCGAATCCCTCCCGGATAGCTCCCTAGTTCCCAATCCTGAGTTTGCCCGGCGACGCCCCCTCGTATTCGCCCCGTTTCGAAGAGGCTTTCAGACATTGGTTAGCATTCTACGCACGTTCTCCATCACCCACGGGGACGTTCGGACTTCATGAGCTCCGTTTTTGGGGATCGTATCTCCCTCATCTGTGAGTGTGTGCGGAGCCGAGAAGCGGGGGTATGAGGCGATAGATGGCGGGAGGTTGACAGGGAGCCCTAGAGGGGGGTTCGCACACCGAGTTCCAATCAAGCCCTGGAATCACGGTCTCCACAAATCGTCTCAGGGAATCATGGGAGAGGAGCTTGGGTGAAAAATCGTCGCTCGAGCATACGAATTCTGAGTCGCGTAGGGTCGAAGTGTGAATTCGTTCCCCAACTCTGAGAGCGAGCACGCGTCGCTCGTCAAACACCTGAAACGGATCCTCTTGCAAAAAAATACGAAATCCCTCGTCTCGAGCTAGACAGAGATTCGAGAAATCGAGATTGGCTCCTTCTTTGGAGGGTTTGTGACTTCGAGAGGGTCCCCATTCTCTATCCCCCAACCATCGCATTCGGAGTCTGAGGATCCGATTTACGGAACTCGATATGCCTGATCATGAGGGAGGAGCGGGGTACGCGGTGATCCGAGCTCCTGGTAACTCCTTCGGAAGGAGTCTCAGAACGTTCTCATAAAAATTACGTTTGGCCTTGTCATTAGTATCATTAAGGTCCGCTACTACGAGAGCTTCTCCTACGGCCCCGCCGTCCGCTCGCGGATCCAGACCCGTTCATAAAACCAGAGAATGGAAGGCCGAGCACCAGACACCCTGCCGCACATTGAATTGGGAATCATCCCGAGCTCGACGTGAAATTTGAGACACTGTTCACAAAACAGCAGTATGCTTCTGCCTAGCGCTCATTTATTGAAAGCCTTCGTCGGTAAACTCCCTCTCTGTCCGCTCTCAGTAATAATCCGGCGGGGTTCGATCTGACGAGCCATTTGATCGCCGATTGGATTCAATTGTCGGTCTCGGGGTAATAACCCGATCCCGGGAGGGGAGAGGTTTGAATTCTGAGCGAGCTCCTCGGATAGCCAATGGACAGTCTTCTATCGAACGGACATTTTATCACGAAGTGCGCGCAGAGAGGGAGGGGTCACTGACAAGGAAGAAGGAGCCGAGCGAAGGCGCATGAACGGAACCGATGCAAACTTTTCGGAGAACACGCTATCGGGTCGCATGTTGTTCGGTTTGCCGAAGTTCGATTAGGGTGATGAATCAGATTCCGAAATTCCTCCGACATCGCCCCGACCGAAAACTTATTTTCGAACTCGCGGCCATGTCGCATGTACGCCCATGCCAGGCTTCAATGCTGCGCTTTTCCTTGTGAGACAAGAATCGGTCCCGGAGAAAGACTGAATCGCAATCCTCGGATAGGATATCTGCTGCGGAGGGGAGGATTTCACGAGGAGAACTCCCAGAGATTCGACGGCGCCGGAGCGAGGCTCTGAACCATAGGAAAACCAAAAGTTGATTGAAAACACACTCGCAAAGGAGCGATAGTCGAGATCAGATCCTTTCCCCTCGATCTGTCAATAAGTCTGATTTCCGGAACCAACTGAACTATCCATGTCACTAATCGGTTTGAGTCTTGGCTCGAGCGGATCGGGAACCGGCATACCGGAGCTGATGGAAGAGCAAACAAACGAGCCAATCGACGCGCAGACGGTGATCTCATCATCTCACATCAAATCCACAAAAACGAGAACAGTGTTCATTTTATTCACTTTGACCTTCCTGTAGGGACATTCGCAGTTCTGAAGTAACACTTCGTCGGCGAGCTTCGGATACATGCACTGAAGTCAACGGTACGTTTTCGTCATGCACTTTGATGGTCCGACGGACAAGAGCAGAGAGCTGAATCTTTGCATCGACCCTTCTTCCCACAATTCCTGATCGTCTTGATCATCGGAGAGCTCATGAATTTTTTCAGAGGCTTCTCGGTTCGGGGCTCGTATAATCACTGAATACCACCTCTCCGTACAATCAGCCATGTCGGACGAGTGTATCATGATTCACGGGAGATTAGCGAGGGAGGGAGATTATATACGAGACATCGCCAACGTTCCTCCCTATGATATGGCGGCCGCAAGGGTCATGTTATAGCCTGTTCTTCAAGGTTGACGTCGGGAATGAGGTGTTCCGAATTGAGCCACGATCTTGGGAGCACTGTCACTGGGACATTCATTCAGAAGGCTGAAAATCCGAGCTGGAGCTCCCATCCGCTCTGCCAACTATCCTCATTGGAGGTGGGGTTCAATCAGCAAACACGTGCGGGAGAGAATGAATGGAAAGTTCATCTGTGGTCACGTTGGAGCTCAATGGGCGGGCAGTCCGATCTGCTGGGGAGCCCTACATAGCAAACTGGGGTCGTGGAAAGAGTGTAGGCAACTTATCTTTCTTCTGGAAATAAATGGCAGCCGGAAATAAAGGCCCTGTTATACTAGTCCACCCCGGCATACGTGGAGGCACGGGAGCATTTCACAACCGAATATCGCATCAGTCGCCGGCAGAGGGCTCCCAGGTAACCCAAAGCAGGAAATAGTCGGAAATATACTGCGCCGACGATGCGACGGAGAGCTGTAGTGAAGAGAGACAAGCAGGAGGTCTTTCTATGGAGCAAATTGCAAAGTAAACTTGGGCTCGAATTGAAGGCAATCTTTGAATAATTGAGTCGAACCGTCTCTCCTATCTCTGACCAGTCATCCGAGTCAGGTATCCGACCGAAGAGTTTCCGAATGAGAAGAGCGGTATTCTCCACAGACGCCTACACAGCTTGCTATCCACGTCGTTGCTACACAGAGAGGAAGAAGCTTCTGCTGCCGTTCTTGCAAAAACTGCGATCCGGGAGGACGGCTATCTAGGTGTGTGTTTCGTTCCGCTGCTTAATCTATGGGATAATTTCCATTCGGAGGAGCACCTTTTCGAACAGCACTGCCGCCACGCTCCCGAGCCTCACACCAGAGCTCTTCCTATTCCAACGCTGAGGAAGAGACGAGTCTGATTTTTCTGAATAAACTGGGCTCTGCCTTTGGGGTTTGGATTCCGGAATTGATTCCGGACACTTGAATCTCAGGCGTTAACTCCCATCAAGGCGCACCGTGTTCGATGTTACGAACGTGCCGCTCGGATCCAATCCCGATGTGTTGCGGCGACACGATTCCCATGAGATCCGTTCCAAGTCTTCGCGGGAGTAGAGTTTGACCCGGAGCTTGGTCGATGTCATCGGGTCGCAGCTGCGATATCAATTAGGATCTCCTCTCTCGCATCGTGCCGCAACCCTTTTTCGACGCATTTTCATGTTCATGAGCACTCGACTTTCCGCTCACAACGTATTTCCAAGAACGGGACGTAAGAGCGGGCGGCGTCGCATTCGGCATTGAATATTAGCCGCGACGGCGGCCGTACGGCATCGCATGCGGCGTAAAATCGCAAGAATCCGTGATGCTTGGAAGCCAGCCGGCCGTCAGCAGTGCTCACGCTCAGCGATGGTCGTGAGTCAAGAAGCTTTTTGCTAATAAGCAGCGTTCATCGTGATTTCCTCTTGGATCTGTTTCCTTCCTATTGTCTATCTCTTGTGACTTGAGGGCTGAGCCAAGGTGGGGGCGAGTTGAAGAATACCACGAGTCACCAAGACTGACCAGGCTTCGCGACCTCGTCTTGTCATTCGATTCGCCATCAGTTTCGCGGCTTCGGAACAATCAAATATTCGTGAGAGCGTTTGGCGGCAAGTTTCACAAGTTGCGTCAGATCGGGATATCGTGACAATAAAAAGTGAAATTCTCCCGCGGTAATGAAATGAATCGCCGAGACAGGAAATGAGGTGCGGATTTCTCTCATGAGAATGAAACAAAGTTCCCTCAAGAGGAGGGCAAAATAAACAAAATACATGAAAATAAAATTTATTTGCTCTCATGAAATCTTCATCGGCATAGTATCGCCATGCAAGAATTCTTTAGAACGTCTGATTATTTGATGAATATTCATCAATCAAGTCTAAGAGACAGGTTCTGGCCTCTGGAGTCGACATTCCGGCTTTCTTGGAGAAAACCGAGCTATCCCCAATGCTAAAGTCCCGGAGAAGCAAATTAGGTTGGCGTTAATGAACGCTCATGTCATATACCACGCTAGGTCGAGGGCCGGATCCATAGGTATACCGCCAAAATTTTCCGCTCACGGATTTCGAAATCGAAGTCTTTGGCATCCATTGGCAGCTGTATTGCGGCTGCTTGCGTGCGCTGCCATTGATGAACATGCGTAAGCTGCGAGGTGAGTCCGAGAGGGCTTTTATAAATGTACATATGAGAAGACAATGAGGTTCGTGGTGGCATCCACAGCAGCTAATGCCGCGGAATTACGCAGCCAGGCACAGGAGTAAGCGACTCTTCCTGGCGGCAAGAGCGAGCAAGCAAATAGATGAGACTCTGGCATCACGTATTTGGGACGCCAGGACATATATCAGCCGTCTAGCGACGAACCGAGCGTAACACGGCTATCTGGCGGCACAATCACGAGCCCGGGTTCTGTTCTCCACCAACCGACCGCTTGCTCACCCGTCCGCTCCGTGCCGATGAATCTCTCGCTTGCAGGAACACAAATTCGGCCGACGAAATTAGGCGTAAAATTCCACGTTGAACTCATTTATATGACATGTTAGATACATGATTACTGATTACAATGTCCGCGAAGCCGATAATGATGCCTGCGTGATCATAATTCGTTTCTTTTATGATATCCCTCCCCAACCTATTCACTGTTTTTGCCCCGCCATTGCTCGGACAGTGAGGGTCTCCCCCATTTTCCAGCGACTCTGTGTTCGATCTTCGCACCCTGTCTCGCTCTCCATCTCTGCCTAACGGTCTGCTCTCGGATCTCCCCACGCCCTGCCCTTCCCGACGTATTCGTCACTTCAAATTGTTATCGCCACGGTTCCCTACGCTACTGTCACAGTTTTCCGGATCTCCATGAATAATTAGCCAACCAATTCGTTGCGAATGCAGGCGAGCGCGGTCACACCAGCCAGTGGGCAAGGATGCGGAAACGATCTCCCGCGAAGCCTGAACCTGAATACGTGTCGATTCGAAATGCACGTTCCGTGCAGTTCAGCGGTCGCGTTCCGCACGCGTCTGCCGAGCATTCAGTGCTACGATTCGATGCTCATGGCGATAGCAACATACGCAGAACCGACGCAGGAACATATTCCACGGCGAAAGAAATCAGGGACCGAATTCCGCCGCTCTATTTCCGATGAGTAGCGTGGGGATTCTGAAACACGACGGAATACCGCCATGACATCTCGTTGGTCCCCGCGGGAGATTCCCTCCATCGATCGACCCAATGATTGATTCCCTTGGCTCGAACTTTGGTTCGAGTTCTACTCATTGGAGCATCACTTCCGAATGTCCTCCAAGTAAGATCGGGGCGCATTCGCTCAGGAATCAGGAAAGTTCTCCGGAGAGAGCTAAACTTATCGCCCAAGTTCCCGCCTTGGGTTTTCCTTCTCCTGTCGCATTCGGAAATTCATGAACTGATCCAAGGAGTCGGTCGCGGCGAACAGTCATATCGCGAGGATTCCCGCATCCCACGTTCATAAAAAGCGAGAGAAGAAACTGTGCCTGCGAGCTTCTAGACGGCTTTTCCCTGTGAATCCAACTGCTTGGAGCTTTTCGACACTCGTTTCGGCTGGCTATCTCTGCTGAGTAAAGTCGACGTGAATTATTCCATCGGTTGACGCGGCGTACAACGGAGGCCATCAAATCCAATAAGGCCCCTCCAACAATGTTGTACGCTGTTCACTCCGTCGTTCCTTTTCCTAAACTTTCTCCGCGATCCTCGGCTCGTCCTCGGTTCACTTTATGGCCTACTCTGCTTCAATGCGACTTGGAGCTGACTCCGTCGTCATCTCGTTTGCTCGTTCCGAATTTTGTTCCAAAGCAGGAACAACCCTGAAGGAAGGAGAATTAAGCAAAGGCTGGAGGACATTGAACATCGATCGAAATACTATTGCTTAGAATGTATTGAGACCTCGCTCTGGCGAAGATGGAATTTTCCTCTCACTCGAGTCACAGCATTATTCGCTCGAGAACGAACCTGTTTCTGCCTTTGAACGATGATCTCCATCTGGGGAAAGAGAGAAGTCGTCATCCAACAAATCAGAGCTCATTCCATTCGAGCGATTAATTCAGTCCAGAGCAACGGATACTGGAATGGAATGATGGGGAAAGGATTTGCGTTTTCCCGGTGCTCTCGGAGGCTTCCATCCCGGATTTTCTCCAGATTTCCTGAGCAACAGCAAGGCAGGCGAAGGACTCTCAGACTAGCCGTTTCGCTATATTCTGCGATCCATCCGACTGCTAGTGCGGGAGCTCGATAATTACGCTGTCTGCTGTTATGTGGATCCCGACAGATCGGCAGGGACGAATATCAGAAAGAGGAGGAGCGCCGAGTGCCGCGATGGCGGAATACGAGCGCGTGGGTGCAGAACATCGATCACGTACTACAATTCGTTATCGGCAAACAGTAGATCCTGTCTTCTCCAAGCTATTATAGAAGGCTTAAGGGAATTGGAGAAGTTTCCGATTGTGATACCGTTTATCAGGTCGTCGGCTGCGCTTTGTACTTTAATTATACCGGAGAAAGGACCGGACGACGACCGTCGGACGATCGTTCCGCTAGGGAGGTCAGTGTGAGGAAGAGTGCGTTGCACCGATAGGTCGGAGAGCGATGATGGAGGCTCGAGTGGGTCTCTGGATGTCGGCGATTCTGACCGGTTTTCCCCACGTTCCCGATAATTATCAGAGAGAAGAAACCGATAGACGGATAAATTGACGCGAATAAGCTTACCGGACTGCCGAAATCGGATCAGTGTGATGGAATTGATCGAATCGACCTTACATGGATGGTGACACAGGCAGAATCACGTCGTAGGTTTTTCGGAATATAGAGATCAACCAACGGACGTGCCTAGTTTTGCTATTCGGCGATAGAGCTGGAAATATCTATTTCTCTCTTTGGCGGAAAATGAGGCTCCGGAATCGACAGTATTGAAGAGTGGGTGCCTCGGATTACAACCGACATATGCACAGTCTCAGACCTCATCGGAATTCCGGTACGATCCTTCAGAATCGTCATCGGTCACTTCTCGATTCACCGCATGAATATCTGGCCGCAAGAAGGATGCCGTCTGCTGCAGATGAACGATCGAAAGCATGCCGTCCTTTGATTGCCACTCTTCAGATCTCGATATTATGACCAGCATTGGAATGTTGTTCGACCGGATTAATTGGTCGGGAGACTACAACCGGTCCTTCAGTCTGAGTGAGTACTGGTAAGGGGTGAGTAAGGGCTTCCGACTTCGCCGTCTCCGTTCGAGTGAATCGGGGACGACCGTTGTGAGAGACACCGGAATTTTCACTTCCCTGATTGCTCTTACGAATCAGGAGTCCGAAAAAAATAATCTAGAGTTAGGTCAATAGGATCGAAAAGAAAGGTGGTAGACTGGAATTATGACCAGCATTCCGATGTTGTCGCCAATGATGACGTCATAGTGCATGCTGGAAAAAAGTTGGAGTTTTTCGCTTCCCTCGGGGGAACGATCGGTGGGAATTCATGCCAAAGTCACATAGGTATGAGAATGGATCATCCCACGTGTAGTGAGCACAAAGTCAGGTCCGAATCATGGAGCGACATGGTCCATAAGTTGCGAAGCGACCGACAGACAGATGCTACGCTTTTATTATAGGGGGTGGTACTGAGGAAAAACTCGGAGTTTTTCGCTTCCCTCGGGGGAATGATCGGTGGGAATAATGCCGAAGTCACATAGGCATGAGAATGGATCACCCCGTGTGAGCGTGAGCACAAAATCAGGTCCGAATCATGGCATCTCACGGGAGAATCGAAAAATAGCAAACGGTGAAAAATCCATAAGTAAAAGGGATCGCGTGCAGGTAACCTGAGAGGAATCCATATCGGATTCGATAGGAGTGCATCTGGAAATTGAAGGCTCTAGACTCTAGATCCAGTCAGCGGCGATAGTTCGCCCTCGGAGAGATCAGAGAGGTTGAAGAACCGCGCTTTTTGCAGGAACCGAATGCGATAGAGCCTTGGTGTTCGGCAGACGAGCTATCATGATTACCGCAGCTCTCAGTGCGCAGGTGTCTGCATACTCATCGGAGCGATCCCTACCTCACATAGACGAAGCTCCGATTGTGCATGAATCTCCCACTCTCAGTGCCTCACCGGAGCCGACGAACGGGAACTCGAAAAGACTTCTGCTCTGATACTCCAATTAGGAATCCAGATGGGCAGATGTATCCCGCGGGCTTGAGGATCACCCCTGGTCCGGATTTCGGGGTTTCTGATCAGGTCAATTCGGCTATGAACCTTCCCCCCTCTCACCCGCATGCAATCGATGGATTCTGGCTGGCGGACCAGGATACACAATGTGTTCGCTTAGATGATGAAAGCGATTTGCTGCATCATTAAATAGAGTGTTGCTGTTCCCATGATGGCCATATTCATCCATTCATGATAACATAATTTGATGCCGCCGGCATATCCAGGGTCATTTCGGTGGAGCGGCTTCGTATGCAGGAGAGACGCCGAATTAGTAAGCTACGCACAGCTCACCATCGGCGACGTTTAAAACGCGATTGGGGGAATTTCTCCGGGGTGTCCAAGCAGCGTCTGGCTCCTGACTTTCATATTACTCCTTGTCCCCGAGATTTATTTCTGTTTTCTGGAGAATCATGGACGATTGGGGAATTATTGTTCACATGAAGACTCTCTGAGAATGAGAATTTCTTCTCGTGCGAGCCATCCGCTCGGTCATGCCTCGATCTCTTGCGGGGATAATTTGCTCTGGTCTAGCGGCGTTTGGGGGAGGAAGAGTCAGTTATCAAAAAGCTGGCAGCGTACCAGTACCAGATTGAGTGAACTCACTGTGGGCTTTCCGGGGCCGATTCGAGATGATGAGGCTGACTGCTTGGCTACGTCACTCTTACTGGCCCGGCTGGCTAACTGACTGTTTGCCGGGCTACCACGCATTGTGCGAACAATCTGGCGACGCGCTTACTCACAACGTGGGAAGCGGGTACACCGTCGGTCGTGGGGACGGGGGGTCCGATGGGGTAACAAGGATGCCCTCCAACCAGTCAGCGAAGCAAACTGGCTTCCATGAACTGAAGCAAGGATGGGTGGGTCCCTTGGTCGGAGGGCGACCACCAGAGCGGGCAAGCAGGCAAACGTCTCTGGCGTGGAACGTCAGCGTGGCCTAATGAAAGCTATGATAAATTTGTGTAATTGTTCTCGCCAGTCGGTTGGTCAGGGGTGGCCGAGCTCGAGGGGGCTTCGAGAGGGAAGTTCGGGAAAAACGAACGGGCATCGTTGGTGTAGGTGGCCGGCTGCTTGGCTGGTTCGCAAGCAGGCATTGGTTAGACGTGACCTCCGCAGATCCTGACGGATGGCCCTTCAGTCGTCGTCGTTTGCGGGCTCCGGAGAACAGTCAACGGGCTACGTGCGCCGCTCTGGGCGCGACTTGACGCTTCACGAGGGAAAAAAAGAGACAGCTCGGATCAAAACCTTCGGCAGAACCATTTGCCAAGGAACCAATTCCCATGTCTGACTCGAAGTCTTCGTCCGCTCCAATCCCCATAGCCCGATTCGTATTGGAGTCCGGGACCAGGAAATTTCAAACAGCATCTGAGACCCGAGAATAGCTAGCCGCCGTCAGACGCGCCATGCCATGAATAAGGGAAAGTGGTGCAGATTTTCTATTGCTCGCCGTGGAAAACCACAAGGAGGCTCTGCACCCGACCGATTGTTCGATCGAGGGTAGAAGTCCAAAAGGCGTTCGAGTGCGACTTTTTCGAGGGGAGGGAAGGGGGGTGGAGAATGGCAATCAGGGTCGAGAGATGCTACGCCTCTGCGAAGGGGATTCCAGGGGAAGAGTTGGCGGTACACACGTCGTGTCTGATGAGCGAATTCAGTCAGAGCGGAACCGGGCGTGATGGAGCAACCCGTACGTTATTTTGCTTGTTCGGAGCACGCTCTGCGTGCGATACGGACCGGCGAGCTTCACGGATCGAGCGCGCTGCTCCAACTCGATTTGACCGGGTTAGGATCTGATGGCTGGAAAAAACGACGAGGACCGAGATAAGGGAAATCAATCGGGGGATGCACAACTTCGAGGCTAGCGGACCATGATTCGAAGACCGCCGTAGAGGTGTGAGTCTCAACGTGAAAGGTAAACACACCGAATGCCCGTTCGGAGGATTCGGACGCAATCAACGCCGACGGTAGTCATTCAAGACTCAAGTCCAGTCATTGATGTATTCCATGAGCTCATTCCTACACTGTCGACCCCTGAAGGGAAAGAGTACAACCGATCTTGACGGGTTTCGGCTTATTCTGGAAGGAGCAGGCACGGGACACGGAATCGTTCCAAAGCCTGCTACCTCCCGTCAGGCCGCGGCGTGGGTTCCCTCAATGGAGGTCCCCTCGAGGAACCCCAGAAGGGTTTTCCCATACTCCCATTTCCCATTTTCCGTATCGACTTCCGAGGGGGTCACAGTGAGACTTTCCATCACGGTTTCCGTAGGGCCCCCCGTCAGAATTTCCGATGGGCCGATGGGGTTCCCGACTGGGGTCCTGTCAGGAAAGGCGGAGATTCCTTCGAACCCGATTCCGCCAAAGACGATGAAGGCAATGTACCTCATGAGAGACGGTGCGTGGCTTCACTCTGATACCTTGTAGTACGCGGTCCCGTCTCCTAACCAGGCGCCCGGCTGAAAAAGACGACCCGTGGCGTCGGCCGGTGCGGTGCTCTGTGCCAAAAGCGACATTTCGAGGAGGAGGAATCGAACATTGCAGTCGCCTTAACCGGGGCGAGATGTTTTCCGGGGAAACGTTGAGCAGACCATTTTCAGGATTCGGAACACATCAACGATTCAAATGGAGAATGATTCGACGATGATGCCGGAAGAGGGAGCCCTCCCGTTGGATTGTTGAGAAAGAGTGCTCCCGCATGAATACAATCCCGACTTTTTAAAAGTCGGGACATCTTGAAGCTTGACATAGAAAATGAAGAGGTACAATGAAGGCTGCAGAATACCGCCAAATATAATTCGACGAAGTGCCGTTTTCTTGGTGTTGACGTTTTCTTCGCGGCGCGGGATCGAGAAAACGAAGGCTCCGAAAAAAAATCAGGGGCGGATGAAGTATGCGTACATTCCTGTCAGCTCAAGATCGGCTTCGATCACTGCAAAAAAACCTGAATGCGCAGTACCATCTGATATCGGTCAAGCCGGACTTTGATTTCAGAACCTCGCATCTCCTTGGACGAGAATCGCGTGATTCCGCGAGCCCGGCAAGTTACTTCCATTCTTAAGAGAACTTTCCTTTTTTTTCTTGGCCAGCTTTTCCGGCCGCTTGGTACTTTACCCTCGGAGGCGTCATGCTCATGCATTGCTGTCGGTTATCAGCTCTCACCGGATAACGAGTCAATATCCTCATGGAATGCCACAATACTGGAAACGAATTACCCTGATAAGAGGAAAAGATTCTTTGTTATCCGTTGAGCTCTCCCCGAGAGATCTTGAGAGTATCATCGATATTCTGAGCCTTTAAAATGAGAGTGAACTGTATTCTCCGAGAGGGCGCTATTTGCGATTTTCATTCCTGCACCTTGAGTCGTGGTCTCCGCGGTCCTTCCCGAAAATTTGCGGATTCCTTAAGGCCCAGTCACTGCGCTTGCTCCCCACGACTACGTTTTACGTTTACTCTGACGACGTCTACGCTGTACGTCGGCCTGGGCAGATTCGACGACTACGTCATTCGAGGGCGACCGACGACGATGACGCAAAAGAGAGAGGCGTGAGCAAGACGTAAAGGAAAAACATAAATTTTGAAGTTGGCTCGACATTAGGCGCCACGCTGCTCTGATCGATTCATCATCTGAGGACGACGTCGAACGCATGGGGCTCCTGCAAGGGATCTTTCGGGCGAGCGAGCGAGCGAGTTCATTCTTTCGTCTCTGTTCGTCCTCCTATTCCCGCTTTGACTCCGAGAGGAAATTCCGAGCAGACGGGCGGCGAGCGGGCAGGCGGATGAGCGAACGCACGAGAAGGCGGCCGAGCAGACGAGACCATCGTTCCTCCGTTCGTTGACGTCGTTGGATGAAGGAGACTACTACTATCAGGGAATGTTCCCTGCCGGCAGCTGCATCAACTTCCTTAACTGCTCGCTGTGTTCTTCTTTTTGCTGCTGGCCTCGCTTCTCCCCGTTTCCATACCGGCAACGGCATCGTCATCGCCGGTGTCGTTTGATCGTTGTTGTTGTGCTCGGGAGGATGAGCACAACAGTGATGGTGATGGAGTCGACGTCCTACGTTCGTGGCGTTTTTCAGCGGCGTCGCTTACGTGGGTGCTTTTCAAAGCTACCCGCCGCTCAATGGCCCACCCGGCCGGGCGCCCGCCCGCCCGTCTCGTCCCACGCGCTGAGTTCCGCTCGTGTACTCCGGAGTTTACTGAAAAGCTCCCCATACCTGCGCGTGGAGGGAAAAAACCCTCTGGAACTTCCGCAGCAGATCCGCCACTGGTTCTCCCGCTGGGCAGAAGAAAGGCCGAAGGCAAACGCCGTCGGTCGGTGCGGCTACAAAAAAAAAGACGAAGAAACCGAACTTGGGTTAGAGGCAGTCGAAAGTAGACGCTGAGCAAACGTTGCCGTCGGAGCCGAAGGAGAAAGAGCGGGCGGCGGCGCAAAAGGAGGAGGAGGTACGATAACAAATGGAAGATTTCTCCCGGAGTTTCCCTCCGTTTCCATCGTAGGAGTCAAGTCGTTCTCCTTTTATCCTTTGCTGCCTCGGTTCCGCCGCGGAGAGCAAGTCGGTTTCTCCCAAATGCGTTTTCCATGTCGCTATTTATACCACTTTGTGCCAACCAACGAACAGTCGGAGAAACGTTCGCTCAGTCTGGTTCACTGACTGACTCACTGACTGACTGACGGACTGACGGCAGGACGGACGAACGAACGAACGGATGAGCGTCCGTCGCCCCTCGAGTCTCGCAGCAATGTGTTCACGCTGCCTTCAGAAACCCATAAGACAATAGAGCCACAGGATGTTGGACCGCCAATTCCCTCGTCTTCAAAGGTCATGACTCCGAGCCGAAGGTCAGCTCACCTGGCTAAGGTTCTCTAAGGAGCAGATCCACGGAGAAAGCCGAATAGGAAACCATGAGCCGGACCGCAGAGTATGCCGTTTATGGGCTCTAGGGAGCCTTTATGAGCACTATCGGACCTTGGGTGTCAGGGATCTCTTTTGCTTACAATTAGTTCAATGAACCGTGAAAGATGAAATCGGGGCGTTCTAGGACGTAGATCCCGAACTAGGCCTGCGCAGAGAAGATCTGGGTCGCAGAAATTTCAAGGAATTTCGGGCTCACTGCCTCGCTGAGAAGACTGAGGCTCAGCGATGACAAAGCAGTACGGGGTACGGTGTCTCGATGATGTCAGTTCACTTCGATCGCGCTCGGATTCAATCTTCGTCGCAAAGGCAGCGAACCTCAGGAAAAAGCAGCAGACGAATTGCGAAGACATCCCTCAATGAATTTCAGATGCAGTTTCCCGCGGCCGAAAGTACCATTTGAAATGAAACAGAACAAACGGTGTGTGCCGGCTATTTGGTCGACTCGAACGTCTGTGCGGGTTTGCGATCTTTGCGGAATACGTCTGTTAAGTCCAATCGTACCAAGTGCCCGAACGAATCGAGGTCAGATGCTTTCCTGGTTTCTCTAAGAGAACCGTACGAGGGTAACGCCACCGCCAACTCGGTTCCGCTGTGCTCCGTCGTCTCTTATGTATCTCTTGCCTCCTCCTCGTCCTTCTCGATTCGCTACTACTGTCCTGCTCGATTTCCGCCCCCGCAGCCCTCTGTTTCCCCGTTTTCCTGGTTTTCTCGTTTCTTACATAATGGACGACACCAAGATGCTGCTGCCTCCTCCAAAAGGTTGCAACTTTATGGTGTTTCCTACTCCTTTTCGAGTGCTCTACCATTTTTTAAGCTCGCTTCCACAAGGGTCACCTTGTTTCGGCGCTCTGCGGAAGCGCTCAGAGTTGATTCAGTTCAGTCAGGGATCCCTCTCGGCTTCAATCATCGCCGTCATTATCGTTGCCTCCGTTCCCGTTCCTTTCATTTTTTCATGCTGGGACGATGAGAGAAATGTCGCGTCGGGCCACCCAGGAGCCTTGTCAACGTTGGGATCAATCAAAAGATTTTCGAGCGCTCAAAAATAGGGAGCCGTGTCGGTAAATATGTGGTTCACACGGGAGACGGGAGGAATGTCTGCGACGCGCAGTTTATAATCTGAAAATGACGGTTAGGCCCATCGGACGTACGCCGTTCCTGCGCCGGCTGAACGGAACGTTTTGTTTCGGCCGTCGCGTCGCTCCCCAGGACCGGCACGCACCGAATCGAACGCTCGTCGATCAAGAGTGTCGGCATCGTGTGATTGAATTCTCGATCGATTTTCGTTCGCTGCTAGGAATGCTCACTCATTAGAGATTTCCCATGACAGACTTAATGGACTCCCCAGGAAGAGGATCTCGGTCGAGCGCGTCTGCTCCGTCTGGAACACTCTGACTGCTATCGCTCTCGCTTCAGAGGCGGACCCGGGGAGTCGCCTAGCGGATTTGGATCTATGTAGAGCAGGGCTGTCCGACCAAATACGGCCAGCGAATGGAGAAGAGGGTCGAGCGCGACGAGAGGAGATGGGACTATGGGAGATGGAGGATCGGGCATCGGACCGACAATGGAGGAACGCAACCGTCTTGATCCAGTCGCTTTCAATCGATTTGTTTTGTATCAGTTCCAGACCAGTAGTCCTCTGCTCTCGCCGTCATTCCTTTCTGTTTTCTTGCTCCCGGCCCCCATCCTTCGTCCTCTTGTTTCTCCTCCGCAATTTCCCCCATGTTCCCCATTATCCTTCATTTCTCGTCCATTATCCTTTCCCCCCTCCACACTAGATTCAATCTTCCTCTCTCCTTCCTCTCCCTGGGTCGCGCCCGGATTTTTGATTGCTCTTATTCTTCCAGGGACTCCCCCTCCGTTCCTTGGATCTTTCCCCCTACGAATGTTCATGTGACTTCTTGCTCTGCCTCCGGCCGTCGACAATGCAGGATCGAGGCCGGAACGCCTACCTTCCCTTTGGGCGCGACATTTGCGACTCAGAATCCGGAGATAGCAGCGAAGCGTGTCGGGAGGGTGTCCTGAGCGGTCATCGTGGCCTTCAATCCTCTCGAGTGACGTCTGTGGGAACGCCTGTGCCGAGGAAATTAGGAGAGATGTCTCTTGTTTTTCGTTCGGAAACGAATTCGGGAAGAGCTACCCCACGGAAAGGCTGCTCTAGTTCGCCCCACAGCGACTGCGTAAAGCTCAAAAAGTCTCGTAGGCTGGGCTTCTTACTGATCACTTTAGCTACTCGAGCCGCCTAGTCAACGCGCGGGCGGAAATTCATCTACGCTAGAAGAGTCGACATTTTCATCCTAGACCACGAGCCGATCATGAGTTTCTTGTCGGCGGAAGTTCCACAGTGTTTGATCCGATGCAGACGCGCGTTGGAAGCGAAGGCTCTGACACCGGGGAGTTTTCACGACCTTTGGATTTCATCCGACGGTGTCCCCTAGAGCCCTAGGGATTTTGTGACCATTACCGTAATCGAGCCGCGGGGAAATTGCTCGCATCCCCTAGCATTTTCGTGGGTGGTAATTGTCCGTTCGAAAGGAAGATGAGAACTCCTGTCGGAAGCTATCCCAGACAATTCGAAGATCGCATAAAGCTTGCTGTGTCCCTCTCCCTGGAGCGAGCGCGAATTTCCCCGGATTCCCGAGATCTGAGGGAAGCGCAGCATTACTCAATGGATGCAGCAAGCCTACATGGCTCGGTCACAATCCCCGCATGAAGCGTGTCTGAGTGAATGCAAATGTGGAACAGCTTCTTCAATTGCGCTGCTTTTTTACTGAAACCTAATCATCGCGTAGCGGAAAACAGACGGAAAACAAGAGAGCTTATTAGAATACATCTCTCATCCTTCAATATAACATATGGCAGGCGAGCTCTTGAGATTCATTTTCGATCAACGAGACCTTGAGGAATGATGCCAGCGAAAAGAGGCGATCGGGGAGAAACGTAGGATCTTCGAAATCAGCTGCATTGTGGACTCGTGTGAAGAGGGGGATCGAGCCGGCATGCGAGCGAGTTGTTTTCGCGAAAAGTCCTCTGAGGCTCTCGTTCATGTTACAGATTGGCTCTCATGAGACAGCGAACACGGGTCAAGCCGAAAGCGGGCGAGTATTGAGGGAATAGGAAGTTTCGAGGGAGGTGAGAAGCGTAGTAGAAAACATCGAGATGGCGGAGCCGCGTGCCCGGGAGAGCCTCTGGAGCTTCCCTCTGAGGGAAAAAATATTTTCAACGCTTCCGTCTCACGATCCGCTTACTCAATTTCTCTCCCTCTGCAGACCGGCATGGTTGCCGAGAGCTTCTCCCCAGACGGAGAAAACAAGGATGTGGATAGAATTCCGATTACCCCGAATCGATGGAGGAGGTACCGAGACGGGCGTCTTGGAACACTAGGACGCCGAGAGAGAGAAACCTCCCACGGTTCACGGAAGGCAATCGGTCGATGCGAGAAGTCGAGCGGCGTTCGGATCGCTATTGTCGGTCTCCAATAAGATTCCGAGGGGAGCGCGATTTTCGGAGAAGCCTCTCGACCTCCTCCAATGAATCCTCAGTTCTTCGAGAACTCTCACCGTATCACAGAAGGCGATCAGATCTTCGAAATCGCGACAGACGGAGCTCCCGTCCGACGGGCGATCTTTGAGTCCCATCAGCTGATGGCAAATCGGGGGAGAGGTCGAATGAAAGACGTCGCTCGTCTACTGTGAGCACCGTCAGCCAGCTCAGCTACCAGTTCATAATCAATGCTGATCGAGTCGCTGGTTCTCCGACCCGAAAACGAATATCGGAATGGGTTTCGGAACTTGGTAGCTGTTCGTACAAACACGGTACATCGGCTATCTCGAGGGAAGTTGCTCCTAGAACGCCAAAAGTGCGGATTCCAGAGGGATGAGCGACCCCACAAGCGGACCCGGGAGCCGCGCTCGGAGGGGCGAGGGTGCGCGGAAAGAATCGGGGAAGATTGAGGCGGAGCGGAAACGGAGCCTGAGTGGAGCGGCACAACGAGGACGTCGAGTGGGCTCGCCCAGTGCAGTGCACGCGGCAAAACGAGACGCAAAGCGGGAACCAGCGTGTTTATGTAGGCAATTTCCCGAGGGGGAAGCGCCTTCCTCTGCCTGTAGGGACTACTAAACGGATAGCGTTGCCCCAGACAGTCGGCCCTCGTTTCACAGTTGAAAGTCAGACCCTACGGTAGGCAACGCCGCGGACAGACGGCCAGACAAGCGCTGAAGTTCGCCGACTTCTATAAGAAGGGAAACGAAGGAGGGGGAAACGACAAGTCGTTCGGGACTCAATCGAAGTTCAAGTCGAACTCTGATAGACAGACAGGTGCTTCGACCGGGCGATCATCTATCGATTTTGCAGTGGCGGCACACCAGTCGGCCGTTCTCAGTTTTCCGCCCGGGAAAAGTCGCTGAGGAAGCGATCTCGTCGACGGATCGAGAGCGATAGGTGGTCGAGGAGCGTAAACGCGGGGCATCTGATTCTGTTCTCGGAAAACTCTGTTTTCCGCTTCCAACAGCTTCGGACATCGGTCGAAGGTCACCCCGGATCCCCGTGAGAGGACAAAATCCGAACTTTCTGTGTTTCTCCTAACCTGAAAGATTCTGCCAAGTAATAATTCGACGAGATCTCCGACGCATGAGTGACTGGTTCCCTGAGATTACAGGGCGGAACCCGTCCACAGGACGCTTAGACAAGATGGCGAACCGTGATGAAAAATGATGAAACGCCTAGCTGAGCTTCATTTTAGACGAGGCCGAGCAGATATCGTTGTCACTAATCACCCTTCGTGTCACCAGTAGTTGCTGCCGATGTCGACGGCCAGAGGCGCCAGCGATCGTTGAGAATCTTGAGCTCGGGTTCGTCGCTGAATATGGCAACGATGTCTCCGCTTTTGTCACCGCTCTCGGCTCGGGCTCGGAAGCCTTCTTCTTGTGCTTCAAAACCCACAAAATCTGCAGCTGAAAGTCTCCTGAGTCGGATTCGGATCGTGTTTCTCTTCTACTTATCCACCTGAATTCGATTCCGATGCTGTCTGTAGATTTCGGGAGCGTAATCCCGATCCAGGGAAGCCTCATTCACGAGAAAGGCGGAGGAGGAGAAGGGAATAAAATCGAGGCGAGACGTCCGAGAAAAAAACGATGGAGCACAAGGTCAAAAAATCTGATATGGAGGCTCGGATGGTTATGATGATGGTTCCCCCTTCTCCGCCCCGAATATACTTCGTTTTTGTTTCCCGATTGGAAAACAGGTCGATTCCGAGCGAGTCTGGATCCGTCTGACCGGTCGTTTTCCGTCCGACCGCCTGCGCGCAATCGACTCAATGGTTTTCGGTATTTTCCACTTCGTCGTCCCGAAGCTCCCGAAGCGCGGCAGACTTCCCGGCCTCCGTCAACATTGCCCCCCTTCTGTTTATAGTTTCGGCCCTTCGAACCGGAGTGGAAGCGGACGGAATTTTTGGCTGGGCTAAGAAATTCACGCGACTCGATCGAGCAACGATTGTGGAGTTTCAAGAGATTCTCCTTCTTATCCACACATCGAATTCAGCGCCAGGGATTGAATCCGGGAACTTCTTCCCCAGACATCCGTAGTATACTGAGGCTTGAAGTCTAAAAAATGGGGAAGAATGTGATTTATAGGGAAGAAGACCCTTGACGGGGACTTTCCGCGAAACGGTAACTCAGGACGATCATTAGGATAGAGGGGAAGCTCACACGTCGTGACGAGTGAGGGTTTCGGGAAAATTATGATTTACTTTTGAATGCCTATATTTTATTCGGGCTAGGCGGCGGAGGCAAAAAAGGTCTCCCGTTTTCGATTCGAGCTTGATTTACGCCTCCCGAGCTCGAGCTCTAGGCTCGAGGGTTCACTCCGTCGGCGTCACTCGCGGGATTGTTGTTTTAGCCCCGATTTGTCTCGCGCAGCCTTCACATGCTTTTCAATTCAGATTGAGACTTAGCCGAGAGGCGCTGCTCGGGAGAAAGAGCATTGCGTAAGCGCAGCTGATCTCTGGGGTTTTCGGCAAGATCGATGCATGGTAGCTCGAGCTCTCTTCCCGAAAACCCTCGGGGAGATGATCAATTCCAGATCGAGCGAGACTTCCCGAAGAGAAGTCTATGCGATCCTCCGCTCACCGACTTTGGAGTACGGAACGAAATTTCGAGAGTCTCGATGGCGAGGAAATGAATTGAAGAGCAGACCCGAAAAACGCCCGATTTGGCAAAACCCGAGGCCCCTCTTCCAGTAAGCAAGCTACAGGGGAAAATGAAGATTTCTCTTCTTTTCGTTTCCAAAAGACCGCTTCCATGAGATTGTTGGCGCGCCGCGCTTGATGGCTTTACGAGCACTGATCTCCACATGGCGCTGGGTTCGAGCCGCAGGGGAACGGATTCATCATCGACGACAGTGATCACGACAAATGCTACAACTCTCGTTTCCGACAGTGTTTAAAGAAGCGTAAAACGCTAGAAGCCGACAGCCAAACGCCTAAGAACAGGGAAGCTCACAATAAGTCTTCTTTCAGACTCATCATGGAGGACAGTCTGCTCGCTAGACCAGTCGCTCTTTCCGCCTCCAGCGAATTAATCAAGCTGTGAGTGCTTGGCTTAGGGCTCACAACGAGCGGTTTTGTTCGTTGTGATTGCAAAATATTTGATCGTTCAACTGTAAACCAGAAGAGAACTCTAACGTCATCCAGCTAGTTTGGGAGGAAGGATTGTAGGAATTTTTACAGCTCAATCGAATTCGCAGCGAACCAATCGCTCCCTTGCCGAGAGTCTGGACTTCCATTTCGATGGCAACCTGGTGAGTGGATCCTGGCGTCTTTCTCCTTGTCTTTTGCTCTTTTTTCTTCCCCCGTGCGAAGAGCTAACCGACCCAGCGGACTTTCCTGCTTCATGGGTCGATTTCGGCAACATAAGCCGAGAGCGAATAGGCGGACCACGTCAAGGATATCTAGAGGTGAAATCTCAAAGACAATTGGGAAGACAAATTGTGCAAGAACTGGATCCGGTCCGTAGATAAGAGCGGCGAGGTCCGAGGCACCTTCACTGTCTCTTCACCGTCGATGGTATGGGTCAGGAACACATACCAATGTCGAAGAATTATTAAGTGAGGACAAGACGTGCCTGACAAACTTAAATTCACGGGTCTTGGCCTAATGTTGCTGCCGTAAACCGTATCGTTATATAGAGGTGTCCATGTACAACAATGCCCACGAATCTACATGCCCTCCAAACGAAAAAACGTCCCATTCGGGCAGACCGATCGCTTGAAGCGCGACTTTGCCGGAAACCGCTCTCGCGAAATATGCAGAACCTGTAGGGTTGATCGTCCTCTTCCTCCAAAGTTTCCTCGCACCTCTAATCATGTCTGGCGGAATCGATGCGTCTTTCCGCCATGAAGAGAACGGATCCGTCTGACGGGACAGCCGCGCAGAGCCCGAGGTCCAGGACTGATGGTTTCCTTCATGTCCAATCGACACTTGACCCCGGCGATACGCCTGCATCCTCCAACTTCTTTCCGGTCGTCCGCGGGCAGAAAAGGCGGAGGGAGGCTGCCGCACACCTCAGGACCGTATAGCTCGATGCCAGGATTGATCCCGGGGCCTAATACAGCATGATAGACTACATCTTTTCCAGTGACTCCCCTGGCGCCCCTGATTCCGTGGCGTCAGTATCTATCTCTTCGTCACGTGGAGATAGAGAGCCAAGGCGGAGAGACTCAGAAGTGAGTCAAGGGCGTAGGTGCGTAGGCAAGGAGATGATATTCGGCTTTTTTCTCCCGTGGGGGTCTCACGATAAGGCTTCTCTTTATAGATCCACGGCGAACTTGAGCCCGGACTGACTCTGGAGTCGCGATGTGGTTGACCGTCCGCGTCGTGGGGGAAAATTATTCCTGATCGACTGTGAATCGATGAGCTCTTCGCGTAGCCACAGAGACTGAATGGCAGACCGAGAAGAAACTCTTTCATAAGGTGTAAGAACAAACAGTGACAAGTGTCCGGGTCGATAGGCAAAGGAGTCGTTGCAGTGACATAATCCACATCGCTCAAAATGCAAATGATGTTTGCCGCGTGCAGCCAAGCTCGCGCGAAGCCGGGCTGCGCGTCGCGCGACCACTGTCGCGTGCTCTTTTTGGTTTCCTTTGCCTCGGAGCTTCTACATACATTCATGGTTCCATCAGCCGGGCTTCTCCTATGGAGTTCGACGTACCGGAGGCGCGGAACCCTAGGACCGATATAGCCGAAGGATTCGAACTTATCACGATGTTTCTCGAGCACGGAAGCTCAGAGTTCTAGAGTTCCCTCGACGGTGCTCATCCCGAGACGTCACGACGAGATCACTCCTCCTGGCTTTGCTGTCAGGAAGCTCCACATCTGGAAATCAGCCATAATACCTTCAAGATGCAAATGGAGATTTCTTTTCTTTTCGCTTGTCGAGCATCCATCATATTCGAGTGGGTAGATGAGGTCATGCAAATTTATCTCCGCTCGTCTCCCTCTGCGAATGAAGGCAGACCACCTTTCTCTTGTGAGTCGAGCAGCCTTCGGATGTTCTACTACTACGATGACCACCGCCACGAAAACGTCGAGTACCATGTCTCCGAGGCGTGTCGCACGAAGATTTACTGCCCTCAAGATCTCCAGGGAAACGTAACCGTACCGGGGAAGCAGCTTCAGAAACCTCAATACCAGATCACCCGGCTATGATCTATGACCCGGCTTAGACTTGCTAGCTTCCTGCAGGCTAAACGAGATTTCGAGATTCAAAACCCTGCGCGAAAGCTCGCTTTGGCTTTGTCTTATCCCGCGAGACCTCGCTCAGGACCCGTCAACATGATCCCCGAGAACGACCTACTCATCTTCCGGCTCGCGCTCACCCCGTTTCGACTCCGTATAAGGAAGCGCTCCGCAGAGTTACTCCAAAGTACACCTCATGCTTGCCCGGGAAATCGAGTAGGTGCGTGACTCGTTGACTCGTAGACAGCTGCTGGTGTTTTCGGAGGCGCAAGAGGGGTTCTTGGTATTATCGCCAATTCTAGTGTCTGAACATGAAATATAACTTGCTTTGCCGTCTTGCGATAGCGGAAGCCACAGCGTTCCGCGAAGCACGCCCCGTTGACCGGTGGCAGCGACTCTGTCTCGAAGGGTTTTAAGTCGACCATACCATCGTCTACATACACACCCATCTGTATTCCTCCAGAGCAGCGCGGCGGCCCCGACTCGAAAGAACGCTGAGGCCTCTAGTTTTTCTTCTTCTCCTGAAACTTCTCCTAAAACTGTTACATAGTGTTCTTCTCGAGGTGTGACTAGTTCAAAGCGATCTTTCGACGCCAGTTCATATTAGGAGATGTCACGAGTGTCGCTTGTGGCCGCTGCTGTCGACGACAGTCATCCATCCGCTTGACCAGGGCCTCCTTCGCTGAAGACCGAGAGCCAGAGATCTTTGAGCATTCGATTTGACGAGCCGATTTTCAAGATACCGACGTTGGCTCATTGAAAGTTCACGGACGAGAAGCTACCGGAATCGCAGCCACGCCAGCCCGCCCGTGAGAAAGATTCACGCAGTCGAGAGCCGCCGCTGCCGGAAATAAATCGTCCACGAACAATGCGTGCCAACTCGATTAACAGATTATCAAGAGACATTGTTTTTCGCTTGACAAATGAACGCAAGAAAATTCCACCTCTGCGGAACACAAATCTTCCCCTTTGTTTGTGAGTGTAAACGCTTTGATATCGAGGGAGAAGCCGGCGGAACCTCTTGAACCCGCCACATGGGGAAGAGTCCGCGAGCGCATCATTTATCAGACGCCCCGGTGATGAGAGTAAGCTGATTCACTGCCGGAATTCATCTTGTATTATACATCCAATGCCGGATTACCTCGAAGGAGCGCGGTCGAGCCTGGATGAGCTCACTTTGGATCGAGATGGATCGTACGAAAATCTCGGAGCCTGACGGTCAATCGTCGATCAAAGTCCCTGCTCACTGCTCAATGCTCCGGGCTCAACAGTCGTTTGAAAGTATTCAGAAATGAGCGAAAAACAGCACGATTCTCGAAACCGAGGCATCTGGTCTCTTCCGACCGCGGGACGCGACCAAGGGGCGAGCGTGCTCCTAGTCCCGGCCTCTGGTTCTTCGGCACCGGAGCTCTTCTAGTTCATTCGCTAAGTAGGGGAAGTTGATCGGGCGCGTATTTTGCTCCGGTGATCCGCTTGTGTTGGTCTTTCGAATCGTGAGAGATAGGCGAAACTCCAGCCGAGGGTCATGAGCTTCCCGCAAACGCGGACTGACATCCTCGGCGAACTCTCCAATGATGAGGACTCAGAAGAATCTCAATCGACTGATCAACGCCAGGGATCCGAGTTCCCTTCTGGAGGTTTCTGTCCAACCGATAATGTAGGGAATGAAATATGGATCGTGGCCAACGATTTCCTTGTGCCAACATACGAAATCGGTGGTCTTCTCTAGAAGCTTGTGTAATGGCTTGTGTCATGTTTACCCAACGAGTCAATGCTTGGCAACCTCGGAATATTTTGATGACACGAAAGTGGTGCTAACCGAGATCATCGGGGAGCTTATATCTTTCTGGCGATCTAAACGATGCGATTCGAACAGGGGTATGGTGCGAACAGAACGAACGAGCGAGTGAGGCACCGAGCGGCTCTCTCTCTTAGTCTCATGAACTCAGGCTATTGTGACCAGGCAGAGGTCGAAGCGATCTCTTGCAACTCTGGTAGTGAGCTGACAATCTCCTTAGAGGCAAAATCGGGCAGAGGATCTCCAGGAGGAAGTTCTGAGACATTAGGAGTAAATTATCGTCGTGATGATGAGCCGATGTTCTAAGGGACTTATCGGAGCTCAAGAATTCGCGTCGAAAGCTCAGAAAATCTTTCTTCGAAAATTCCCCCTCGCGACCTAAGGCACCCTGGATAGGCGCACGCGGTACGACGGACGGGCAATCCCGGGTGAGGTGCGTTGGCATGACTCCTCTTGTCCCTCTCGATGCCGTTATGCTGAGGGAAAGACAGCGGCGCGGAGCGGTGCTGCTTTTTGTTTCCTGCGAACACGAGTCGAGCATCTTTCATCTTCGTCCGTGTCAAACGCTGCGCTCACGTCCCTCTTCGACAGACGCACACATCGACACATAGTCACACTTTCTCATAGAGCCTCGGAGACACATCTCGCTTGCGTTCGACTTAGGGGAGGAGAGAACGAGCTGACAAGAAGAACGAACTGAAACATATAGATTGGCACAGGCATTTTCTACGCTCGCTCTCGTCGAGTTCGGAATACTCTTTCGAGAAGTGGCTACCGTGTCACTCGACTCCAGGTCGCAGGAACCCCGTCTCTCGTCGAGAACGTGCAACCGATCGGCGAAAGCCATGAAAAGAAAAACAATGCACTGACTGAAAGATGGTATTTCGCATGAACTCCTCTCGCGAAAGTTACTTTTAGCTTTGCCGCCGGGATGTGAGGGAGCCCGAGAGCACGGAGTTCTGTCGTCCTCTGACATCAGCTGGACACCGGCGACGCGCGTGGCACCGACAAGCAAAGTCTGGGGTTCCGCCGCTAGACAGAGGAACGATCTACAAACGCGCGCTTAGGGAGAGGTGAACAGAGCGGCTGGCAGCGCGTTTCGCTCCATTGAGAGTACATAATGTAGAAAGCAAGTTGTCACACAAAGGGAACGAAGTTCGTTGTGTGTCCACAAATTGTTCCGCATGCAGCTTCCTTATGCATTCTCGTTCGTGCTCTCTTTCTTGGCGGCTTCCCCCTGACGTCCTACCTCGTGAATGGGTAAGTGAGTGTGTGTATGTACGTGCATCTGGGTGTTCCTTTGTCGGTGCTCCCCCTGCTCCGCTCGACGAAAGCTTAAGTTGTGTTTGACGTCAAACTTTGAGACAATGCTGTCGGTTCCTTGATGAACACGGTCCGTCGTACAAAAATCGAGTTCGCTTGCGGCCCCGTAGAGGAGAACGGAGCGAGAAGAAACATTTCCCAAGCGAATCCTTCGAAACGCCCTGGGTTCTCGATTTTAATTCATCATCCAGGTCAGCTATCATGGTCCGGAGCTTACGCTCCGTCGCTTCCGGGAATCCGTGGAAGATCGAGGACGTTGTCTCGCCCCCCTCACCCGTTCACTGACTGCAGACGCGCCTGACTGTCGCCGAATGGGTTCCTCAGCTAGGCGTCACGACATAAGTGAGCAAGACGTCGTTCCGGAGGGAGGGGTGAGCATGGCTCTTCACGGCGATCGTTGCTGTCGTCACGCTTGCCCAACGCGGCGGCGGCGGACTAGTTGTAATTAATTGAGATAAGCTCACTTTAAGCGAATACCTACAATGCTTTGAGAAATAATGATCTTCAAGTCGGAGAGCTCGTTGGGCCCGCGGAGAGAAAGAGTGAGATAGGGTGCTCCGAGAGAGCTAGGTGCGCGGTAACACTATCACGAGACGGGGATAATGATTTTCTAATGGAAGACGAGCGTCTGTTTCGCAAATTCGCGACGTGGGAAAACTCCGTCGCTAGACTGATTGCCGATTCGGGTCGGGAAAAGTTCCCTTTCGAGCTTTGATTGAGACAGATGGCATCGAGGATCGGGCCAATGCAGAATGTTCACCCGCGAAAAGGTATCTCGACGACGCCCCTCTCCAAAGTCCCATTTAGAGCAAACCTTGAGCAACGGGGAATCTCTCGAGACAGTCGAACTCCGATCTCAGAGGGATCATCCGGGACGAATGTGCTCGTCTCTGCTGCTCCGAGCTGCGACCCCATCTTCACGAGTGACACCCGGCTCAAAGAGCGAAGACCTGCTCAGTGTCTTTGAAGGAATATCATGTCGGGAAACGATTCTTCTTATCCGATCGGAGCGTGTCCCCCGAGTGTGGGTGTCTCTCGAGCCGTTCTGGAGGGCCTGGGCGGGGTGGAGACTTCCTACTCGAGCATTTTAAAGGTCCCCGGCGACAAGCTTGAGCGTCTGCTACATGCATACATTATGTACTATACATGGAGACTGTCTGGATACTTTTCGAACTTCTTCCTCTATTCTCAGAGCTATATATCAACATGCTTAGGGACCTAGTCCGTGAGCTTCTAGACTGGCGTACTGTTGTTCGCTTCGCTACCCGGTCGGTCGGTTTGGCAACTTGCCACAGCATTCGTCAATTGTCCACTTTCAGGGTGAAGGCGATTCTCTCTGTGTCGTCGAGAGTTGTTCTTGAGAACTTTTAACGCTTAAGATTGGTGGCTTCAACGATTCTCTAAACACTCAGACGAACTGACAGGGACCGGCGGCCCTCCGAAACAGAGAACGAGGTCTAAACGGCCCTCTCTCAGAGTCGGATAATCCTCTCCATGTTTGAAGGGATTCGCGAGCGGGTTCATCCGGGGCATGGGTACGAAAGATTCTTTTGTAGCCTCCCCGTTGCAAACAAAAGGTTCCGATGCGGAGAAGCATTTGAGTATTGCGAGGAACAAGGCCACGGGGACGAGATGAGGCAACAGAGGGGTGAGGGCGAGCATGCTCCGATGCAATCAGGAGGAAATGGAAAATGACCGATATAGAAAAGAAGGGACACATACAAACTTTCGAGAAGATAGCTGTGGAAGACTCGGATCACGTATCGCAAATACTTCGAATTTCTTTCCGAAATGAAAACATAGCGATCGGACGGTGCTCGTCGCGGGGGAGAACGCTGAGATTCCCTCGAAATACCTTGATGACTTCGAAATAGCTTTGATTTCTCGTCGGACAGAAGACTTCGTCGAGGTAATGATGTACGCGCAGCAAGCTGCGCCGATTTTTATCTTCGGATCTAATTAAAGCTCCCGTTTCCCGAACGACCCGCTTTAGCAGCTATTGTTCCCCGCGTGCACGTCGTGCTTGACGCCGTTTCTGCAGTCATCCTCTCGACGTCGGACATTCCACGATCGTCCCACGCGTAACTCCGCCAGCGTTGTACGCTGGTGGTTCTCTGAGCAAATCCCTCCTGAACTCTTCTTCATTCGTGTCTTCCTTTTTTTCCATCCGCGATGAACGACTATCAGAGCCTTCTGGGCCAACGAGGGAACATGAGGGACGAAGTTTCGTTGGGGTTTCGTTCAACATTCATTCCAAGCAGGGTAGGAAGGGTTTGCGGGATGCGAGGGAATCCGGAGAACGATCTACGGGTGATTCTCAAGCAGGGTATCCGAGAGGCAAAGGCCCTAGAACCGGTCGAGAGGAGGCCATTGAAAAACAGAAAGCGAAATCAGGGGGCTCTGAAAGGAGACATCGGGTCCCGGAGGAGGGAGGGTGCGAGTCAGATATTCCGCCCCCTAACTCGGGGCACTAATAACCTTCTGGAATTCGGCCGCCTTCGCGGTGTTCCCTTCCTGAGCAAGACAGTCGGCTGAAACGCGACTGCGTCCGCCATGCCGTCCCATCCTACAACGACCTTCTACCGGTCCGCGTACGCTTGCTCAACATAAGTACCTGAGCGGATCCCTCGCCGTCGGCTCGCCGGTCTTTCCGTTTTTCCCGAATGTGGGCCCATCGTTGGTGTCAGGACCTTTCCTGGAAGAGGCATGATCTTTCCCGCTCTCGAGGGCCAATGAAAGTTCTCCCGGCTCCTTTCGCGGTCCTCCATACGATAACTATGTCATAGAGGTGTCTATGAATAGCTTGGAGCGTCTACCGCTTTCGCCGCGCCGCCCCTGCTCTAAGCTGAACGGAATTCTTCTTCGCGCTAAAGTGGGTTCGACCGATCTCTCCAACTCGGAAAAACTCGCTCGTCGTCCCGCTCAAGCTGCGGAATGATGCTCCGGCATGCTGGCGGGACACCCCGATCAGAGCCTTGGCATCCAGAGAAATTCCGACGCCACTCTCCACACGCGGTGAAAGTCAGCGCCGCCAACGCCGCCTGCCTTCCGGCCAGCCGTCCTGAGGCGATCGCATCTGAACAATGTCCCGTACACGGGACCGATTTTATCGAAGTCCAGAGGATATCGACGAGAGCTCATACGTCCGGCTTTTGGTGTTCCCGCCGCCGCGCCCCGGGAACAGCAGCCGCTGCTGCTGCCGCCGCCGACGAACTATCTCGATTGAGTTGGAAGGCGAGAAGAGAGCGATTACGAAAATCCTGACGTCACGATTGCGAAACTTTTGACGTTTGTGGCAACACTTCTCGCGGGATTACACCGAGGGGATCCGCAATCACACACACCCGAGACGAGTCATAAAAAATACCGTACGCGAGATACCTACCGCAACGGGCCCGATTGGCAATAGAGGACTCTGTTCTCAGCTGTTCCCAGGCAAGCTTTCTCACGCCGCGTCGCATACGAGCTTTATTCTTCGCAGAGTGTTTTTTGGGCCTCGGCACAGCCGCTCTAAACGAGCGAGCCCACACGGAGTGGACTCCAGAGCGGTCATATATGAAGACACTTAATAACGTCAGTTTAAACTGGTGCCAAATAATTCATTTCCCGAACGGATCGATGTTTACCCAATTTCTTCTCTTACCACGAAATCATCCTCTATGAATTCATATTGAGAATACCGTTTCCGGCCACGAGCGCTCAGGAATGCTCTCTCCGAACGGAGTGTTTGAACGCAGGAAGTTCGCAGACAGCCTGTCGGGGAAGCCGGCCGGCAAGTGGATTTTCATTGTGGGAGATCGGCCTTTGCCGCGAGCAATATCTTCGTGCGCTGACTCCTGGTTCGCGCACACGCTCATAACTCGACATGATCTATGGATCGGATCTAGCTCTGAGAGCCACTTAATCAAAGCCAGTGCCCCTTCGGACCGCCGTTTCGACCAGCAGAACGACGCCATCGAGTACGTCGGTAGGGCAGTAACGTACCGTCAGGGGTGGGGGGAGGGTCAGGGTGTTCGTATCGCTCCGGGCATCGAGGCTCCGTGGGCATCGAAATGCCGAGAAATAGAAATTCTCGATCGACATGAAAACCGCGAAGTTCACTGTCACGAGCTTCTTGGGACTTCAGTGAGAGCCTCCGATGATACGATCGAGAGTCCTAGCAGAAAAAAATCGGCGGAGCTCGCTTCCATGGTCGTTGTTCCCGGAGAATGACCCGAGAATCCAGTGTAATCCCCGCTCCGTTAGAGCCCAGTGTGACGTCGCCTATGCTCAAAGGACGGGAAGAAGCCGGATTCCACGACCGGCTCTTCCTCCATTCCCCTCAACCATCGAGTATCGACCTCGCTGAAATTCCTTGAGTCTGGATCCAGTTGTCATATCGATCAAGGCACCTTTCGAGGATCTCTCTTCCCCGGGCACTCGAAACCGGAGCTTAGGACGCCGGGTATTATCCGTCGGCCTGGAAATGAGACGCTTCTGCAGAGATTCATTGAAACTCTGCAGTGGGAGCTAGAGAGGACCCTCAAATTCGCAGAAGTTTTGTTCACGGAGCCTGAGAGATTGGAGAAGTTCTCACCTCGGACGAGAAATCCTGAGCGGCCACGACGCTGAGCTCAGGCGAGACCGGTCGGACTGTATAACTATGTATATTATGGAGCAGGTGAGGAGCGAGCCACAGCCGACAGAGTCAATATGAGACACGAGCGCCAGGCGGCTACATTACGAGTGGATGGGCATGCCTTCTCAACAGCAGCCGCAGCTAACGAAGACTAGCACGCCATCGTTCTGAAAGTACATACGAACCGACCAACCAACCAGCGCACGAGTCAGGATAGGTGCCAGTACTCCTTTCCATTTCGCAGCGGGGATTGGCGCGTCACTATTCCACTGTATCGACGACTCTATGCGCTCAAGTTTTGGTCGCTGACAACCTGTCATTCCCCGGAAGGAACTCTCCGTTTCGCTTACTCGCGAGGTTCTCCTTGCTCCCTTCGCTCGCGTTGGCTCGGTTCCGACGGGGCTGAACTGCCGGAGAGATTTCTGATCTCTGCTCAGGGGATTGCTGGCTCCGAATCTTTCCGATGCGGGCGCCCAGGCGAGAAAAAACTGAGTAACGTATTTTCGATCGTGGATTCTTCAGCTTTTGTTGCAAGAGGAAATAAACGGGAGCGTCCTCATCCTGAACCGCTTCCGCTATGGCGCTCGTTTCGGTATCGCTCGCCGTTCCTCTGTGTTCCCCCGTCCCGCAATGTGCTCGGTGGCCCCTCCACTTTTCCTCCACCCAAACTTCACCACGATTCATGCGATCCTACTCGTCTTTTCCCTTCTCCCAATTCCGTGCGGGAGCGTCCCGTCCCCGAGCACCGCGCCGAAATAAAAAGGGCGCCGCGTGCCACGTATCGCTTGCGTAGGTCGTCTATCGGGGCGAGAGCGCAGCCATTAGCCGAAATTAAACTCGAATTTGAGTCAAATTCATTCCGGCATTACGAACACGTCTGACTATCTGACATCATTCGATTACGGCCGAGCGTTCAACTAATTAACTATGGAATCAAACTCACTACTCGAAAATTTCAGGTTCGATCTACTTCGCGATCCGTGTCAAATTCCAATATCCCACTTGCCATGTCTATCGGAAGAACACGTGTTTTCTCGCTTGTCTCGTTCTACCCTGTTTTTTGGGGAAAAATGTCATGTCTCAACCAAGAAGCGATCGCGCCTCGAACGACTCACGACATTGAAACATTGTTTGCGTTCGACCGCGGAGAGAATTACACGAGGCGTTCGACTAAAAATCAGATGATCGGAATCTGCCTATCGAGTGGGGCTGAAATCGCTGCTGTAAAACCTCCTCCACGGCTTTCTCCGGCCGCCAGCCCACGCTCGAGGTAAAAATCAGATTCAGACTGTCGGATGCGGGTCGTCTCGAATCGTGGGAAGAGCTTCACGTGCTAATATCCTAATTTCAATGAGCTATTCCGGTGATAAATTAGCGTAACCCACCCCGTTCGCAGGGGAGCGGGAAAGAGAAGTGCGGCGATCCGCAACTCTAAAAATAGAATCCAGCCTCCATGATTATCCCCATTTAGCCAGTTGGGGCAATTTAAATACAGATTGAACTCAATTGGGCGTGCTTGACACGATACGATATCCATCGAAGATCAAGCAGACCGGTGAATCGAACGAGCGGTGCTATTTTCCTGCACATCCGCGAGGAAACATCAAAACTGGGTGAACCTACGAACGACTGGAGTATTGCGTTAGGAACGGAATAAGACGGAGAGACCGTTCACGGATCTCTGAGATGAATGGGCTCTGTGCTCGCGCACGCAGTCGGCGAATACGTTCTCGTGCGCAAATTCTTCGCATGAACGAAGAATTATGTAGATCATGAAGCCGGCCTCCGGAGTATGGGCAAGCCTTAGCGACCCAAGCCGAGGAGTTTCTGGAGGACTCCCCATGAAAGAGTAGACGTGCGAGCTCGCATGATTGTTTGACGTCGGCGTCATCCATCTGATCACTGGAGGTGTTTTTTCTCCTGTTCGAATAGAGTAGAACAGAGGGATGGGCATGGCAGCTCCGGGACTCTCAGGCCACTCATCGTCTCGTGAAGATCGTTGAAGAGGCTTGGGATTAGTTTCTTGCTCGGACGATCTCAGCTGAAGACGGAACAGATGTAGTTTACATCACCTACGACAACTCCCATGAGGAGAAGCATGATAAATGGGATGACTCGTTTTTGCCTCAAAACCTCGAGTGCCTTAGCAGAGATAGAGATCCGGTAGGGAAACAATGGCCCGATGACCAGAGACCCGCACGAGACGGATACTCTCAAAGTCCCGCAGCAGAGATCGGGCCCGTCCCGCGCACCGAGAACGCACCAGCAATGAAGACGAAGGGTTGTCGTCTGAAAACGTCCAAGTGATGGACACAGGATCGCTGTGATGGAGCTAGAATCGACTGCCAGACTGACTGCTTCTGATTGGTCTGATGGCGGTAGACGTACGCTTCAATGTCGTACCGTTTTGTGTCAGAAGAAGACGACGACGCGACTCGGCGCCGCCGCCGCCGGGGAATACCTTCCCTCGACGGAGCCGTCAGCCGGCCGAGCTTCTGCCTGCCGGCGTGAAGCGCGAAGATTCCGGCAGGGCTCATCAGGGTCGCGCTCTGTGCTGTCTTGTTTTTCATCTTCTAGCGTGTCACTGAGACAAGAGGTAAAACGTCGACGACGACGAAGATGAAGAGGGAGAAGACACTGACACTTTTCTCTCGGCAAAGAAAGAAGAAGCTCGCCCTCCTGCAGCCGCCGACCGAGAGACTCCTAGACAGACCACACGACCGCAGACCAACGGGCTTGCCGAGCTGTTAGGGCCTCTTCTCATATGTGGCGGCCGGCAACGGTGGGTGGATGGGCCCAGGGCTCGGTATGAACCGAAGAAGGGTGGCAAGAACAGCAGCCATAGAGCGCGAGCCGGACGGCGGCCTACCATAGAGCCAAGCTGACTGGAGAACCATTCAGTTAGTGGGTTTGAAAGAATCGAAGAAGAGAGATCGTCTCTCGTTGATAGCCCGACACCGCCGGCCTGCCTGGACTAGAGCCCTACGAGCGTGACTGGCACTGGTGGCAGCCGCTTTATACGCCAAATAGATACATTTTATAACAACATTGAAACAAGCGGTCTCGTGGATGAATTCTCGCCCATCGAGACCGGCGGCTGCCGAGGAAGAGGGATCGCGAAAGAAAGAGGGCTGGTCAACTATGTAGTTCTGATATGCCCGAGATCCGTCCCTGAGCCCGAAGCGAAAAAACGTCTTCATTGTTCCGAATACATATATTATTTTCGGGAAATCGGGAAAGTCTACCGGGATAGCTCGGAAACGCCGTCTCCGAGCAGAAGAGTGACCATCGCTGCGAATAGAGCGTGAACCGATCGCCGGATTCTCGAGTTTCTGGAACCGCCCCGCTCTCCCAGCCCGCTCACATCCGTCGATTTCGGGAGCCATTCCTAATTGAAGGCACAAGTTTACTCGGCGTCCGCCTCCGGTTCGGATCCTGCCGCTTTTTCGATGCTTGGTTAGCTGCCCGGTCGATCAGTGAGTAGGAGTAAGTTCCTTTAGCAGCGTAATGAAATCAGACCGTCAATAAGCCGCACTATCGGAGTACAAACAAACGAGGGTGTTTGTGACAGAGTCGATTATTGCCCGGCCTCGAATCCGCTACTTTGTGTTGCAGCTCCACCGTCAACTGTCACCGAGAGCCGCTTGTTTTCTTGCGGGAGACTCGCTAAATCGTCGATTCGAGCGATTTGAATCGACTTTCAACTCAATAGCTCGGAAGGTCCAGCCTTTGTATAAGGAAGATGTCTCGATTGCAATGTCGATGCTGCGGGAGCGTGTCCTGCTGAATCGAGTTTCCCTCCGCGATGCGTAGGGAACTGTATCGGGAGGTCGTGCGCTCCTTGGCGCAGGGACACAGCGATCGTCGTCGACGGAAGAGGCGAGGTCGGGAGCTAGGCTCCGGACTGGGAGTTGAGCGCCGTCGTTGGGCCCCGATATATTCCCGGGCAGCTGTCACCTAGCGACCTACTATCTCCGAGCCATGACGTGCCCGGAATCAAAAGCAGCCATTATGAAGAATAATAATAATGTATTCTACCTCTAAGCGTATGGAGCACCGCAATAGTGATGGTTCGCCTTATTCCGTTTTATGAGTTTCTCTCGCTTCAATGAACTCGCCCATCTCCCTCGTGAAGTGCACGAGGCTCCTCGTTCACGTGATTGATTTAATCTTCGAGCAGCGCTGTGGTTTCTCCATCACGTCAACGTACCGAGCCCTCGATTATTAGTACGTCTCAATCGGGGCTGAATACCGCATTTGTTTTTTCCGAAATTTATGATTTATGAGCTTCCATTTCATGCTCTGTGAGCCGTGGCTCCAGCTTGCGTAGAAACTTGAAAGCACGCGGGCGCTCGCCGCTTCCTTGATGGGGAACAGTAGCTGTACGTGACGCTCCCCTTCCGAGGTACCGTACCCAAAAAACCATTATCGAGTCAACTAGACTCCATGACACGATATTCTCTGGAATCAGATGCCGCGACATGAGTTATCATCTCCATAAGAGCGAAGTCCGGACTCCCTCAAGCCCTGCTCGGGAACGTAGACCAGGGATCGGGAAGGGTGGCTAGCGGACGAGTGCGCAAGCGAGCGCTTCAATCAAATCACTGTTCGGGGAATAATCTGATAAACTTTGTTCCGCTAGGTCGTCAGACGGAACACGGTCGTCCAAGCTGTTCTATCGGTGGCCGGGCCGCTGCTCGATAACAGTACAATGAACAAAGCGATCAATCGCTCAAGAAGGGAGCCTGGAGTTCTCTCGAGATCGACTCGCTCACAGGCCATTTCTCCGTCGCAGCGCCATCACTCGATCGCTTGTTCCGGTATGGCAACGTCGAATGACCACGAGTCAGTCGCGTCTCTTTATTGGAGAAGTTCCGGCTTGCTCATAAAATTATTATTCCTCACAAAAAAGCTGAGGAAAGCGGAGAAAGTTTGCAGATGCCGCAGTCAGCCATCGGTACGGGAACATTCCTCCATCTCAGCGCTGGTCGTAGCTCGGGTCGTAAGTCAAAGTTGGGAAGCATTCCAGGCTTGAAAGTGGTTCGACAAGCAAGTCCACGTCGAGAGTCAGAGAGCCGGCAGGCTGTGGCCTTCGAATAGTGTTCAGCATCGGCTCAACCCGTCCGCTGGCCTGGTAGGCCACGCGGGGCATGGCGCCGCCGGCTAAACAAGCGACAAACTCGCCGAGCGAGCAGCGAACGAGCAGCCATCGACTATCGATTAAACACTGAATGATTTAGAATCGAGTTGGATTTGACGCCGTCACCAACGATGCCGAGTACAACTGCGATTGCGACGACGGCGACGTTCGACTCAACACTTCCTGTGATATGCGATAGGCACCGTGCAAACGGTGATTCGGTCGGTCGCTTGGCTGGGCAGCGAGCCCAGCGAACCCCGCTTGCTAGTCAATCAGCCTCCTACAGGAATAATAATGTGCTTATCGGTTTGATCGTTATCCCGAATTCGGTGCATAGGAATGTTGCGAAAGGTTACCGTTGTAAAATCCATATGGACCACCGGGTCATGGAGCACACGTGCCCATTTCGTTGCCGTGAATCCATAGAGCTTTATGAGGAGCAATGGAGTCCGTGTGTTGATAGATTATTATCGAGCACGAGAGCTCAGAAAAACTCCGTCTAGATGCTCGCGCACCTCATCGTACCCGTAGAGGGCCAATGGATGTTGGGTCATTTTATTTATCGAAAGATTGAATTTCACATTGTGAGGGAATTTATTCGTGAGGTCTTCGCGTTTCGTCGTCGTTCACGCATTGCACCGCTCTTCGTAGTCCGGCGATACTAGATGCGCGAGAATCCGTGTAACGAGAGCCACGATCGAGTTGGTTTAGTCTCGGGAGAACAGCGAATGGAGTCGTTCTCTCTGAGCAGACCTACCACTCAGCTGTTCCAAAGCCACTTATATGTACAGACAATCGGTGAAAGAGCTAGTCAGAAAGGCAGGCAGGCGGGTGGACGGACGGACGGTCGGGCGGGCGGCAGCCCTGCGAGCAGGCAGTCGGTCGACAGGGTATATATCAACGTATCTGCTTGTTAAGCAGGGTGGGGCCTTTTTATGCCTCTCGTTTTACGGCTTGTATGCCCTTGTTGTTGTTGTTGCTGTCGTCGTCATTCCCATGGATACTCTCAAGCGTGGCGATTTTTCATTCAGCGCGAATCGTATCATTCCCACCCCCCCGACTCGCAGCATACTCGGAACAAATAATTTGATACCCGTAGGGCGTTCACATGCACATATGAAAGTACGTACAAGTGCCGCCCCGACTGGATGAGGATCTCGCGAGTAGGTACGTATCTCGATCGAATTCGATTCCTGGAGCAAATCTCGCATTTCAAGCGCCGCCGCGCTCTCAGTCGTTCGAGGGTCGATCGGCTACAGGTTTCGCTCCGCGAAGGTTCGCGCACCGGAAAGTGGCGGGCATAATAGTCTTCAAGTCTCCTTAAAGAGTTTTCCCTCCAAGGCCTCTGTGGGAAAAACGACGCGAGCAGCAGGATGTTGTTCCGCGGCGCAGTCGGCCAGAGCCAGTTCACGAGCTTACAAAGCTCAGAAAGCATCACTGAATTTTATAGCTTCGAGCCATAATGTCACTCGGTAATGTCGATGTTGTTGTTGTCCGCCGCCGCTGCGGTGTCAACGACGGCGGCGGCCGCCGACGCCAAGGAGGTTGTAGAGGTGCTATGTGTGAGTTGCGGCGGACGCGTCTGCCGCTGGCTTTTGGTGCGAGCAGTAAAAACTTGGCCGTCGAAGAGTGACATGACCAAACCCTCAAGGCGTTAGGCGCCGCCGCCGCCGCCACCACCGCTGCCCCGTACGAGCGCCCGCCCGCCCGGTTGGGAGGACCGACAGACATGAGGCTAAGCGACCGACGGCCTGCTCAGTGGCCGACGGCCCGAACGCCCACCCAAGACGAAATGGAAAGCACAAAAATCGAGAAGAACAACAACAACGTCGACCAGCACGGAAAAATCCTCGCTGCGGCTTTCTGTCTTGTCGAGCAGCTGATTTCTTATGAGGATCGCACCACGGGCCACTCAATCTTCTGGTTTCGTTGTACTCGATCTCGGGCGACAGTCTCTCGGCTCGATCCACGTGATCATCATCACAAAGAGGATCAGCGCCAAAATTATGATTGTCATGACCATGGAAACCATCAACGTCATCGCTATGCCCGAGAGACCCGTCGAGAGTGGAGGAACAAGACAATTCTGACATGGAGAATCCTCACCGCGAATCATTAGGAAAAGCTACTCGAGGGTTCAGCCGATTAGGAGAACACATGAACAAACCAATGCCCTGAGCTGAGCAGCTCTGGGAACGGGCGGCACCGTTATGTCGGCCCCTATGGACCGAGTAAATAAATATCCAAAGCTGGTTGAGACGAGCCCTCTATCTACTCGAGTCGGTGTTTGAGTTAGTTATCCGGAGCTCGATCTAGGGAGAATATGAGTAGCCGACGGGAACGGCTCGAAAAAGCCACAATATCCTTCTCGGATATTTCTCTGGAACGTCTCGGTCACCCTAGGTCTCAGGACGCACGCGATGCCGAAGCATTCCATGACTGCGAGTGCTTCGAGGACCTGGAATCCCAGTCTGCTGCTGCTGCTTGTATTCAAGGCGTTCCGGTACCATATGCGTCGTCCAAAGTCTGCGATGCGTCCAAAGGCATCTGTACCTTTGTGCTCTGTCGGTCAGGAGTTTTTCAGGAACGCTATCTCGTCCTTTCATATGCAGCAGTCGAGTTCCGCTCCAAGTGGCTACAACGCCGAAAGACCGCTGGCCAGTGCAGTGGTCCGGAGTTCCACGCGGCTTCCGCGCACCGGCATGGAAACCCTCCGCCGTTCTCTCCCGATGACGTCATTCCAACGTTGAGTCGATCGGTGGATCCTCTGAAAGGATTCTTGGTGTTCTCGTCCTGATCCTTGAGAGAGAAAAACCGCCCGGAAATGTCAAGTTTTTCCAAAATACCCTCGGACCCTCGTTTCCATTATCTGGCTGCAGATCCCGTTAGTCGATGCCAAGGCTGCCGGTGTCATTGTATACGCAGCAGCCGCCGGCGCCGCCGCTACGTTGCCAATGCCGCCGCCGTCGCTACCATGCTGTCAGACGGCTAAGGGAGCAGCGGCTCCAGCAGTTTCATGGCATCAGCCTCGGCGGCGCGAGCAAGAATCCCATGGAGGAGCAGCGCCTCCTTCCCTCCGTGAGCGCGAATTGATTGCGCTCGGAGCCACCAGGGAGCGCTGCCGGTCCGCTCGGGAAGCAGTGTCAGCCGCCGTTTCCCTTTCCCATCGTCGAAGGAAGACAGACCCTTGCCACCGGCAGTACGTGTGTTGTCTGCGGTTGCCATCTGCACTAGACTAACATTTTGTCGACAACGAAGGCTGTTGTGTCGTCGCTGTGTGATGGTAGCGCCGCTTGTGTACCGCTTTTTCGCTGCTTCCACTGAGCTGGGTACCAACCACAATTGAATTGAACGAGCAAAAGGTCGCCTCCAGAGGCTGACCGTCGTACACTGTCGTCCAATTGTCCAATCTGCCTATTTATCAGTCGTCGGTCGAGCGGTCGCACGGTCGATACGCGTCATCGAGCATTCTAAACCTACCTTTCACCTATCGCTCTGTCGGAGGGCTATCGTTGTGGATCTATTTATCGTCGTCCGCCAGTGTGTCTGTGCCTGTCCACCGCCGTCTCTCGTTCGTCGGTGGTGATCGTCTTGCCACAGTCTGTGCGCGTTCGTCCACTCGTGGCTCGTACGTGGTTCGTGGATTGTGCGTGAGTCGATTCGATCCGTCGAAGAAGGCGATCTCCCGTCGTTTGCCATCAGTGTGTGAGTGAGTGTTGATCAGTTGTGCGAGGAATTACGTAAATCGGCGGCAACGACGCCCACGCCAACGACACCGGAAGCAGCTGGAGCATCGAACAGCTGCACGGAGCAGCGAAAGATAGAGCTGCGGATCGTCTGAGAACACTGCGACTAGAAGGACAGCGACGACAACGGCGACAACACCGACGACTACCGACGACGTCTTAACGTATCGCCCGCGCGCACTGAGCGATTATTGCCAGAGTGTCCGCCGCCGCCGTTATCGCCAGCCAAGCAGCATCAAGCCAGTTCCACTCTCAGTGATCTTACCAAACCATCCTCGAAACTACTCCGCTGCCGTCGAAACAGTTCAGTTTTCGGTGACAGGCCCGAATCCCGCAAACCACGCTTGTTCACCCTGTCTGTCGTTCGACGACGAGAAAACAACCGACGAGCGAAAAGTCAATCAATTATTGTTCTGAGCGTAATCATCCGTCTGTCTGGAAGTGCTTAACGTAGACAGGACGTCGCCTGAACAACCGAGATCAACAACAACGAGAAGAACGCAAGCGTGCGCAAGCAAGTGTCTTTCCGGGATCTAAGGTTGGCTCTCCGCTTACCGGCGAATAACCGACCTTCCTTCCCCCCTGCCTGCCTCAAGCGAATCTACCTCTGCGTATCCACTAGAACGTGTCGGAATCTACGTGCGATCCACGTGCATTCTCCGTGATTTTTTATTCTTCGTTCAGGAATCATCCCTCAGTCACGCGGATTTTGGTGCTGTGTGTTGTTTCGTCATCTGTGACTATCTCTCTCTCTCCAGCTACATTTCTCTTGACTTTGCCTTCTACGTTGACTCTACGTCATCGTCTTCCGGATTGGAACGCCAACCGGCGCCAACTTCGCTAAACTACCTCCTCCGACAGTCCTCTCCAACTAACTGAAACTCGCGCGTGCTATCAGCCGGAAAGTCACCTTCAGTGAATGTTTGGAAACCCCACGTGGAATTCTGTGCGTTCGACCGAGCTCGGTTGAACACCAGCCAACAGCTGTGATCGAAAGGTGCGTTTCGGAGATCGCCGACACCGCTAACTTCAACGAAGCCGCGAAGGTCGCCCGTCGCGGCCTTAGCCCGTCGTCATCATAAGCGAACCAGTAATCTATAGTGCCATCGTGAGTATGCCGCTTCGAGCTTAGTACCACAGGAACGAGTTTATTTTTTCTTCTCTACGTACCCTGACTTACTTACTGTCACTTACTTACTGACTTACTCATCATCAGCTGTTTGGCTGCGATGGCTAGCTGCCGAGCAACCTATCTCGTATTCTACCTACTCTGTTGAGCGCGAACGTGCGTTTTGCTCGTAGCCGCCGGCGAGCCTACTCCCCCAGCAAAATAACTCTTGTCGCCGTTGTTGGAATCGCTGTTGATTTTGTCGTTGTCGCGCTGCCGCCTCCTCTTCCCGATTCTTCCTCGGAGTCCACATGCATACTTCCCGCTCCTGTGCAGAGTTTCGCGGAAGCGAACATCCCGCCGGCTGGAGTTCCTGCTCGGAAGTTCCCGCTTGAGCTCAGCGAAACTGCTCTCTGGAAAAATTGACGTCACAGAATGCTCATGGGAGTCGCCATGGGAGCCCGACGCCGGGGGTTTCCCCGCTCTTTCCCTCGGTGATTTCAGGCTCCTGGGATCCGTCCCATCCCCGTAGGGGGACCCAACAATCCCCAGAAGTTGGACGCTCTCCTCCTTATTCCATCCCGGGCGTACTGACTGGTCCCTCAAGATCTTTCCTAAGTCTTTCTGATCCCGTGGACAGTCTCTGCCTACATTGCTACCGCCGCAAACGCTATTGCTGATTTCGCCAAAGCTTACTGACTCGGATCGATCTACTTGGCACTCGGGCCTGGTCCCCTCAACGAAGTCTGAGCGGCTAGTGTCGGGTGACATGAGGCGGTTCCCGGTGGCCGGGAACTATGCTTCGCGCAGATTGAATGGAGATCGAAACTTATTCTTGGACGGATTACGCCCTGTGATATCACTCGACTTTTGGATTTCGAGCTGCCACGATGGCTAAACGTTCTGTGTTCGATCGTTGGGGAATGTGTGAAGAGGCCGATCATGGATTCAATCGTTCTAAAAGTTGTTCATGTACCACGACTCTAACTCAGATCCGCTAGTCCGATAGACCGGACAAAGCCAGAATTTCCGTCATTCAAAGGGGTGAGAGGGTTTTTCTTGAAGCGAAGCAAAGATCCTCATCCCTAGGTTCTGATTAATCGTCGTCGTGACGAGTCTGAGAGTCGCTCCCACGTTTCAGAGATTTTCCGGGGGAAACGGGGGTTCTCGCGTGGAGAGAGAGCTCGATTGCAGATACGATTCCTCCCGATGCCATGCACCCTTCCGCGATCGATTTCGGGATGTCATCAATCAATCACTTAGGAGCTCCGATTGGATCGTCGCGGTGATGCTTGAAAAATGAGCTGTCCTGAAATTCGTAGGAACACCCAAGCACATTGAAGGGGCTCTCGTATCAGATACCGAAATTCAGTTTCTCGATCGAGATGGGGGACGGAAGCTCTCTCGCTGGACATTCCCAGAAATCGTAGGACTGCGCCGCGCGGGGCACGCGCGCCATGGCCTGCCCCTCCCCCGGTCCATCCTCGTCATCGACTTACGGCATCGGCCCGGGACGTTGTTTGGGTTTCATTCCGAATTCGACTGTCCCGCGGACGATGCTCTCGCAGGTGGGCGAGCATCGAAACTGGGCATCAGATACGCTGGCTGGCCGGCCGGTCGTTCGTTTATCTCTCGCTGTTGTGTTGTTTGCCTATCGTACGCTCGCGCTTATTTGTGATGCGTGCGGCAGTGTGTTGGTGTAGCCGCCGCCGCCACCTCGAACGCCGACACTGTTTGATCCAGCAGCAGCAGCAGCAAAGTAACAGCGGCGACGGCAGCAGCAGCCGGAGGAACGGGGATCGATCGATCGATTGATTCGAGCCTCCGGCATCACCATGGCAGCCGCGCACCGTTTGTCTCTTCCGCTCGCGACAGTCGACGACGACGAGCGGGTGAACAACAGCGATCATGCAGACGCTTAGCCGAGACTGGAGGGCTTGTGTCCAACCAACAACTGCTTCGCCTATCCGTTGCTTATGCTGGATCGAGCGATCGTTGCTGCTGACGGCACCTCCGTTAGACGTCGGACTCGTCGGCGGGCACGAGGCGCGGGATCTCTAGCCGACCGGCTGCTCCAATCGAGTACCGCTAGCTTTCATGGAAACAACGCTATTCTATAAGAAAAACATAAACACGGCGTCGATTGCATCTAAATTGAATTTCAATATGTCGGAGGCCCCGTCGCGCTCCGAGTATCGAACTAGAAAAACACCCTGACATTTTCCTGGATGGAGAAAAAGCGTAATCTACCGGCCGCGTTTACTTTTCCGCCATTCGATGCGGTTGTGATCAGCTGTGTGAGCCAAAGGCGGTTGGGGCAGCGACAGCTGCGGTTGTGTTTGAACTTCATCGGGGAGGTGATCCTTGAAAGCGTGATGGCTCTCGTCTGACCGGGACGCCGCGCTGGGAACCAGTTCCAAACCACGGAATTCAGAGAAGCTCGGGCGTCGGAGTTCTTGACACATGTCTCGGCGTAATCAATCCATCTGACACCTCCGACAGACTTCCGAAACGGTTTTTTTTCCTCCTCCATCAGTGACGACAGATCCGCAAACGTCCGGGAGAGCCCACCGCTTGGATCAATGGAAATTTTCTTCTTCGATTTCGGATGGTTTCCGTCGACAGCAGCGGTGCTCGACGCCGTCGGATGCGCCGCAACGCTCCCGGTTTTCGAGTTCCGCTTGTCATTCATTGTTGTTGCTTCTGATTGCCGCCGCTGTCCTTGTTCGGAATAATTATTGGTCTGCTTGGGAATCGATGTCGCGACGCTCGAGTTCAGATCCGCTGATTGACTCGAATTCGCGGGAGACTAGGTGTTCTGGCTGGAACGGCCGCAGGCTTGACTCCTCGAGCCTGCGAGCGATCGATCCCGCGTGCTAGTCGGCTGGCTACCGATGGAAGGGCGGGAGAAAACTCCACACTGGCGGAAATAGCGTCCGTGTTGACATTACGTTGTTGCCGATGGGAGCATTGGCAGTAGCCTTGGCAGGGCCCGTCGACATGCCGACGGACGGACGGACGGACGCACGGACGGACTCTCATTCCTCCGGTCGTCTAAGCGTCAGTGTGTCGAGTTGGCCGTCGATTCGGTCGAAAACTGTGGCTGTATTTAGTTTGGCGGTTTCCGACCGATAGTGAGCCGGCGGTGGCGATGACGTAGCGCGCGGCGGTCGACTAGAACACTCTGCCGCTGCTTGACGATGGCGTTCCAAGACGTTCGCTCGACGGCCCGTCTCTAACAATCCAACGTCGAATCGACGTCTCACAGGGAGCTCCAGAGACCCCGTTACCGTTCGAGCGTGTATTAATACCACCACCGCTACGGCATGACGCGAGAACGAGCATTTCGCTCGGAAATGAAATGCCGCTTCGTGGAGTGCCGCCTCTCGCCTGATTGTGAGTCAGTGGAAAATTCGCAATTGAACTTATCGGGAGCGCAGACCACAGCCGCGATGGATCGACTGCTATTCGGGATCCCACCGGAAGTATTCGTCAGAAAGTCACGTTCCCCATCTCTTGTGTTTTTTTTTCAATTGAGGGTGTGTCAGTGAGAGAATTACATGCACATGTGCCGGCCGCATTTATTGCCACGTACGGCCCAGTCACTCCATGTCACGGTTTCGATACAGAGAATTCCCATGTGGTTCTGCGGGCATCTCATGAATATATTAAACGTTGCTTAGTTAATACAAAGAGCAAGCAGAATCTCTCAGAAGCCAAGGTCGCGGTACGTGGAACGCGATCAGACTAATTTTGTCAACTATCGTCAGCTGATTGCGGGGAACGTTCCCTCATTCAGATGGAAGATCTACGCGGTGTACAATTATTGTAGATGTTCGGAGCAAGCTCGCTCATGATGCGACAACACATCCTAATGAAAATTCACACAAGTTGCCCTGTAGTCGCCGCCGCCGCTGCTTCTGTCGCTACATCTGCTGATATTGCTATCGCTGTTGCTCCCGCTGTTAGTTCGCTTGATAGATTCATCTGACTACCTATTAGTCGATGAGGCGGGAAGGCAGGCAAGCTGGCAGCAAAGCATGCATGCATGCTTGCGGACCAACGCACGGGCAGCTGAACAGACGACCAGTGAGCCGATCAGGCGGACGGGTTGGGAGGCTAGCGGACAGAAGTCGACGTCATCCGGATTCAACAGCGAACAGCCTTGTGACGCGAATGTGCGCATAAATGACCTTGTGCTCACCGCTTCATTCGCTGTCGGTCGTTCCTTCTTTCGTGTGTCAGTCAGTCAGTCGGTCGTTCGTTCTGTTGGTGAAGCCATTGAGTCACCTGGCGCTGGCATTGATGGAATCGTGCTCGGAGGCATTGTTTTCGACTCTTATACATCCGGAGTTCCTCGCTGATTTTATCTGGCGGTTGGTGTCACTCAACGGATTGTTTCCATCGCGTCGAGAGTTTGCGGAAAACAGAGAGGAAGATCCCCTTCCGTCTCGTCCAGTCCGTAATTCTGTCCAGTGGCCTCGACCTCTCTCACGGACGGCGTAATTTTAATGAGCGAGACTCGATTAGGTGTCTCGAAATCTTGATGAAACCCTCGTGCAGCTCCGGAACCCGGCTCCGATCGTTAGGGTCGGATCGGCATAGATGTTGCGGTCTATGATGCAATGCCGCGGGAGGACGGTCTTTCGGTCGCTCGCTCGCTCGCTCGCTCGGTCGTCAGGGGGAGATACCGGCTCCGCGGAGAATCGCTTGGAACATTGTTGGAGTATTGTCAACAAACTCCCACTCGGTTTGTGGTTCTCAACATGCGGAGGACCGTGGCGAAAGCCTGCAAGGACTCCTCTCTCGCTTTCTGTGACGTTTTTTCCCATCGGTCCGCTCCTTCCTTGATTCGCTCAGAGCTGACTCGGTGCTTAACTGAGCATAGTGTTTATTTTATTTCACAGCGGTGCATTGATTACGACCTGTCTTAGACGGAAAGTTGACTTTGTGGTTCACAACGAGAAGACTACGACCAAATCTTTGGCCAGCCGGCTATGACGTCGACCCACGGATCCGTCACTCGGGATGACGCCGTCTTTCGATATCGTGTTTCCGCACAATTCACTGACGCCGACGGTCGGCCGCGCATATACATATACAAAATAAGCCGAGTTGAGAGGATCGACGCGACGGTGGGGGTTCCACATGCTTCCCCGTTAGTCCCCCCCACCCAACCCTTCGTCCGCTACCTCGGATAGGAGCGAAGGGTTTTTTGTCGAAAGGAAACATAAAAACGAAAACACGGCGTAACGAAAATGATCTCAACGGAAGCTGGCTCGTCCGTAGCGGATTTTTGCCGAATGCCAGCAGAATGAGCGAAAGTCTGAACACTGAAAGCTCCGTTGCTCGGAACGGCCGGTTGGTTTGGTCGCGTCGTCGTTGGCTGTCACAGGTCGTTTGCCTTTGTGCCTGCCCGAGTTTTGCCTTCCGTTTTTCCCCGTCGAGTTTTCCTGCAGTTCTTCTCCCCCGTTCGCCGCGCCATATCCCGTGCCCGTTCCAATGCCGTACCGAACTTGCGACAATTTTCGCCCTTCGCGAGGGAACCGCAACCGTCGGATGCACCGCTCGACGAACGCATGGTCGGAAGAAGGGGATAACATCGTTGCGCAACTTGTTCGTCATGCTCGGAACAGTGTCAATTTTCGCCACTCCGGATGGCAGCGTTACACAATTGTGTCGTTATTGTTGTCACTTCTGTTTGTTGTTGTTTCCGTTGTCGTCGCCGCTCCATCGCTCTGGAGAATGGTATTCGGCAGGATCAATCAGACTTGCGGATTATCCCCAGACCTGCTATCATCGCCGCGATTCGGTGTTTTCCTGCGATCTGGCTCGTGTCGACGCATAACGCTGCGTGTTTTTTCCCACCATTCTATTCCGGGGAATGAACAGCTTCGAGTACGTGGACGTCGTCAATGGGAGCGGGAGAAGTCGACGGTTTCTCGAAGCCGATCGAATGATGAGACCTGAAAAACATGTTCTCGAATCGGGCTCTCGTTCACGAGCTCGTTTCGGAGTCATCGAAGATCCTTCCAGCGAACTCGCTCTTTCAGTCCTTCTCCCTCTTCCTTTCGAAGGGCACACCAGGAGAGAGAGTGCGAGTGCGCTGGAGTCGGTCATGAAAGCGAAAGGGGAATTCGACCCCTTCGAATCGAGGCGGCAAAGGAGAAAAACCAACTTGCTTAGCCTGGTATGCCCGTCGGGGGAGTTGAGTACACATCGTACGACGGGGGATCGACTAACTGACTGACTGACTGGAAGGAGACGAACGCTCCAAAGCGACGGATTACCGAGCCGCGCTCGTTCTCATCACGTGACTGTCCTGTGTCGTTAAACGGGGAGCCCACATGACATTACGCAGCGGTCTTCGGAAAGCTTCCACTCTATTCAAGGCTTTTTGCATAGCGCCTGCTACGAGAAAACTCGTTTGTGTTCGCCCGGACGAAAGAGAGTAGTCACCCGATATCTCAAGACTTGGTGTGAACTTCGCTCACCGATATTCGATGTTCCATTCGCGCAGAGCCATAATTTCTAGAGATTCTGAGAGCTTACGACTTTGCGACCCCATCACTCTATCCACGCAGTGCCTTCATGCTCGACAATCGTTCTTCGCACTTCCTTGCGGGAGCGTCAGCGGATCAGGTCGTTGATACTCGAAGGCTGGATGCGCGTGTTGGCGTACGGCGAGATACCGGAGAATCGAGAAAAACCCACGTTCGAGACCGCGAATCGGAAAAGAGCCATTTTTGCCGCCTCTCAAACGGAGCGACTGGGCTGATTGGGAGACCTCGACGGTCCCCCCAGTCGACGACGGCATGTCTCGCGAGTCGACTATTACATGAAAAAGTGTCTGGAAGCAATGAATCAAGCGGGCGAGCAAAGAACACCCACTATCGGGCGGGCATCATCCCAGTCAGTCGGTCTCGTAGAGCGACACGGAGAGGCCCAACACTGTCGTGGTCGTCGTCGACATCGCCGTCTAGCTCTCTACGACGACGAGGGCGGCAAAGACTGGTTGGAGCCGCTTGGTCGGCCGAGAAGCTGTGTCGGAGCATGAGATATTGGAAAAGTCCCCTCATTCCAACGCGGCTCCCGAGAGATAGAGGAAACCCATTCATTTACACTCGCAGCTCCGACTAAACTTTTCCCCCTTCGGGTTCATCCTCACGAGACTAACCGGTGATCCGTATTCGAGTTCTTACAGAGATTGTACTGGTTGCCGCATTACGCGAATTCCACAAAGTGGGATTAAACTGTGATGAAACCTCTGTGATCCGTTCGGTGGCTTCTCGGCTCACGAGGCTTGTATCGTTGACCGGGATCGGAATCACTGACAGTTCTTGCGCTCGAGAGCGACCCGAGCAACGTAGCTCTGGTCGTTTACGGGCCGAACAGCACCGGTCCGACCAGAGTTCCCCTGTCACAGCGGTGTCGACGCTCCGGCTCCTACTGCTTGGTGTCTCTGTCTGGAGAAATCGCTTGTCTCAAAGCAGTTTATCATTGTTGTTTGTTCCCAGTTACGGAGCCTTCCAGTCTTGCCTTACCTGAGCACAACTTCGGGCTGGTAGCTTGGCCGGCTCACAGACAGTCGGACCGACCGACCGACTGACTGACTGAGCCACAGAATCAGTCGGCGGTCCCAATCATCCATCATTGAAATTTATGAGCAAGCCAATCAATCATCCGCTTCGGCTTCGTATTAGACGGGGAAGTCGAGAGCTGTGGTAACGCTTTGTTGAATCTGCGCTGAATCCTGCCGAACTGTAATGTGCGACCCAACTACCTCGGCTATCATGAGCTTCTTGTAGCAGCAGTAGCGACCGCAGCCGTCACATGCTTTTGCTCGAATACTGATTCTCCTCGATTCGAGTGAATCCTGCGGAGGGGATGGGGAATCAGAGAAGAGAAAGCAGAATAAGAAAACAAATAAAGATTTATTTTCCCTCAAGCCACTCGAGTTCTACTTTTGATAAGGATGAATGGGATTCATAACCCCAAATCCGATTGAGGAAAATATCGGTTGACACTTCATCAGATCCGACGGAGCGCATTGTGCCAGAGGTGTTCGATACCGTTGGAGCGAACGTCGAACCTGGGAGAATTCCCAGCATCGATTTGAGGAGATCTGCGAGCGGAACCATTGGGTCATCAGGAGCGAAAAATCCTTGAGAGAAAGCGGAATCGGTGAATGGCGCAACGCCAGCAATTTAATGAATCCGTAATAAGTATCATCATCATCATGTTTACTCAATCACCGAGCTGCGGTGTTGCATTGTTCGAGTTTAAGACCTCCCTCAGGGATCTGAGGAATTAGGCTGGCTGAGGCATCCTCAGGGAGATCTATCTCGACACAACAGGGAGCCTATCTCGACGTGACGTTTCGGAAATACGGAACACAACCGGAGCGGTCGCAGAGAATGGACGACAGAGATGAGCTCTTCTACGCGAATGAAATGAGAGCGTTATTGTGAGAGTCGACAATCGCCGATACGACTGGAAAAGTTCCCGAGACGAGGGAGCTCTACTCGTGCGAGCGAGGCTAGACCATGGAGTCCAATATCGCGGCCGGGTTCGGTGGGGTCCGGACCGGGGACAAGCGTACAAAGTGAAAAGCTCGGCGGGCCCCTCCCGGCTCTTATTGCGACTTCTAACGCCCAGCGTTCAGCTTCATATTACAGTATCGATTCTGTGCGAATACATCGCGATCGGAGGTTGCGACGATGGAAATGACGATGCAGAGGCAAATGTCGAGCCTGCCGCTCGGACCTCCTTCCAGGACTTCTTTTCAATTTCTATCGGTGCTCGAAAGATTCAGCTCCGTCCTTCCCCTTTATTCTCTTTCTTCGGAGGGCTTCCTCAGACGCGGCTGCTCCTCCTAAGATCCGAGTGAGAGACGGCGAGGCGCCAGTGGTGTCAGACATAATTCCGGAGCTTCATTGTTGGCTAGCTCTGAGCTCCCGGGCGCCGAGCGGAAAGGAATACATTTGCACAACATCTCATCCGGCGGACCCAACCGATTCCGCAAACCGCGACCAAGACGTATTCGGGGAAATCGCCTGAGGAGCGGGACGTCTGGGTGCGATACGGGAGTTCGAGATATGCGGGGGGACCCCAGGCGCTCGGGGTGAACACGTGATGAGCTTCCCGAGCTGAAACGGGTAGAACCCCACAGAGGGGAACTCGCTCGAAGGGGTAAGGGGAATGTTTTCCAAAAATCCAACCTAGCAGCCTCAAGGATGTCAATCAATCCGAGGAGTCTCCGGTGAGGGGGAATTCGAGCCATCCTGCGAGTTCGCGACTCGGACGAGGGAGCAGCTAGCGAGAGCAGCGTACGATCGCTCGGTCGGATGCGATGATTCCGTTATGGATAAATAAATAAATGTTCGCCCGGGAGAGAGCGAGACCTTCTGCTGACTCTTTCGAGCCGGCTCCAGTATGTACACACGAACAAGCTTACCGCCTTTCGATGCAGCGAGTTATCAGCTGATCCTCAAGACGCCGGATACCGACCACAATTTCCTGGAAAAATTCTGAATCCGGAAGCACGTAGAATCGACGGCTTCCCCTGTGGGGGCCTCCCGAGAAGGAGGCCACATCATTCACTCATTCTTAATCGGAGCTTCTTAATCGGTGAAAGTTTTGTTTACGACTCGCGTACCGGTTTGCTCGAGGTCATTCCGAACTGTTTCCCGATGGATAGAGCGAGTGGAAGAGCGAACGAATGAGCGAGATAGACGCGAGCTCCTGAAAGAATTTCCCCGACCGCTCGAAGGCATTGAACGCGGTTTGTGCAAAGACGGCCCTTCGAGCTGACGGAGCTTCGATCCTCGAAATCTCAGACGGCGGAAAACGAATACGCTCCGATCTCGGGCTTGACGATGACGGGTGTTATAGTTTAAGGCGATTGAGCGGAGCTCGCTCCGCCTTACTCTCATACGGCTAAACACCGCAAAATCCACTGGCAAAGCGGTCAGGACGGCTGTCGCCAGTCGCTCTGCCGTAGCGTTGGCTGTCTGAACGAGCGACTGATTGACTGACTGACTGACCGACCAGCCGACCGATCGTCTGGATGGGTGCGTGGAGGGTGGGTGGCTGTTGCCAATCTGAGTTTACTCTGTGTAAGCCGATTATTTCCTCAAGAAGCTGCAGTCGAATCAAATATGGCGCCGGATCTTGGCCTCGCCAGATAGCAACAAATCGGTACTGCCTTCGGCGTCGTCAAACAGGTGTGTGTCGGAGAAAACTCCCCGCAACCGACGCGAGAAAAGACTGCGCCCAAGTCGACTAAATTCACGAGGACGACCTTTGGGCGAACTTCGTGGCTGCGGAGTTAACATTTCCGCGGTGAAGATGCCCTCGCCACCGGATGAACTTCAAAGCTGAACCCTTCTCATGCTTCTCCGAAGGAGGAAATTCTCTTCTCAATTCTCTCGAGCAGACGGATCCGGGCTAGAGCTCGTGACCTGGCCGGGCAGATGGCCGAGAAAATCCGACAGTCGCAGAAACTGCGGCCGCAACATTTCGTTCCACTATCATCAAGGGACTTACTAATGACAGAAGCTTCGATTAGGAGTCCAGACCCAAATCGCCGACTCCTCGCTTCCATTCCCTTCTCTCGGACTATCCTTGGCTCGTGTCTGAATCTGCTGCTGGTGGTATTCGGGGTTCTATCGTTGTTTCTCCCACGGGTCTCGTTCCTGGTTCGTTTTTCTCTTTCCTAAGACTTAATCATCCTCCGACTCGGCTTGGTATATTCTGGCTCGAAGTCCGCCTCTTCCGTCCATCAACGAGCGGTAGCCGCAACAAGGCGAGAAATTGCCGTAATCTCTGGAGAAATATGAGCAACGAGAAGCGAGGAATCCATGGAATTCAACTCGATGCAAATTGAGCGAATTCCCGAATCGTCCAACAAACTAACGAGCCCGATCGAATCACTCCATTGATGACAGTCGAGTACGGCGCGCCGCAATACCCGAGCTCTAAGTGGTATCGTCTTTCTCGTGTGGAAATTTTAGACGTTTCGAAAGGCTCATTTCCTGCGGGAACGCATCGCCGAACTCAAACAGCTTCTCGGAGATTCAGGAACATCGCGTCTGATTCCCGAATGAATATTCTTTAGCGACGATTCGACATTTTTCGAGCAATGAGGTATCGCCATCGGAATTTTGAATTGACGTTTCCCGCTGGAAAACTGTATTTCATCCTTCCTAGCCCCCGATCCCCCTCTACGCGAGAATACGCACGCGTTTCCGTGTAGTCGGGAAAGTATATATCTCTCGGCGGGAATGTCCGTCGTCGGTGGAGACGATTCCAGTAAGTCGAAGACCATCGCCTTGACGACTGTGACTGGGATTCGGTGTAGAGGCTTCTCTGCGTAAGGGCAGTCGCTCAACCCACGCGGTTCACGAAATATCCGAAGGGTACCCCTGGATAGCGCGATGGGACGGGCTCCGCTCGCTCGGATCCGATCGGATTGACTCCGCCGCTCTGCTCCGGCTGGTTCTGTTTTAACTCGACTCGGTTGGGTCGAAAGCCTTTGTGACGTCAAAGAACAGTTTTGCTTTTACGACCGTTCGGAGCTGCCTTGTCGATTACGTGTCTGTCTTTTCCCCTGTGTTTGAGTGAGAGGACGTGTGCGGGTGTTTACAACGAAATGGGATTATGGCCGATCTCAGAACAGCCAGAAAGAGAAAGCAAATAATATCGAAACGGAAGGTCACAAATAGCCGCTTCGAGACGAGTAGACGGACCGGAATAAAGGGGGATCCGGAAACAGCAGCCGGGCTCGCGGGATCTTTTCAATTCATCCAGGGAACAAACATTGACCTGCGGTGCCCAGCGCAATAAATGAAACAAAGAAAAAACCTCCTCGGAAGCCCAACGCCTGGAGACGGCGAGCGATATTTCCGATTTATGCAATCGCGAACCGAGACTTCGGTTCCGTGAGAGGGGGCTATCCGAGGAGCGAAGTATTGGGAGGAGTGGTTTTTCTCCGAGAGGAAACAGTGGGATTTTCTGCGTGAGGGAGAGGGAGTGCTTTATCGAGAAGGGGCGCTGGGGGGAGATACTCAAGGGCGAGGGCCGAACGGGCCGAGACGACGAGGAACGGAAAGCGCCCTAGATAAGAGATTCGAGCGTTGGGTTCAGCTGGATCGCTTTTTCGGGGGCCGAAAACAGTGACACTGATGATCCAATTGACGTTGCAGCACATCGAGCGGCACCAACACCGACAGCAGCTACTGAGCCGCTCGGTCGTCGGCGACAGGGTAATGGCCAAATCACTAATCGATATAAATTGTCCTGCCGCAGCGCCTGTGCTGATCGGGCAGTACCTCTTTTTCCATTCTTTTTCCTTCCCTCGGTTTCTGCAAGCTCATTCTTGCAATGGGGGCGAAGGTTAGGGGGGGGGGAGGAGTACGGGAAAAACCTACCTTCCACTTGCCCCTGATTAGACGCGGGAGCTAGAAGGCGGCGCGTTCGCAGGGTCGCATCGGATCATATTGCGGAATTATGCGGGAGGAACATTTTCCCTCGCCGGTTGCTCAATCTATATTCGTCGCCCGAGTGAAACCGTGAACATAGAAATCCCCTCTCACGATTTCTGTTCAAGCCCGCTCGTCCATGATCGAGTCTTAGGCTTCGCTGATCAGCTTTTCCACATTCATATCTCTACACGTATCTTAAGGCGCTCCGCGCTCACATAGAAGAGCGCTTGCGTCGACACTCAGCGGCGACATCATCGCGATCAGATTCGCACTCAGCCAGAGCAATTCTTCATCAGCGACTCGCGATCGTCTCGCCCTCCTTGCGCTATGTAGAGGAGCTACTCGCACCGCGGAGGAAATCATATTTCATGAACGGGACAGAGGAACATGTCAAGCCTCACTGAATATTAAGCTCGTGTATCACTGTAGTGGGAACAGGGTAACCTTGCAATCTGCGTCATCGACAGCGCCGCTAATATGTGACAGTTGTCGGGCCAGTAGCTCCGTCGTGTTGTTCGATACGCCCGTTTTTTCCCCTATCTATTTATCGCTCCAAACAACACCGACGACTGACAGTAATTACCATTATCGCTCTCTCTTTTGTTTCTTCGATGACATCATGATCTTCCCTCGCGGTCCCTCGACGGGACTGAGCGTCTGGCAGTGGCGAGACGGTCTATCTCAATGTAGCTCTTCTTCTCGGCTTATCCGTCCATCTTGCCCGTTCTCTATATTATCGCCGAGGTCCGCTCATCCCCTTCCCGAGTTCGTATACCGCCGAATGGAGAGGATATGTCGCTAATCCCCAGAATCCCATTTGGATAAAAACTCGCCCGTGCTCATTCATAGGCAGAGCGAAAGCACTCAGTCGGTCTCTCAGGGAGATCTGAGCATCTCCAGCTCGGGGAAATCGTCCGAGTTCGAATTCTAGCGACCAGACACCCGAATGAAGAGACCGATGAAACACCCTGGTCGGACACATCGACGCCCTCGCGAGAATCGGGGGGAGGGGGGAGCGTAAATTCCGCACAAACGCTGACCGAACGGATAATCGACAGGACGTGCTAATGGAAGATAGACAGCGCTCTAGCAGGCAGAGCTCTAGTCTACTATAGAGTAACCCATAGAAAACGCCATCGCATGCGAGGATAAATATATTTAATACAAACAGAGCTGACTGTGAGAGGAGACGCGAGAGAACACTCCGCGCGTCTGAGCAAACAGATGCTATCGTCGTCGTCATCTTCTTCTTCATCATCCACTAGCGGCATTAGCGACCGGAGAAACAGCGACGGCGATTACGAGCGGGTTTTTATTCGACTGCTAATCGTACCTGGATATTCATGACGATTACTCAGCTGATCAGCTCGCAAAAGCCCCGGTCACCTACCTCAGCAGCACACCTAAGCCGATGCTCGGCCCCTTGGGTCAGCTGCTGAAGTCCTTTCGAGTATGAAATAAGCCAGTCGGAAAGCAATTCCACCGAGCCGGGGAAACACAGGCGAACGGGTGCACGCGAAGGGGAAAGACCTTGAGGGGTCTTACACGTAATTTTGGCGAAGAACTGTTCCACGGCTTACCGATCCAGAGCATGCTCGCCGCGCTCGGTGCGGAATGGAACAGTATCGGGCCGTTCTGCTGCTGAGGCTCTGACTCCACTTCTACAGGGAATCGAAAACCCCGAAACACGAGCGAGGGAACAGGCTTCCTGCCGTTGCTTCACCGCAATTCAGAGATCATCGGTGATTTTCGCCTTATTGAGCATGCTGTCGTCGAAACGCGGGTGAGCTCCGGGCAGAGATCGTTGACGCCCCCTCGTCCTCCCGAATCTGGATTTCTCCCTAGTCTTGAATCAGTGGATTCTCCGGAGGGAATTTTTCTAGTGGGAGGGACAAAAAAGGCCAATGATTCTTTGGGTCATCCGACTCTTGCGAAAACGCTTTTCCGTTGGTTTCCTTTTTAGCTCTTTCGGTGCTCATGTGGCGGCCTTTCTTTCGAATGAAGTTGCCTGGATTTTTCCGGGTAGGGTGACCAATGATTTTCGGACACAGCGGTTCGGACTCTTTTCCTTGGGCCGAGGGGACATAGGGAATCTCCGATCGCCCCGCTGGCTGCGCCACGTTCACGCATCTCGGTGTGAATCCCCAGCCCTACTGATAAGAGCAGTAGGAGGAGGATAGGATTCAAGATGGCGGAGGCGCGCGCGGAATTTGAACCTTTGAGGATCACATTCTCAGAACTTTTCGAGGAGCACCGATCAACGATAAAAGCTGGTGATTCTCGAGCGAATCACCCTCGATATGTATAGGGAGACCATACGTCATCAGGAGTGGCCTTATGACCTGACCCTCTGGTATTGCCGCGGGACTCAGGCGATCCCCAGCGCGCAGTGCATTTTTGAATTACGTACGTCACGATGTCATGAGTTCTGGGGCGGGAATACATCGGCGGATGTCAGATGGGGGCAAGCTTTTAAATTCGGCTGAATTCCCTGATTGACAGTCTCCTGTCAGGATGGAACTAGGGGCTCAGCAGCGAAACGGCGCGATACTCCTTCATTCCGCTGCGGGACAAGCACGTTGAGCGTACTCCATACTATCAGGACACTTCAACAATATTCCATGTTGGCAGCGCTCAACTCTCCAGTCATTACCGCGCCGCCGCCGCAACGGGTACAGTCGCTGGCACAGAGAACTGCACCATCTAGCGTTTGTTCCTCTGTTTACTTAAGACCCGTTTCAGACGATCGCAGACATTCGGTGCCTTAGTAGCGATTCTTTCCCTAAGCTGTCGTGGCGATATTTTGAAGATAAAGCTGCTGCGGTTACTCCCGCCTCGACCGCCGGCGGCGGCAGCGGCATAGCCCACGGCCATCCGCTCAACCGACAGCGTGCGGAGCCCAAGACGCATGGACTCGATTTGGTATTGATTCGTGTGTCGAGCGCGCACTGTTCCGATTTCGCAGGAATTGCCGGTGGCATGACGGTCGTGACGGATACGTACCCTTCCTGTCGGTGGTTTCCGTCTACCTGGGTTGATACTTATGGCTTATGGCCGTCCCAGGATAGAGTGAGCGCTTTGAAAAATATGGAGCTGGTTCCGTTTGCGCTGGCTGCTTCAGCTGCGAGATGCGGGACTTCCTTTTCATGAGGATTCATTTGAATAGAGGCATCTATTTCAGGAAACCATTCCAAATTTAATTCTGGAGGACTCCGGAGTTCGCGGGATGCGGCGCCGTTTCCTCGACACCAGACTTCTAGAGAGAGTGGATCCGGTGAAGATTCCTGGTCGAGGAGGGAAAAGCTAGGAACGATTCTGATATCGGCTCAGGGAAACTCTTGTCAAGACGTCGGCAGGCAGGCAGGCTGGCGGGCTTACAGACTGATGTCTCCGCTTGTCGCGGAGTCGACGTTGCGAAAGAACTTGCAGGGCGTGCGACTAGTCGCAGGCCGGCAACGATGCAGGAGAAAAACGTCGGACGGCTCGGGAACCGTCCGGAGCGAGATCCCAGCGAACTTCGACGCCAATCTCTTCATCTCCCGCGCTGTCTGCCCCGAACCAGCAAAAAAACTACGATGCGTTCGCGAGAACTTCAATGTGACCGCTTCTCCGCTGACTCTCATAGAAGTAAAGGCCATAAGCTCGGGACGCGTGAAGCAGGAATCGATGAGCCCAATATCTGCCGGTCGCTAATTGCAATTGATCAGGCGTTAATCCGGAAAATGATCGCACCATCTCACGTGCTCACAAAAGTCACTGTATTCTACGTGTTCAAGCCGATTTCCCTCTCTCTCTCTCTATCTTTTTTTTCCTCCAGGGTCTCGTTCCGTCTGAAGAGAGGAACAATGGTCGCGTTACAATCAACAAACTCTCCCTAACTAATAGTGTCGCTTCTGAGCGAAGCGTGAGCAATGAGCCATATGAATCAACCAAGAGCAAACACGTACATCGTCCTGTTTTGGAGCGCTTGCGCTGGGATCTTCATGGAGCGGGAAGAATCCAGAACCAAGTCCGCATTCGGGTTTACTCGTATTACTCGTACACATTCTCCTTTTGTCAACCCAGGAATCGTGCCCCGTCTGCCGTCGCCGCCATTCCTTGAAACGACCGAGTTTTCGATGGGGCTGCGCCCCAAGGTGCGAGGGAATGTCCGTTCTCGGACAGCGGACTCGAAGCGCAATCTCCCATCGAGATTCGGCTCATTAAGCAAGGCACTTAGGTCTCGACTGGGAAACTATAACAGCGGCGACGACGTCGGCGACAACGATGAGGAACAGGACACGAGGCTAATGGCCTAAAAAGTGTTCAAGTGAGCCCTTTGTAGTTTTCTGGCGCAGGCTTCATTGCCTGTACGAGGTTTCGTCGAGCTCACCTCCGCAGGGCGAGCAGCAGCGTCCCCCGCAGAGACTGCGAATTCTATATTTGGTCGCCGCACTTCGCTCCCTATCACCCGTGCATGACTGCAACCAGAGGCAATGAGGTTCAAAGCAATTAGGACCACGACACCTTAATTCATGCGGCCGCATACGATCTAATTTAGAAGTGATCCTAAGTGACTTGAGATCGAGGGCCGCCGTCGCTGATTGTTTTGAATGATCATTCTGATTGCTGATCATGAGCAACGCCGCCGGTAACGACTACAGAGCATTGTCGAGAGGACCTTGACAGATGCCGAGCCCCTGGTTAGCCAGGGAAGAGGCTAATGTAATAAGATTCGGGCACCTAAAAGGAGATATCGATCTTCCGGCTGAGACTGATCGGTTGGCTCCGGAAATGGTATTCTCCAACGATTTCCGTCGCCAGAAAAGGAACGTCACGTGTTTCAAGAAATCGGTGCTTCGATGCTGAACAACGACGTCCGCGGCTGAAGCTTCTCGAGTGTGTCACGTGATTTGAGTATTCGCCTGAGCTCGTTCTCCCGGCTCGGTTATGCACCCGGGCTCTGTTCTCCCGACTAATGGCTGATTCGTCTCGGAAGCCGTCGGATATCGTACGCAGCTGTGAGTTTCTATCGAATCGGTTTTTCTTTCTTTCGAATATCCACGATATGCGGATACCTATCGAGATCGGGTCAGGCGGGCTTCCGATTCGGAACACGGTCTGGATAAGTTCTGTCAACGTTGGATTTGTGGTGTAAAACTAATCACGTGAGACTTCCGCAATCGGCTGACTTAGTCAGTTTCTTCTGTCGGCGTTTTTTTCGCGGCTGCGACCGCATCGTCTGGGAGTGAGATATATGCAGCCAGACGAAAAGATGGATCGGTCAAAGGTTGAAAAATTTGTAACAAACGATGACTCATTCCTTGGACGTCGACCTCAACAGTAGCAGTCAGTGAGGGCAGGCATAACAGACAAGCGGACGACCGCTCTTTATAAGGAAAGTGTGTGCGTTCAAGAGTTTACTTCCACCCGCCTGCAGTGAGCAACAGACAGACGGGACACACAGATCGACAGACAAACTCACGCTCAAACACACACACAGTCTTCTAGAAGCCTCAATCGCTGCTGCAATAGGCTCTCCACCACCACCGCCGCCGTCTGCCCAAGTGGGTGGCGGGGTCAGGATAGGTATTTATAGTCTAAGGCCTCTGGCGACGCGCGTGAAGTAGCCATGAGACAGGCGAAGAGTCTAACGACAGAACTACAGCTCGACAGCGGCGGCGGCGGCAGCCGGAGATTCACGGACGCAAAAGGGGAGGCTACGAGCAAACACCGTCGAGTCGGACACGTGAGCGAGGGCAAGCGACTTCACTGCGGGCAGAGTTGGAGAGCTCTCTCTCTGGTGTACCGCTTGGGTTCATGAATGTCAATCCCATGCGTGAAGCGACCCGAAGGATGCTGAGACCTCGGTTTTACGCGGAAGCTCGCGAAATGGGAAAACTACAGCGGAGTCGACATTCCAGAGCTGCAGCAACCTTGCGCTCGTTCCGTATGAAGTTCGCGGTACCACTACCCGGAGCCTGAAGTTCGGAGGATGGGCGAGAGCGTAGCCCCTGCTACCAAGGACCTGAATTGATCCTTCCCTGATCGAAGAGCAGGAACTCCATGAAGTTCCAGCGGCTTCAGCCGCGCGGAGGATGTTGAAAGGGACCGTAATTACCCGGAGCTCGCACCGATCGGGATGACGCGAGAGGAGAGGTGGGAAACGTCCCTTGTTACGCGTTGAAGCAAGCCGCTCGAGAAAGCAGCCCTGCAAGCAACCGAAGAGAGAGACCGTCTGGCCAAGTTTCCGACAGCTAACTGTGCCTTCACAGATCAGTGGCTGAAGCTGTCAGCTCACTCAACAAGGCTCGGAGCAGTGATCTCTGGTCTTTCACTTTGCTACTGCAGCCACGGCCACTGAACCAACCAACCAACCAGCCAGCCGGCCAACAAAGCGGGCCGAGACGGTCACCGGAAGAAAGCAGAGGATCGACGATGGGCGCGGGCGGTTCGAAGGGTGTCCGTCGGACCGGACGGCCACTTTCCCGGCCGAATCGTTGTCAGACTTGTTATTGCTTGACTGGATTATTGCTGCGACCGCTCCCGTCGCCCGTGAAGTTATTGCTGCTCCCCTAACGCTGTAATTAATTGAACTCTCTAAACTCGACCAATAGGCCGCGTCAAGAAACAGCTAAGGCTACCGTATCAGCTGCCGATGCTGCGCGGAAAATCTGCGTTGCACAAGGCGGAGCGCTGGAGCACAGAGATGTTCGCGAGCAAGGTCACGATACCTCTTATTTCCGTCAGTCTCGGCAGAAATGTAGCTGCTCCACAGACTTTCACTGAGCCTATGAGATCATCGTCATGTGCTGATATCCAGGCCGTTCACTCATATACCTTAAGATTTCCACCGTTTGTGTTCCCTCATCTTCGGCTGGATTCGCATACAGTCGCCCCGACGCGACGAGTCTCCTCCCGAGCGCAAGGCATGGGATTCAGGGGCCTGTCTCGGTCGGTGCGATGCGATGCCAATGAATGGTCGAAGGCTTCGAGGCCGAATTGAGCGCTGACACCCTGACAAGAGAAGAGATACACATCACGCTTCCTGTAAAATGACGGGTGCACCTGTCGAGCTTTCGACGGGAGTTTCCTCGAGGTCCGATCTTGTGCTAAGAAGTGTGAATCGCGGAACGAGCTACTCAGTGTCGACAGAACTAATTGACACCGCAGCGCTCGACGTGTATCTAGGGAACGAAACGCACAGCTCGGGGTTCTTCAAGTGAGCATTGCGGCTCGATAGTGTATGAGAGCATGTATTCGATTTCAAACGATGGCGAAAGTATCCGCGAAGATTCTCCTGAAGAGCTCGCGAGGCTCGCTGCGACGTTATCGAGTTCCGCCGCGCCCTGATGAGGTCGGATTCCGTGTTGAATAGCGTCGCGGAGAAGGGGAGAGAAGAGCGGGGACTGTGCGTAAATTCGGGAACGACGTAGCGCTTCGCCTGGAAACGCTCCAATGAATCGAGAGGTTCAATCGGGTTTCCGAGCGTTTACGCTCAGAAACACCCTCGAAGGGCTTTCCTTGAGAGCAACGACTCTCGAGGCACTCCGCTCATCGTAGGATCAGATGAATATTTGTTTCAATTCTTCCGAGAGACCGAAAAGCTATCGGTCGAGCTCGGGTGGGATATTCGGTGGGGCTTCCGACAGCAAATCGGTCCAAACGAAAGCGTGACTAAAAAAAACTCCGCGCCGAGCGGAAGAGGGAAATGAGAGTCTCCGTTTCGAGAGTTGTTACGCAGCCGATACACACGCGATCGCCGGTGCTTCGAATGTCATTAGATCCGGCCAGATTCATTTATATCATCGGCTTTGAATGACTCTCGTGGGAGCTCGGCTGCTCCGACTTTGTGCGACTCTGCAGTAGACGGCATCGACTCGAATAGAATTTTAAACATTCCAGAGAGAAAAACCTGCCGCCGAGCGAGGCAACTAACGAGTCCGCGTCGACTTCGGTCTTCGAATAATCTCGCTGTGGGTTTACGAATTAGATGTCTCCTGCGTGATTCGCATGTCATGCGCCGAAAACGTCCGGCTCTACGACGGCACCTCTGCTCGCGCGGCAGTCCCGGTTAAGCACGTCGCCTCATTGTGACTTTGTAGGAACCCTCTTCACGGGATTCTCGCGTTGTTCTATCTGAGGATAACCTTCTCCTTCGGGCGAAAGATTTTATTCTCCACTTCATCCTCTCGCAGGGTTTCCAGCTCGGAGTAATTCGCTTTGCCGCGTGGGTTTCCTGGGGTGATCTTGTTTACGATTTTGCTGAAACTTCAGAACATGTCGCTCTGGCTGTATCTAAGCCAGCAACGAGTTTTGAAACACGGAGATTGCAGCATCGCTGCGCGTGAGATGAGAGGAGAAGAAGGCGCGACAATCGATATCTCTCGTCGTCAGCAGAAAAAGCTCGACGAAAGGCATCCCTAACATCCCTAACAAAAACGGGGGGCGTTTCGAACGCTTCTGATTCTTTTTCGTGATCCTGCATTCCGAGGAGCTCTAGAATCGAGCGGAGGGTTTTCAAGAGTGATTCGAGAATGTCCGGACGAAATTTCGCTATGAGAATATGATCGCACCGATCTCCACGCGAATTACCCCATGACCCTCAATGCCGAACAAGCTCACGTTGCCTTACACACTGGTTTGTGGATCCTCGCACGTGGCGTCCGCTTCCTGTTCGATCTGGAGAACGGAAAGGACGCGAGAGGAGATTCGGGCTTGCTAGGTATTTGTCCCATCGCTGGAGGCAGCAGCGGGAAAAACGTCAAAAGGGACGGTCGGACGACTCGGACGCTGCCGCATGGCTGGCGAAACGGTAGGAAACGAAAACACTCGAGAGCAGTCGCAGGAAGCGACGAACGCGGCAATGCTCTAAAAACAAGCGAAGAGCCTCTCGCTTTGCACCGTTTACAACTCACAGGTCGGGATCGGATCGCCAACGAGCAAAAGTTTCAGCTTCTCGGCTGTAGTCTCCACGGTGTATATTATTTTTGTCAACGAGGGTTCTCTCCGTATTCCTTCCTTCCAAGAGGAACGGAAGAAATTTCGAAAGCGAGGGTGGATGGAGGTTTATTCTAAGCCTTGACAGAAAGAACTCCATTAGAAATTTCTTGTTGTCCGCCCTTTGATCGTTCTGCCGCGAAAGTTCATCCATTTCGATGGACAGACTCGCTGAGTCTATCAGTGAGTCAGCCCCTATCTTCAGATTCCGTCCCGGTCAGTAAGTTGTCGTTTGATAGAATACGGATCCGCCCAAAGCACACGGCGAACGAAAGACGTTGGACAGACGAATGAACGGAGCTCTTGCCGTCCAACGTCCCGCGCATGTCCTTGTATGGAAAGCGCGTGGGATACACGGCAGTCTGCTTCTTGCCAATAAGGACTTGACGTTGTTGCTGCTTCGGCAACACGGCTGCCACGGTTGTTGTCCATTACAAGATGTCTGTTCAGCGGAAGAGCATGAGTCGGAAAAATGGAAAATCTGCGAAAAATATACTTGGAGGCAAACCACATCGATGAGTCAGCCCAAGCTCATTGAGGCGGGCGTCAGCTCAATATTCTGCAATTATGAAACGTACACTATGTGATCATTTTATAATGCATAATTCGGATGAAGGGAAACAATAGTTCTCCATGATCTTCCTTAAATCGTAGGAATTGACGGTGGAATCGCGGGAACGAAACTCACGGAATGAACAACTTGGCTCGAAAATAGGAATTAGGAATCAGTCCGACAATCATTCGGCAAGCTTTTCAATTGACCTCTCGCTAATCACTTTCCGCGATATGCCATTCATTCCTTGACTCGTTCGTTCTTGTCTTTATTTTGTATTCTCTCTTCCGTAGCCTGTTTTCGTTGTTGTTGTTCCTCCTCCCCATCTTCCGCGGAAGGCCGCCGACGAGCATGAAGGGCTGCTTCATAGCGAGCTTCGTGCATGCCGCCACGAAACGATGACTATCACTAAACCGTCGATCCGCAGCCTTGACCAGAAGACCGCGAACCGTAGAGGTTCTTCTTCGTTGTTTCTTCTGCCGCTGCTCTTTCTGTCAGTTTGAGCAGCAGCAGCAGCACAAGCGGTACAGGTCTCGGAATTTCATGCCTTTAATTCGTCGTTCCCGGATTCGCTACGTCGCTCTGGGACTGCTGCTTCAGACGCGAGCGACGTGACAGTGCTCTCACCACCAATCCTGGATCTGATACGTGCCTAGCGCGGAGTTCCGGTCCACGTCATGAACATGTAGACGTCTTCGTGGACGCGGGTTTAAGTGTTTCCGCCCGTCTAAATGTTTATTTGTCAGGGTAGTGTGGTTGGCGGTCTCTCTGTTAGGTAGTTAGGACTCTGTAACAGTGTCTCGCGCTGCGCACGATACAACTCGGCGAGACAGGGGGCGAAGCCAGGGCGATAGCAAAAATCAATCTCGGGAGAGCAGCGCGACATTCTAGATGAGGACCGCTCCTGGATCCGGCGCTCTAAAAAACGAAAAACTCGAGAGTACTTGCAGCGCGTGCGAGGCAAACCTCAAACGGTTACCAAACGAGTCGGATCGGGACGTTCCTCCGCTGCGCTCGACGTGTTCGTAAACTCCCTGCCCATGTTTCTTTTTTACATTTATCTCTCCGACATTTATCTTTAGAGTGTTCCCTGAGGCAGCTTGGATAGCTGACTGCGTTCGTTTGAGAGACATTTCCAAGTGGCAGCGGCCGAACGGGCCGGCCGCAAGATAGACGACGTCTGACCGTCTCGAAAACAAGGGAGTAGCCGGTTACGAATTTAATTTCCAAGAACCGGGATGACGTCGCCCCGCAAGACTATGTATGATAAGGAGAGATGCGACGTTGGCTCCTTCTCTCCCGGACCGAGCGACCGTCTGTCCGTCTGTCGGGCTGAGTAAACGTGACAGTGTTACTGCCGCGCTCACTGACTCGGACTGCGAGTACTACGTCGATTATTCGGGAAGTCCCTCTCTCGGCCTCGTGTTTTCAGTTTTCCATGAGTAATCCACGAGGTAGGGGCTTTCTCACGAGCAGCCAGTCGACTGCTATTCAACTTCAATCTGAGTGAATTTCAATGACTTCGAAGCCAAGTCCCGATGCTACTCGACACGATGTTCGAGGTCACGCTGCAGAAGGGGCTTCTATTCTAGAAGTGTTTCCAATCATTCGATATCATCATGACATCAGTCAACCAAGTCTAACACGATTCGATAGGATGGCGGCGAGTCCCTGGCTCGAATATACGTCCTGCATAGATGTTCAATCTCCATCAAGGAGAACTTCGTGTCGGCTCCTCGGTTCTCCGAAATCCACAGCGGGAAAATCTCCCTAATATTCGAGTGAGCGAGAGAATCGAATCGTGTTCGGCTTTGCAGCGGACACTGTGCTTCGATCGCAAAGCGACCAGGCGTGAAAGCGTTCTACTCGATGCAATCGTCATAGATAAGAAACAGCCAGTGATAGCGACGTTTGTTCTCGTCCGTGCTCATTCATGCGACCTCAATAACCCGAGCGTTTGAAATCATCGTTTCGATGAGCTGCGACGAATATCTGTGACAATGATTGTTGCTCGTGTTCCATGGCTGAAGCCCCACGCTGGATTCCAATCAAATTTTCGAAGAATGGCAAACGTTTGACAAACTCGAAGCGCGTCCCTTTGATCTACGTCACCAATAGCCTGCATTGTAGCGACTCTCGCACGTATTCCCGCGCGAGCTCCGAATCGGACTTCCGTCATCAATAACAAGCGTTCAGACAATGGGATATCACGCCGTGTGTACCGCGAACGCCGCAGCAATCAATGCCGTCCTCTTTTGTTCATGCTAGGTGCGCTCGAGTATTGGTTCCGATGGCTCGCAAATTTTTTTCCGTCACGTTTTTTGTGTGTTCCAATGAGATTGATCCGGCCGAATCCTTCTCCCTGCTGTACCGAATTTTCACTTGGCACCCCGAACACGGCCCGAAGCCAGATTAATCCCGTCGCCGGATTATGACGATGATACAGGGGCAAATTTTTTAACCTCAATATGATTTCAATCTTGGGGGCATCTCCGGACCCAGAAGCTCGCTGAGGTTCAGTTCCGCTCCGTCACTGATTCAGTGTCGTCCATCAAACCATGAGACAGCACTTCTAGCATTACATTACATTACATGCATACATGATAATTGTTGCGGAGACGGGGCTTGGTATTCAAGATTCGACTGAGTAGCGCATTTGAGTCGCGAAACGAGCCCATCATGGGAAAAGCTTCTCGGTCGCCCACCCGGCCTGTCGCTTTGCTCTTTTAGCTTGCGGATGGCCGTCGGAGCAGCTGAGAATATTTATGATGCAGCTATACACCCTCGAGAGGAGCTCAACTTTAATATAAATGCGTTCGCACTGCCTTTGGATCTGGAGGACTCTGGACTGGCGGCAGATATGGTGCGGCTGCCGCTTCTGCCCTACGGGAGAGCGAAGAGACTTCGAGAGAATTTCGACTCGGGGAGAAAGGGCCGGCCGGGGCGAGGAGTTTGGGAATGGCTTGTGAGAAAATGGAGGGCGAGGGGGAAGGGGGATACCCAACGCTAACCCCGAGCTCCCGGACCAACACATAGATCCTCGGCCGGCTCGCTCAATGGGTGGAGCAAAGTCGAGTCGACGCGTTTGTGAAGTGCTCGCTGATGGCTTTAGTAGACGGCTGACTGGCATTTTCGTTCGGGACCATAATCGGGACCCGATCTTCTTCGTCCCTAATATAAAGATAGCCCTCGGAACAACTTTGCACTCGACAAGATGATGCCGCCGCGGCCGGGTCAGATCTGACGCTGAATATTTTCCAGAGTTTTCTCACGCCGAACCGCGCTCCTCGGGGCGCATCCCAGGATGTGGCTCGATCGGAAATGCGTCATCAGACTCTTGAACGTCTTGAAACGAGAACTCCGAGAGGAGTTCTGAGGGAATAAAGCTGAGGCTCTGGGCCAATACACGCACTATTCGAGGATCGAAATTACGTTTGGAACATTCCCAGCCGTGGTTCGTTCCCGGATTCCGTGATCGTAGAGAGGGGAACGCTAAAGACGTTAGCTGACGGAAGCCAAGAGATTCTAATGACGATGTCCTTAGGGGGGAATCGGGGGCTTTCCAAGGAACTGTGGCTGTCCCGGTCATTCTGGAATGCAAATCACTGACTTGCGGCGACCGTATTTGCTCCGAGCTGTCAAGGGAGCTTCTGTCAATCCTCGGTCGAATTAATTCAAAGAGCCGCGGATCTTGATTGTCGGAGTGGGTTGGAACACTGTTCGAGTGTTCCACTTGGAGCGCCTATGTATATGTGCCTGGAATCGATATACGCGTCGGAGGCCAGCTTTGCGAGTCTACGACAATAAATGTTCTTGATGAATCAATCGATCCACCCACCCACCATTGAAGGCGGCAGCGATGTTCCACTCGCAGCAGCTCTCCAGTCGGACACGGCGAATCCGTGAATCGCTTCGGAGATCTGGTGAAAAACGATATTTCGGCCGGCAGTGGGTCGGTCATCCATCTGTCCGAACATTGGGGGCGAATACATATACGAGAGGAGGAGCGTGACCCTCGGTTCGAACGAAGGCCAAGAGGTAGACGTGGGGCTATGGGGTTGCGGATGAGGGACAGACACAGTGTCACTGTCACGCTGTGAATTCGACAAAGTTGCTGAGCGAGCCAGGAACCACAGAGCGGACGAGCCGGCTACCCACCTACCTACCGACCGGCCGACCTGTCTACCGCCGAGCTCTCCGTCTGAGCCGTGATCGTCTCCGATTCCAAACTACGATTGTACGACCGCGCCCGATAGTTTGACGTTTGGACGGAATTTTGATTGAGTTAGACTCGAACAAACGTCCGCTCAATGCCTGCCGGTTCGCCAGTCGTCCTGTCGGACAGGACGCAGTCGCCCGATCCCCGGCTCAGGGTTCCCACTAATTCATTCAAGTTGATTGAGGAAATTGCCGCAACTCGATGAAACTTGATGGAAACGGTGAGCGTGATAGCGGAACTCAGTGGGAGCGATTATGAATTTCGATTGCGAAGCTGATGCTCGGATTTGATGGAGGCAGCGGAGATGATATCGATTTGCGACGAGATAATTATCATTCGGAGAGTTCCCTTCCGCCTCACAAACTCTTCTCATTCTTCGCAATGAACCTCGCCTCTTCCTCGGCTGTCATCGTCGTTCTCCCTCACCGTGTCGGCTGTGGAGCCCCCCGCGACCTGTTTCCACGGAATGAAAGAAATACTTTATTTCGGGAATGATTTTTCAGTTGTTTCGCGCCCAGTATCACAAAACCCATCATGACGTGTTCCCATCCTTCCTTTTGGAATCATCTCGGTCTGAACTTCTCGCCGAGCTTAAGTACCCATCACTATCGATCGAGTAGATCTTCCCTGCTCTCCCCACCTATCACTTCTCGTTTACATTGTCAAGAGCTCCGCTCGGAGAATCCCGACAGCTCCAAAGGTTTCGAACACGCGCTTCCCTCCAAAGAGGTGCTGTCATTTATTTTGCGTAATTCGCTCGCAGAAGATCGAACGCCTCGCCGCCGGCGCCGGCTTCAATCCTACTCTAGTCGTTCGCTTGCTGCTTTATCTACGGGCCCGCTTGCCAGGGCTCGTCGTATCCGAGTCGTCGATCGACGCCAACGTTCTCGATGAGAGGACCCTGTGTTCATACGGCATGAGGTAAAGGAGGATTCTGCAGCTAATTGCAGAGCTAATGGCCCTGAAAGAGATCGACCGCCTCTGCCTCGGTCTGCCCTGTTGTCCGCAGGCCCGCGCGACAGAACCTCCGAGCGAGCGAGCGAGCGACCGACCGATCAGTGGAGCTTGCCCCGGGAGCGGCAGCTGGCAGCACAGACTAGCTATCGAACAAACGGATGAACGAATCTACCCACCCGCCGAGTTAGCTCGCCGGCAATCCACCTGGCCGACTGTTGTATGGAGCGAGCGAGCCCCCGTCTAACCCACATGGAAACCAATGATCGTGGCGGAGTCAGGTGGATCGAGTCCGCCAAAACTTCCATTTCTCTGATCTCTGAACTCTGGCTCTGAAGAGCACGGGCGAAGTTTGCTCGTGGGGGCTGTGCGGTCGGTTTACCGCTGGCGAGAATCGGGGGGAGACGCGGCTCGGTGGAGGGGGCCTCGCCGAATGGTTCGACTGTCATACGAATCAATAAATTTCCAGAGATCTCCTGAATCAAAACCACGATCCGAAGCTGTGTCGGCCCGTCGGGTTATACCAGCATGGCGTTCAATGGCTCTATTCGGAAACTATAGATAGAGATCGGGGATTAGGAGTCATTGGCTCAGAGCGGAATTCTATCCCTGGCGACCGATGACTCTGTGGCCTCGTAATCCGCCATTGGGATTTCCGAGAGGATGGGAGCTGGCGTCGATCTCGTGTCAGTGAATTTCGAATAGGTAACTCAAAACTATTTTGGTTATCAAAAATATATTCATCATTCAATTTGAGGAAGCTCATCTCAACAGTTGAGGGGAAGGTGTTCCAGCTTTGCGAAGCTATTCCGTGAACACCCAAAAGCTGGCGGGTAGCTCGCGGGTGCGCGCGAAAACTTCTCTGATCTCACCATCTGGTCTCTCCGCATGGCCGAAGAATGGGATTACCCGTAACGGCGGCTTAGAACGGCTTCAACTCTTTTTAGAAACTCTTTCGTAACGCTGACGCCGGACAAACCGATGGACGACGATGAGTGTGGAGGAGACAAACGAACTCGAATTCGAGAGAGCGTGAATGACCGAGTGGGAGAACCAGTTGACGTTACGATAAGTGATCTTAAATTTCCTTTTCTCTTTTTCCAGGTAAGTTGACAATGCCCGCTTTGTTCCAACGGTGGAATTTCGGGAGGAGCGATCAGACGTGATAAAGTCCTCTTGTAAACTCATTTGATTGATCGCGCGTAAGTCCTGAATACTCGGTGGCTGTCTAAAAGTCCGAGAATAGACCTCAGTATAGGAGGGATTTCTTCATCTGTAGCTCATTGGAATCCAATGACTGAACGCTCAATCTAAGACGTCTCCGCGGAAGCTGTGATTCTCCAGAGTCCTGTAGACGCAATCGGAAGGAAAGCTCATCGTGAAGACAATCGCTTTTTTTCAATTGATGTTTTCCCTCGATTTTTCCCCGGAGTTCAATTGTTGTCGCGCGATGCGGTCGATTCAATAGTGGTCGCAGTCGAGCGAGCCAGCTATGCGTCGGTCGGTATAGCGTAGATTGGTCTCGCTGTGATCCGATGTTCCGGACTGTCCCACGCATTGGATCCGATGAACTTTGTGACCTTTCCGGAGTCATAGGTCATCCATAACGGTCTGCCGGAGAAGTTCCGAAAGGCTTCCTCCGCTATTGACCGTCCTTGCGTCATAGCTTTCGTTTTCGCGCCGCCATGCATCGACGTACACCCATATGGACGGGACGTTTTCGTTCAAAATCTGTCACGTCCTCGACCCTCGAGCTCGACGCCCCTATTCGGTGGCGGGCTTTCGTATGGTCGATATGAAATTTCTTCGGGGTTTTGGGAATTCATTCAGGGGATTGAGGCGAGGAATGAGAGAACGGACGGAGCGGCAGTTCGATGGGGAGCATTCGGGGCATCCCGTAAAGGACCTCTGTGAGATTTCATCACCCAAATATTTGAGCCGAATCGGCCCGATGACTTTCCATCGCGCTATCGTCGAGCGTCGAGCTCGTCAGTGACCCGCTGTCTGGCTCCCTGACTGAAGTTATAGTCGGTGGAAAGCCCGGAGTATCCAGTGAGAATGGAAGACACAGCCGAATTGGGTGAGCTCAAATGAACGCACACGTCAAGACATAGAGACGTGCTCGGCATAGAACTCCCTCTGTAAGAAATTCAAGATTCCCTGAATGAAATACAAGCTCTCCGTTGCATAGTCGTACGCTTCGTCCGCTGCCGTTGAGATGAAACACGCTGACACGAGTCGCGAGCAATCGCGACCCCTGCGAAATTTCGACGGGCACAATTTCGGGCTCGGGGCGAACGAGCGAGAGACCGAGTGTGCGAAAGGAAGGGGAGCAGTGAAGGAAGAGCAGACGATGACGTTGACGGCGCGGGTGATTGAGATAGCGGAGATGCGTCTCAAAATTAGAGAGGAAAATATCAGATCCGATTACTCCTCGTCGGTGATAGCAGCGAGAGGGGAGAGAGGTCGTTCAAACGACCGTCGCTCATTCGGACCCGAGCTCAGATTTCAGACAAAGATCAGTGAGGGAAAACGGGACCGATTAGTGATTCTATCAGTCTCCGTCGGCTGATCGACCTTCCGCTTCTCGTCTCTCCGGTTTTGTAAGGGGGAGGAGCATTTCCCATTTTCGGAGTGTCAGTGAGAGCGACGCGATGCGTCATTCATCCACTTAGAGACGACTGGAGGAGTTTGCGAACGAATCGTACGTCTAACGGGATCCCGAATATCTCCGTGGAGTACCACACAAGGTCGGAGAGCGCCACGAGCAGTAGCCGACGACTCCCTCGACCACAGGAATCACACAGACCCCCTGGGCTATAGAATCTTCAATTAACGGGTTGCGGATTCTCGAATCCGGAATAGAGAAGCAACCCCAGATCTCCTTTTCCTGATCGAAGTATTTTCCCGAAGGGTTCCTCGCGCCCCTTCTACGGCATAGCACGAATCCCCTGATTCGGTGGAGAGTCTAGTTGTCGTGGTGGGTGACAGGCCGTGCAAATTATGAGGTGTGTGTCCGCTTTTCCCCATGCCGAGCTTGCCGGGAGTAAAATTTCTGCGTGGTCAATGCCCACCCGAAAATGCGCTGTCGGAGGCGCCGCCTCGTTGTTTAAGCGAGGGGAGAAACACAGAGATGGTCGCTCGTGCCGGCGCCGCTCCTGATGCAGAGGCTGCTACAGAGGTTAGAAGATCCTTTGCAGAAGGGGAGGGTTCCCGCGTCGCAGCCTCCGCGGGTCCCCATCATCAACTTCATCATACATAAGGCTTGAATGAGCGAGCTATCATGCCACGCAGGCGGGCAAGTAAACAGGGCAGCGGGGTGTTCGAGGGCGCCCCGACGGATGAGGTAGCGGACGAGCGAGCGAGCTAGCCAGATAAGCGAACTGACTGAGGGACAAGGAGAGAAAATGGGACGGAGAAAGAAAACTCGAACGCGAGGGCGAACATGACAACGAGAGGACGCAGCTATGCTGTTAAACCTCAGAAACCCGTCATTTGCTCGAGCTTTCATGTGATGCGAACGGCGGCCGTCATCATTGCCGCCAGAGGCTCTGAGTGAGCGGCAGGCCTCGACGGCTTATGTCACAACCGTAAGTTATAATTTGGCTGTTTTCCGTTCGTACGTTCGCGGATTCGTGGCGGCCGGTGCTCAAGTGGCGAAGCGAGGAGGACGGTCGGATCTCGTCCACGTAGACGCGCTCCCCCAACACCGTTGGGAGCTATTGGCGCTGTTTGTTTCATTTGCTCTCGTCTCGACGCAACGCCGTTTCCGGCCGAGTAACCGGATACCGAATTACTCCGAGCGAGCATCTCGACGATGCCTCGGTCGGCGGGCTCCTTCGCGACTTGTTCGAGTCTTTCGTATTCCTGATCGCTATCGCGTTCCGAGTGAACGCGACACTCACGTGAGGGAGACGTAATGAAGAGCGGGAGTTTTTCGGGGTTTTCGCTTCGCAGAGGGGAAAGTTTCGTCGGCTCTCCCGTGATTGTCCGACTGTGAGCTGGAAGGCAGCTTTCTTTTTTGTCTCGTGCGCGCGCGCTTCCGAGGGAACCGATCTGACCGTCGCTCGATGAAGTTTTTCTCTCCCAAGTCGCGATTCAGAGAGCCTCGCTGGGAACGGTTTTTGAGCGGCCGACTAGACGAATAGTTGATTGAACCCAACGACGGACAATGCTGTTCATCTAGCTCAGTTTTCGTGTTTGCATGTCACGTTCTCCAGCACTCAGCCGTCATCCGGTGTCCTTCCGCGTGCGTACGTGCGTTGCACGTGCATACATATGCACGGCCCGTCGACGATCAAACCAAAGTCAAGATCTCCGGCAAAAATGTTAATGAGGCTGACTTATTCATCACTACGGGTGGTTTCTCTTGTGAAGTCGAGACCAACGCCGCGCCGCCGCCGCCGCCTTTGCCCTTGTCGGATGATCTACCTTTCATAAAACTTAGGGGCGAATCCCTTCGGCACATATCCGCATCGCTCCTCGGCTCTCCGTGCGGTCACTCACGCGGCCGGCAATGCAGCAGAGGGCCGTTATACGGCAGCGTCCTGCTCGGCTTGACGTGTTGAACTTCCGATCTGTATATGGAGTCCGACTGGCGGAATTCCGACAAACAGCGCAGATTCCGACGGGTTTGGCGTGTATCCTAGAGAATGCTTTTGTTTCGAATCGAGTGTCTCGTATCGAGCGGAATCTGCTGATGTTATGACGCTAGTTGAAAGATTCGTTGACATCTCTGGCCTGCGGTGTGGCTGGCAGACTGTTCGTTCGGATCGCGAACCGGGCCCTCCGGGTTCTCTTTGGCTCGGCCTATCGCTCAGATCAGAGCATGTTCTTCTTCTACTTGACGCGCCCGCCGCTGGCGGTCGGGCGATGCCGAGCAGCGTCAGAATCTGATCGAATAACGATCTCATCCTGTCAATTCGACGAATACAAACAGTTCAACTGCTTGTCCATGAGCGATTTCTATGCCAAAAGTAGGCCGCCAATCAACTCGACAGGCCCGTACACCCGCGACGCGTCCGCTCCTTCCGCTCGCAGTATTCATTTGGTTTTGAGTCATCGCGAGCCGCTCGCATCTGCTCTTGATTGGGTCTTGAGAGACAAGTAGTAGTCTCGAGAAGCGTCCGGCTCCTCTTGAAATTCTCTTTGCGGGTGGAACTCGACAGCATTTCGACGGTGAAGGTTCGGGAAGCGACGTGATTCATGTCGTTTGTTCCAGTGGACTGGGTGTTTGTGGGCATTTCATTGTCGTTTGCCTCTTTGTGTTTCGGTCTCTTGGTCACCTTGGCCGCCTCGATACCGAACTGTCGATTTCTTCGCGCGCCCTCGCCTCCTCTGAAACGTCTCCCAGACCGGTTTTGTGTCTCCTCGGGCAAAGCACCAAGGAGCAAACAATAACAGCCAATATTCAAAACCCATGTCCTGTGACGTGCTATCTTGGCCGGCCAGTCGGCTCCGACTCTGTCGCAGTCGAGAGCATGGATGTACCCGAAGAGCATGAACGCGCTTAGATGGGAACGAAAATCATGTCCCTCTAACAAAAGTCTATGATTGGAGAGAACAGAGCAAGAGAAGACTTCGATTGTGATCGGAAACAAGGAACTGACATCCGGAAAGCTCATGGTGCAGCTTGTTTCGGATGACATTCGGATCCAAGAAGCGCTCCAGTCAGTCATTCAATCAGATCATCGTCCGCTCGCGCGTTTTTTCGAATCGCTCAAGTGTCGTCCAACGAGTAAGCAAATCGGGACCCGTCGGCGGGAGAACTAAGCTGGCCCGTACTGACTTTGACACGCCTGCCATTAATGGACACTGGAGATACGACGCGTTCTGGCAAGGGCCGTCAGGCCGCGGCGACGAGGAATTATTCTGCATATATTTCATTCAGAAGCTCTGCCGGCCCCGGCGAAGGGCTATTTTGCTCTCGGATGATGCTCCGCTCAAACGCTCTTCGAAACAGAACATTTCAACTTGAAACACTGCGGAACCGCCTCCACCACATGCGTCGCTCTTATCGAAGATTAGTTGGTTCCGTGGCCTTCGAGGATCTGTTCGGGAGAGGTTGACAAATCGGGCACGCAACCTTCAAAGAGCGCATCGATTCAAAGCTATTCCCTTTTTGATTGAATGAATCTCCTCCACCGTGATTTCAATGGGAAGACGGGAGATAAATTAGGGAAGCAACGCTGATTCGAGAGCTTCGTCCGTGGATCTTCAGATATCGATCCGGAGGCAAGCTCCTCGGTTTGGGTGACGCCATCGCTCTCAACAGAATGACGGAATGAAATGCTCTCAATTATTTGCGGAGGCATGGTTTCATCTCAGCGATGATCGTTATTGATATCATATCACTTGTGATATCATTATCATTCCGAGTCGGACGGATCGATACCTCACCTATATTCTCATTCCGGTGTCAAGCAAAGCCACCCCTGCACACAGATCTCATTAGCGGATCTATCATCGCAATGCTCTCGGTATCCGCAGGTAGTGCTCTGATTATCGCATTACGATTCGATAAAACCCCAACACATCTGATCAGATCAGTTCCATAACTCGTTTATTGGCTCAATCAGCCGGATTACGGTTCACATGACATCGGAACCCATTTATCCTCGCCGTTCCTCTCCGATTCCCAGAGCAAGGGTACGAACCGGCATGAATGACGACGACGACGGAATTGTGTCTCCTTGCCGGCCCCAGGTACGCGGTGCCTGGAGCGGTTTCTCATTGTTGGCGCTGCCGCCGCCGCCACCGTCGTCGTAATCACGATTACGGCTTATTGGTTCATGGAGTGAAGAGGAATTGTATCGGTGAAGGCGACGACTCAACCACGCGGAAAAAAAATGCGACCCGTCTAAAAAGTGAGGCCGCCGAGAAAGTAAAAGGGGTCTTTTTCTGAATGAACACGAACGAGTTGTCGCTGTCGTTGCGGCACTCACTCGAGCACGACGAAGTACTTCGGAAGGAAGTCAGTCAGTGAGTGACTCAACCATCGGCTTCCGAAACGCTCTTGTACTTATTACCTCACTCAGACGCATCACCAAGAGAAATCGGCCTCACCGTGACAGTCGGTGGCGGCACCAGCGACGACGGTCGGAGCGAAGAGCGCTTCCGTCGCCAGCAACGGTGGCATCGCAAGCGGCGAGCAGTGACAGCGCGGGCAAAAGAACTGACTTCGGAGCCCAAGTCGCCCATTCGAGTGGATTGGCAGAGCTCGCTTGAGAACGAAGCAAACGCTGGAACCATTTCCCATAGGTCTCCGTTTTTTCCGTAGCTACCGAGTAGGAGAAGAACCCGTCGAGTGGGTCCCGAGCGAGTGCTCGAGCTCCCTAGCGACTCATGCCCAGGGCGCCGGCCGGCTCCTTCTTGAATATGCTCTGTAATTGATATCCCGAAAATAATCCGTGGAGCTCTCGGGTAACTTCCTTAGATTACATGTCCCGTTCGCTCTTCCTCCGTCTGTTCGGCGTTCCCAGATAGGGTCGTTGGTTTGTTCGTTCGTCGCTCGTTCTCACTCGACTCGGAGCGGAGACCTTTGAACCTCTTAAGGGCTACGGTGTTTATACAGCCCTCAGCCGATGGAGTTTCTCGCTTGCTTTATCGTTCCCCTCGACAGTCGTCGGTCGGTGGGCGCCCTCGCTGTTATCCTCCCTCATCAGCGCCACGAGCGAGGACGGCTCCTCGCCTATTCTTATTTCAACGAGAGCCTTTTTAGCTAGTGTCCGTCTGTGTATCTGTCCGTCCGTCCGTCGGTCTGAGCCTTCAGCCGCTCGTCGACTCGCTCGACATCCATCCGTAGGACCAGTCGAGCACTCTGATTACAGAGCCAATCTCAGCGAAGATTCCCTCGACTCATTCAGTGCCGCTAACTGAAAAGAGGAACAAAGAGATCGAGAGCGACGAGCCAGATGAAAGCAGATAATATTCAGATAAATAGAGAAAGAACTGAGACGGAACTTGCCCTGGGCTCGCTCGAGCGAATGCTCGCCGTCGGCATCGCCTGCGGCGTTGCCTCCGCTTTCCGTACCCGGCAGTGGCCTACGCTTCCGCGCAGAGAAAATCTGCCGGCAAAATGCAGCGTCAGGCTCTAAAGCCGAATTCCCCGCAGCCTCTCGGAGCGACAGCGGCCCCAATCCGGGCACGCGGTTGTGATCGGCCAGTCAGGTAGAAAACGCCATTAAAGCTTGCGCCGCGGCCGCAGAGTTTGCATCGAACTTCGTATCAATGTTTCTGCGGCCGCTTTACTGCGCTCACTCGACGATGGGCAATTATTGCCTCCCTGGTCTGCGAGCCGGTCGGTCGGCCGGCCGGCCCGCCTCCCGCTCGTTCGCTTGCCCGCGCGCGCCGAGGAAAAAAGAGAAGAACCGTACCCCAGAGGGAATCGGCCAAAGTAGGAAGTTGGTTCCTGCAGCAAATGGTTTCTCCACGACGACGACACGAGCTCGCATCTCACATAAAAAGCTCGACTTTCGAGAAAGTTGCGCATTCACTCTCCGCTCATTCATCTGTTCATTCATTCATCAATCTACTCCCCAAGAATGAATGGAATTTGAGCTCTGTATTCATTCATCCAATCGGCATGTTGTTTCTTCAGCACAAGCATTAATAATCACTTGACTCGAACGGATGCTTCACCGAATCTGACCGGAGTGGAGTGACGGAGGAGACTGGGCAGAAAGCATGAGGGTGGAAGGAAGCGTTTTAAGCCGCGATCCGGTGCTGTGCGTGGGCGAAAAGAGCGCAAGGCGACGGAGGACGATAACCACTCCGACAGGGCGAAGCCGGCTATAGGGTTCTACCGAGCTCCGGAGTCAAGCGGGAGACGTCGTGGACGCGAGTGGGGAAACGGAAGGGCGATGCGGGGGACGTTGACTCAGGAAGGAAAGAAGACGAAGAGCCTCGCCTGGAGCCGAACTCGTCCTAAACAGGCGCAGGCCAGACAGAGCTGGAGCCCTCGGAAGTTGAGCTCCGACGGGACTTCCTTGCTTGTTCCACCGTCGTCGCCGCATCCTCGACTCGAATGCGGACAATGTTTCCAGTTTGATCTATTGGTGCGTAAGAGACGGAACAATGAATAAACCTCCCGCCCGTCCGCCGCTTCTCGAGGCCGCCGTCTCCGGCCGTCGGCTTGTTGATAGAAAGAATCTGCCGGTGGAAGCCCGCAAAGGCGAGTCCGCTAATTCCGGCGTCCCGGAATTAAAGGATTACGAGACTAGAGGAGCAGCAGCCGCGGCATCAGCAACAACCACGAGAACAACGATAAAGCGTTCTCTGACCACCTGAGCACCAACTGTTCTCTGGCCCTCCGAACGGGTTGAGCCGTCCTCCGCCTATTCCCGTGGGCTGCGCATCCGGTATGCCTCGCAGTTGAGACGCTCTGCCCTGTGTGACGAGCGTGTCCTGGCCAGCCTTGGTCGGCTCCGATTCCGCCTCTTTCTCGAAGTAGCCTTCCTCTGTCCATTCTTCCACATTTGGCTCAGCCCGAAGCCAGCACTCTCTCCAGGCATAACCTCTTCCGACTCTTGGCCACGTCGACTCCGGAGCGGCCCGACCCAATTTTACCAATAGCGCCTTCGTCCTTCTGCTATCCCAGACCGGCCCTTCAATGCCCGTGGGGTATACCGCTACTCTCGGATTCCGACAAAGAGCTCCTTAGCCAACGACGCGCCGCGGCTGCCGTGGCTACTTGGGAAATCAGCCTAAGAAAGAAGCATCGGTCTCTGGTGAAGTTCTTGTCTCGACTTCCCTTCGCTTAATGCTCGTTGCGAACAACTGCTCTAGTTTTCATTAAGCTCGGTCGCGCTGAAGGGGGTCAAGCGTTTTTTACGCAGAAACCGTGACTTGCGTGACTCCTTTGCCGCTCACGCACTGGTCCTCGATTTGCCGTAAGGGACGCTGCAGGATCTTCTAGCTTCCTGGAGCTGATCAGAATGACGTTTTTGAAACCATTGTCCGACGCAACAAGCCGCATGCCCTGGGTCGGCCTCGGGACTCCAAGCGACTCGACGGCCAGGCCGACGCACGGACGCCCATGGAGTTCCTACTCATACTCGGCAGAGGTGGCGACGTAGGCAAGACATCGACTGATTAGCGCAAAAGCGGGCGGAGTGTTGACGCGTTTTTATTTACCCGTCGGTCGCGGCCGTGGCTCTGTCGACAGTAGGGCGTTAATCACATCATCATCACAAACTTCTTTCCGGCCTGAAGCTGTCATTTAGCCTTTAGCTTGAAATTCTCTTCTTTCGAAACATCGTTTTCGAACGACGACGATTCGAGCTCTAGACTCAAACCTACCCTGGCAGTCCGTTCGCCATCGCTGCATAGGTTCACAGAATAGTCGAACACACCTCCGACTAGAGAGCGGGAATAGATACAGCGACGGGTGAGAAGGTTCTCTGACCTCGTTCATCACTCGTAAACTAGACGCGAAGTCTGCTGGGTTTTTTTCCCGCTCTACTCCACGTTGGAAGTCGCATCTCTCAAGTTGGCGACATACTCGTTTCTCAACATCTGTCATCCGATGGTTGCTTTCTTGCTTTTCGCTACTCGGTCCTCCGGGTCGTCCATGCTTGGGGTTTCTCGCGTCATTCAATTCCAACTTCGTTCAAGACGCCATCAGATCTGGAAGTGTTCTATTCGGCTTTACACTGGTTACTAATTACGTCTGTAGAAGCTAAAAACCCCACAGCCCACGTTGTTCTCTAGCGACAACAAACTAACCAACTGAGCATTCGGTTATTCTAGTGGGGAACATCGGCTCGGCTTCCGGCTACAGGAGCCCGAAGCCCATTTACAAGTCTCTTCTAACGAATGTTAGAGTGAATTAGAGAAGTGCGGCGGGAATGAAATTAGAAAAACTCCAACTTGATGACAACAGCGCTGGGCTCTCTGTTCAAATGAAAAACTGCTATAGCGCGACAAACCCTACCGCGCTTGGCAACGGTAGAGCGAGGCGAGTTTTTGTCAAGTAGTTACCGATAAGCCTTAATGATACTTGCCGTCATAGAGGCTAATTACAAGCCATCTCGTTGCTTCTTCCCCGGTGGTGGGGACCGGGACAAGGAGTTGCTTATATCCTCGCCGGTTCTTCGACTCGCGTTCCTCCGTCCGTCTTACGCTGTGGAGCTTCGATATTATTCCGTGAAAGAATTCGATTCGTTTAAAACTCAGTCTACTCTTATGACTGAACTTTCCAGAACTCTAGGAGAGCTGAAAGCGCGATGAATTCTCATGAGAACTATTTCTTTCAGCCGTCGGCCGGCTTCACGGTGTCTCCGTCGCCGCCTGAGTGCTCATCGACCGAGTCCTCATCGCCTCAGACAGCGTTCTCTCCCGGAATCGCCGTGAGTGTCGGCGTAAGCGTACCGGGGGTGCACGCGGGTCTTGGGGCAGCTGTAAGCACAGCAGCGGCCACTCAAGTACCACCAGCAGCTTATTGGTTTTACTCGCCGCAGTTATCGGCTGCTAGCAGCACATCCGCACAGGGAATCACCACGGCAACAACGAGTCCCCCTCCATCGACAAATAACCAGACTAACTTAGCCAATTCAGCTGCCCTCATGGCTACGATGACTTCTCTCGCGAACGTCAAGGACTCCAGATGGTTGCAGTTGGAGGTATGTTCCATTTCACATGATCTCGCACCCATCATTCTAAAAATTATTTCATCATCGAAATATAACTTTCACTGAAGAAAACTCGGCGGACCCTCGCCCATTCGAGGGTAAGAGCAATCGTAGTCCATATCTGACCGAGGGGGAGCTGCTGGGCCTTTTTTCCCCCAAACCTAAGGGAATTCTTACATACGCAAATTCATGGTCCATTCGCGCGACGCGGAGGTTGGACAAGAGAACCCAATGGGTCGGAAGTCTCGGGGGAACGCCAATTAGTCGAATCTCAAACCCATTCGATAGCTGATTCATTGGAGCAGCCGGTTGTTGCTCACTCGTCCACGGCGACTTCCCGACTCAAGCATGTCCATATGATAGAAAGACTTCATCAGGCACCCCAGGGCGTGAACCCGAGCAACTAATCGTACCTACACCAACTCCGTGCCCACTCCCCCATTCCGACTCGGTAGAGTCTTAAGGTCCCATAGTGGGTCGGTGTGGAAATCGCCTTCGGGCGCGCAGCGAGCAGACTCGCCGGGGGGGATCAGAATGGGTGGAGTTTATCGGCAGTTCAATTTAGAGATTAGCGTGGCTCTTTGCGCTCTCTTCCTTCGACACTCGATTTCGCAATTTCGACTTTCGTCTTCGGTCCCCGCAACTGTCGTCGCAGCAGCCGCGCTTGCGGGCGGTACGTTCCGAACTTGCCGTCCGAAACGTTTGGGATTCTTGGAATGGAATGTTGATTCCCTTTTCCCGCGCGCTCTCCTGACAGATTCTGAAAACTCGGCCGCATCTGAGCAACGACGACAGCGGAACGTCAAGCTCGACTGTGATGGCACCGACAACGCCAACAATGTCAGTCTCGACGGACATGGTATCGATGCGTAAGCAAACGTTCCATAGCTCAGTATGCGCGGGCTCCCTGGCTTCCGGAACGAGCCAACATATGGGAACCTTATAGCGTAGTACCTACTCACGTATAAGCCGAGGAAGATTCTTCCCTCGAATCGGAGGGCCTGCGACATTTGGATTCGGCGAAGAGCCCGATTCTCGACGATTGTCCATTTTCGCCGAGCCGGAGAAATCGACTCATTATAATTAATAACGTTTTTACATTTGAGGTCATTGTCGGACGAGGTCTCCAAAGAGCGCGAATGAACTCCCCCTCCGTTTCCAGGTGTGCCGCGAGTTTCAACGGAATAAGTGCACACGACCGGATACAGAGTGCAAATTCGCCCATCCAGCATCGAACGTCGAAGTACAGAACGGCAGAGTGATCGCCTGCTACGACTCAATAAAGGTAAACTATATCCTCTTCATTGCAGACTCCGGTTCGAGCGGTGTTCCCCGTATGTTTTCGCGCGACTACGGAAGTCCTAGGTAACAATTGGGTGTGAGCTCAATGATTCGGTCCGCCGAACAAATCCGAAGAGCCACATTCTCCCGGAACAACATTATCGTCCTTGAGCCGATCCAATCGGTGAAGTCTCGAATGTAAGATTCTCTACACGAGCACATGGTAGCCGGGCGGCGGGGAGCGAACAAATCTGTCGGGCGCAAACGTGCACAGGCAGACACGCGGACGGTCTGTCGGTGGGACGGACGGTCGCGCTTGTTGGAATAATTGGCTTTGCCTTTGCTGTGTGCCTGTGAGTGTCAGCAGACACTTTCGCCTCCAGCAGTGTTCTTTCCCGGGTAAACACGAGACGAACGAAACCACTTTGTGGAGCAGTTGAATGCTGTTTTGTTGCTGCCACGGCCGCTGTTGCGGGGATTCGCTGCTGCTAGACGTCTCGGAGACACTTGTATCCTTTTCCCCTCACATCACCGCATTCGTTCCCACGTAGTCCTCATCCGGGACTCGCAGCGAACCTCTGCTTCGGGATACCCTCATCTAGTCCGATGTTCAGGAGCAGACGGAGTGGCTAACGTAGAGCTGTCTGTTCGCTTCCGACCTTCCGAGGCGAATGGTGATGCCATTCGCAGATCCGTCGTTCCTGATGTCTTCGTGATCCGATGATATTGGGGAACGCGGCTCACTCAGACCGGGGTCCGGATAGGAGGAAACCTGTCGTCGCATGAAGGGAACACGAAATCTCCGGGCCTGCCCATCCGCTCGAGCAGTCAAGCTGGTCGGCCCCACCACGAAGTGGGTCCTCACTCGCAAACTCCTCATAGTTGGCTTCAAGGACCGTGATGCTTCAAACAGGTTCGGATTCGGGTGGAAAGTTGCAGTTTGCCTGCACTCGTCGGCTTTTCCGGAGCATCTTCGCGCATAGCTCCCCCCTTCCCCTGTTGCTTTTCTTTCTCGCTCGCTCGCTCTTGCGTCTGCGAGTTTGACTACAGACAGACGACGAACCAGTCCTACGAGCAAGAATGAGTTGAGTCGGCAGACAGGCAGCCAGCCAGTCAGTCAGGCGAGCGTGGACTGAAACGAGCAGGGTAAGGCCGCTTCCTTTGTGCGTCCTGCCAACGAGTGAGTCCTGACAGTGACGGATGGCTATGCTTCCTAACGCTGGCGCGCAACCAGATAGCGAATTCAATAGTAGCAAGAGAATGCGTATCAATATTAGACGAGTCGTCTCGCGGCGGCGCGGCATCCAGTTCGGATGCCATTTCTGCCAGACGAAATTTGTGGGGTGGGGGGATTGAAGAGAATCGACGAGTGCGTGAACGATCCGAGGCGCGCTCCTCCACGCTTTTCGTGACTCGGGATTCATCGCCTCACCAGGCGGGGGATCGATTCCCAGACACGTCCAGCTTGAGATTCCGACGGTGCGCTGCGAGACGTAGAATTCCGCGGGAAATACGTTTCAGTGCACTGATCGCCTCAGAATTTTATCGGGACTGAGAGTTACCTGCTGAAGTGGTTCAATCACTGATGAGGATGAGTACCGCTCGAAGCTCCTCAGGAGGAGGCATATCGATCCCTGCCCGTCGGGGGGAATGGCGTCGAATTCGCCTCTGTTCTGAGGGACGGCACGGTCAGACCTACTCGGTGCCGAGCAGTTCTCGTCGAGAGGCCAGCCCTTGTTCCTCGGCCAAATTGTCTCACTGCGTTATAAAAGGCGACTAGGTCTGTCGCGTGGATCTTATCAAGCTTTCTGCAGTACAACAGCCCCGACAGAGCACAAACGTACGCAGGCACGCACCCGCCCACCGAGCCGGCGACCGGCCGACCTATCCGAACGAGCACTCACAAACAGGAAAAAGAGCGCAATCGTTTCCCTTCGCGCAGGAGACAGAACTCGCGCAGGAGGCCGTCGCGACGTCGACAACCTTCGTTGCATTGTGGATCCACTCAGTAAAACTGTTCAGATTGTCCTCGAACGCTGAAGCATCAATGCACCCTTTTCCGAGCAGACGGACCCGGCATCCGTTGAGGCAGGAGCAGCCAATATGTAAATTGCTTGAAGTGCCGGGAGGAGCGAGAAGAACACGCCGAATTTCCCGGAGCTCCTGGAATGGCCGCCGAGTCGCTGGCATCCTGCTCGCCGGTGAAGGAACAGCGAATATATATAGAAAAGCATCGCAGAGTGAATAACGCAGTCTCGGTCGAAAGGAACGCCACGCTGGGGCCTCGCAGCAGGGCAAAGAGGGTGGGGGAAAGGGGGGTTCAAGGGAAGAGCATCGGTCGTAGGGGACGAAGGCGAGAGCGTGCTCTGAGCCGGAAAAGTAGCCAAAAGAATGCGTAGCCAGCAGACCACACATCGATTCCTTTCACGGAACCCTCCCGCTATCACCACCGGCACCGCCGCGTGCTCACTTCAGCAGAATAGAAAATCAGTGAGCGCCGGCGATCCGCCGATCAGGATCGAAGCTCCAAGGATGGAGAGATTTGTTGGGATCGAGGGCGGAATTTCGGATCATGGGAAGGGCGGCTCCGGCAAGAGATTCCGCTTCAGAGGAGGAGTTAGGTTGAAAAGTTCCGACGCGAAGGGTCCGGCCCTGGTAGACGAGACCGAGGAAATCTCCTGGAAGAACGAAGAAATAGAGACTGGATGACGCTGAGGCTCCGCGAATCTCAGGAAATGGGGCATTGCTAATTAATCTGACTCTTGGCGAGCGAAAAAACCATAGTCAGAACGCGGGGTGGAATTCGTCTCGGAAAAAAGCGATCTGTGATTGACGAGTTGATGAGCATCGTGACCGATCTCCAATGGTGTTTCCCGATAGCTTTCGGAGAGCGAGATTGAGCCCTCGACGCCAACGGGTTGGATCGGCTCATTTCTCGACGTAAATTGAGGAAACAGGCGTCTTTTCTTCCGCGAATCTTTTATATCGATTCGCGAGATGTTTTCATTCCGGGAGCGAGGCGGGACTATCATTCGCGGACCGGTCTTTCGACTCCCACGATGATGTTTTTTTCAAAAACTGTAATCTCATACGGGTAGACAATCGTCATAGACTCACCACTCCCACCACGGCCCACGCACCTCGTGATGATAATTCGTTTGTGGTATATATTATCTATATTCATGGCAGGTCACATTCATATGCAACGCCGGAAATGCAACGACGACGACGACCGCGACGTACGTGGGAGGGGGCGCAGGGGCAAACCTCGAGCAGGAATAAGCGAGAAACGGCGGAGCTACATGTCTTATGTGACGAGGTGTTTCTTTTCCCGCCGAGGAGTCGGCAAACAAAAAACAGCGTTCTCGACTTCTGCCGACGAGGTAGTTCCAGGTGCCGCTCGTGCGGCTGCTGTGGCGGCGTTGACGAAACAGCGACCCCGACGATTCCCGTGCATAATATGGACACGAGTCTCGGCAAACACGACGCGGGATCACTTCCTTCCTCCAGGCGGTCTACTAAGCTTATTCCACCTTCCTCATCCAGCGAGATATGAGTCCGACTAGAACGATTCCGAGTTCGAGAGATCCCACTCAAGACATGTCGGAAGTGGCCTGGGGTGGGGAATCCGTGAGGGAGGCAGACCACGGAGGAGATTTCAGCACGAGGAACGGAGTCCCATGGACGTTCCGTGTCCAGATGATGCTTATACGTCTATGGGGATCCCTTGTCCTCGTCCTTGTATCCGACCACTTCGAACAGTTGGACGGGGCGCGCGGAGGAGACAAAACGAACCTCCAATCACCTGATCGATCGATCCTCCGTTTGGGTAGGGTACTCGACATCCAGAGCTCGATGACACGAAGAAGAGGGAAGAAAGATGTGGCAATCGTCAAGCTCGTCTGATGACTGGGCGAGGGTGTCCTGGGTCGATCGGCGACCGGAGAATCGGTCGCTTGTCCCGGTGAACAGCGCGAGTGGCCTTATCGAACTTCCTTAGGGATAATCTTGGAAACACGATGTCCCACAAACAATATTCTGAGGGAAAATTTTTCCTCCCGAGACGGGAACGCTGCTGATGGGTCCGGGGTGCATATCGAAGCGAGCATCGCCATGCACTGTTTCTGACGGAAAGCCCGCATTCGAATAGGTAAAGGCGCCGTGTTCATGTGGGTGTTCGGGCTTCATTAGCTTCATTTGAGCCGTATATGCAGATGAGTCGAACGAGTTGCTGGCGAGTTCCTTATGTGAGTTGTATGCCTGCATCGATCGATTGAATGAGAATCGAGGCGACATGGCATTCTCTCGACAAGGTCATACAGCGAGTTCCATTCGAACCCAGAACTCGGCCCGGAATCGACGGAACCCGATCGCTGCGCCGTGTGCTCTCCGCGGAAAACGACAAATCACATATGGGTACGGCTGTTTTCCTTCGCTCAACAATCTGAGACGACTCGGCACGGTCTATTTCCACGATGGTCCTAGACAGCCGGGCTTACGTCGGCGTCGCGAGTCGGCTGGTGGGCTTGCCTGCCGCTATCGGTAGTCCAGGATGCTGGCTGCGACAGAATTTCGCACCCGAATCTTGACAGGCCGGTGGGACGCGCAAACAGACGAACTGACTGTAATCAACGCCGCTCGCTATCGTCCCCCGTTCGCTCGTTCGTCTGTTCGTTCCAACATCGCACGCTAATACGAAGATGAAGCAGGATGGCCGTCCGGTCGGTCGGTCAGTAAGTCGGGGAAGGCGATGACGAAAACGAGCACAGTGACGACGGACACGACCCGGACGGAGAGAGCGCTGCTGCTGCTGCTCCAGGAAGAAAGCTTCCTGTGACTTCCTACGTAATAAGGGGTCGCTACGGCTGGTCAACGAACGGGTCGTACGGAACTGGAGAGAAAGTGAGCAGCATTTGGTCTCTGCAGGGGCTTTTTCTCCTTCCGTGGGCGAACCAAGTGCTGGGTCGAACCTCTATCGCGAGGGAGCGAGATGTCGGACGGGCAAGCGAGAAACGCGTGTCCTGCCAGAGCCGTGGAAGACAAGACCACTAGGCGAAATTGATGACGATTCCCTCCCCTGTCTCTGTCGGCGAATACCTAGAGCCCTGGTCTCCTGATCGCATTTCATAATTCCTCTGAGTGTTCGAACACCACAGATCTGCGCCAAGTTGCCCAAGGAGAGGGTTCACCGATCCAACCAGACTCCCCAGCGCGGGTAGGCTTTTCACTATCATCAGTGGTGGCACTTCAATGTGAAGTCATCATCGGATTATCAATCCCTAATGACATTTAACGGCCCGAAAAACTGCGCGACCGTCTCCCGAACTCCGTCAAAGGCGGACTGAATGAGACTCGGGAATCGGGAGAGCGCGAGCAATGGGGAGGAGGGAGAAAGAAAAATGTGACGCACGTCGGATGCGCGAGGATAAAAACGAGTTTTTCGACGCTGTCGGGCGCAATTTCCCACAGATACTGCTCGTCGTCATTTTCTCTCCGAGGAATCACAAAAGCAGCGGAGATCAAGGAAATCATTGGAGACACCGGATATCGGGGGAAATCGTCGATGATCTCGGGAAGGCTTCGAATTCGATGCGATCACCGACTGGCAGAGCAGCCGAGAAAAAGCGCCGGGGGTCTAATCAGAAACCTGATCAAGTGTTTGACCTTAATCGCCAGCCCGCTGGAGACCGTCGCGTTCCCCGCGCCAGAGGAATGGGAAGAGGAATCAATGGCGACTAGAATTCCTTCGGAAAAATCGGAATGGAATCCAGAACCTTCACCGCGAAAAAACCGAGACATGGAGCCAGATCTCGTTCGGGATGCACTCCGTGTTTTGTTTTCTCCTTCTCTGCACACTCCAAGGGACCAAGGAAGTTTGAGGAACTATCCGATTCGAGAGAGGGTTTGTCGTCTCCGAGGTTCCTGCCTCTAATCTTGGAAGACAAGCGAACGGAGGCCGAATTCGGCTATCGGCGTCCGTGTTTCTGAACTCGATCAAATTGCGTACATGCGAGGGGAGGAACCCTAACGACGTCGACGACCATCACAACAACGGCGTAGACGACCGGGTCGGGCTCGATGAGCTCCAATCGCTTCTTTTTCCACATTTTCCGGCTCGCTTGTCGGTCTGTCTGTGCCTCCTTCTATCGTCCGTCTGTCATCTTCCCCGTCCCCGTGTTTTCTCCCCGAGGACCTGCGGGCCCTCAACCTCAGGCTAAATGACATCATTGCTGAATACATTTCTACCTCGACGGGACGACCGACGCGACGAGTTCGAGCGATCGATCTTGCTCTGTCTGACTCGAGACCGCCCCGTGAAAAACGCCGATTCATTCCTGTGTCCTTCCGATCAACTCCGGAGAATCTTCAAGAGACGAGATTATCGAAAACTACCCCCAGGCCTCGCGCATCGATCGTCCCGACCTTGCCGTCGCGATGTCGACGAGATCCAAAATGGAAACGTTGAAATTTAATTCCTACCGCAGTTGACCCGCTCCACCTCGTAGGACGGCCCGGAGCACGAAGGCTGTTTGCAGCTTCGTGCGGGTCGGTGCGTATTAATGAGATGCCCGATGAGACGGCGATAATGAGAGGGGTACTCTGGGTCTCGGAGCTAAACGACTCGGCGGGCCGGGAACAACGCACAGGCGAAGTAGTGTGGTCTTCCATGAGGTGCCGCAGGCCCGGAGCTCGCTCCCTCCCGTCACTACGACGATCGGCTCTACCGGTTGAGGCTGAGATCCGAGGAATAGCTAGGATGACGAGACCGCCGGAAGGTGCCGGATCGACGCCGAGGGATCACCGAGGAGAGACAACCCGAGAACTAGAGGTCTCTACGCTCGAGGCTAATCTGGTCAGTTATTGGCATGGCTCGATCTGTCACAGCTGTTCTAATGAGGAGATTGTCTCTGTCATCACGACAGCGATGATGACCACGTGGCCAGTTCGGAGAAAGAGCCCGGCGAAGGAAAGGCCATCACTGTAGGAGATCGGTATCCTCGATAAAGGGTGCTACGATGCCCTGACAATGAGATATGAATTATTCGTTCTAGAGAGCCACGAGGCATTCCTTCCGAATTTCCCGGAATTCGACTCTGTCTCATTCATCTCTGTCAGACATCGTCCCCGCGATTCTTTCCGTCGGCTTCTCCGAATCCTTCCGACCGGCTTGGATTCTGAATCAGTTGACTCCTTATTCCCCTCTCTATCGATTCCCTCAGAGCTCCGCAGCAGAATGTTCGTTGCTAATCAAGGAAACTCGCACGGCGGAACCCTCCGAGGATGAAGCTAGTGGCTCGAAAGAGTGTGGGGATGGATGTGTGGGTGAAGAAGGAGAAACGCTTGTTCGAATATTAAATTAGGACCCGGAGCGGCTCCGCTGTTTTTCAAACACCCGGTCGGAGCCCCAGGCTTGTTCGACCTCTTTTTGACGATACGATGTCAGTTCGACAGGAGCAAGCACGTTTAACATTTGAATCCCTCATCTAGGCTCGGAGGCCGAGGGGAGACCAAACTGAATGTTAATTCTGGGTAATTTCATCAACGATCCGGCTCGCCAGTCGCGCTCTGAGGTCGGATAGACGAGGGGCATGGAATCAAGCAGTTCCAATGTAAATCGCGGTGGTGAGCGGAGATAGTCTTCACTTTGTTCTTTTCGCTCCTCCTTCCCCCCCTGATCTTCGCCCTGAACCCCTAGCAAGGCTCCTTCCCATGCCTCCCGGCTTGGGAGCGGAGGTGGAATGGAGGCCGAAGTCACGAGTCTGTTTCGCGATTCCCCATGACCGTCGAGGCAGTTCCCTCGAAACCAGTGCGGAGCATTGGCATCCCTTTCACTCTAGACTTTTAGTCATGCGCTCCCTCGCGGCGTTCCATGCCGCCTACATTTAGTAGACGGCGGCTCTGGAACTCCACAAATCCTGATCGGGGTTCTTATGGGATTGCGATCTGACAGGAGGCAATCTGTTCAGGTTCGCTCTTCTATCCCACTTTTCCGTCTTGCTCTCCCCCTCTCGCATCTCAAAGCGTTATCAGGAAGACAGTGTCCCCTGTAACTGAGACTCGATGTAGTCAGAGATATCGCCTGTTGCTAGGAAGGGAATGATCATTCCTCATTCAAAGGTACGGTCCCTACTGTCAATGACTTCCGCGGGGGGAGCTCGAGAGGCCTGCGATTCGGTAATCCGCATCTGAATAAGGACCCTCGAGAGCCTGGAGTCTTCTCAAGAGACTTGCATCGATCTTGCCCGGCCCCGAAATGTGGAGGCTCGAGGCAGTTTGAAAACTCGAGGAGGACGGAGGAGCTCCTTTTTCTCGGCGAGCTCTCCGGCTATTTAGGCGGGAGTTCTGATCGAGCGTTCTGAGCACGAAAAATAGGCGACAGAAACCACACCCTAGAATTAATTTTTACCTGCCGAGATCGCCTTGATTGCCAGCGACTCGCAGGAGGCGCGTGAGTAGACAGCCCAGCTCAGGCTCTCAGACCTTCGGCCGAAGTTGCAGGTGTTATTTTACTTGAGCACACAATCCTTGCCTGAAGGCGGGAAGTTGTCCAGCATTCGGAGAAACGAGTATGAAGGGGAAAAAACGTCGAATGGACGGGAAAAGTTCAAAAAAGCAAACTCTCGCATGTCTGCTAATCTATTCCGGCGCCTCGTCTTGGAATGACAGCCGCCTCCATAGACGACAGGGCGACACGTCCGAGCGACACCAGCCGATCGATACGCGATGAATGAACGGGTGGATGATTCAGCTATGGAACAAACGTTCTTCGCTGGGTGCTCAGCTCTCCCTGCGAGAGACCGGAAGAGGGTCCTCAAGGACGACGGCTTGAGATATCTTGAAGGTCGAGCGAGAGAGGGTTTCTCTGACTGAGCGAGTTACGAGCAGCGAAAGGAGGCCCTTGGAAAGCTGTATGCTCATAAGCAGGTCTGGAGGAAAAACTGACGGCACCACCCGGAAGGAAAGTCCTGGACGGGGCGGTCAAATATTCCTTCCGAAAAAATGAGGATACCTAGGAACACGAAGGGAGAGACTCCACGGGGACAGTCGCTCCCCATATGAACCCTCAGGACGCGGAGAAGCGAAGGAATCATCTACGCGCGCAGTCTAGAAGCAAAGGTCACGGGAAACGAATGGGAGCGAGGAGACGGCAGAAATGAGGAAAGATATATTGAGAAGAGCCCACGCTGCGATAGGAAGGAGGACATGGAAACTGGGAAAGCGGGTTGAGGAACGCAAAGAGAGAAAAATTGCAGCAAAACAGAAAATAGCGTTTTTCCTTTCGGCGAGATCCTCCCGGCTTTCCTCCCTCGAGGAGCGATGCGTGCTCCTTGACATGTATTGGGTTTTCCATTTTCGACAGCGACGGACAGCTCGCTATCCCCTCTTCAGTTCTTCTCTCAGTCTTTCTCTCCGACATTCCCACTGTCTTTCCCACCGCCTTGTTCGCCACTCTCTGGAAGTAGCTGCTGAATTATGCGTTGCAGATGCGTCAAAGTGCGAGACAAGGCAAGCGTCGATCTCATCTGCCGCCCACCCGTCAGCTTTCGCTACCATTTGTTCCACAGTTTTCGCAGTTCGACGGTTCGCGTCCGACTTATCGATTTTCGTATATCGGGCGTTGATGAAGTGTCCATTGAGAGTGCTCTCCTGGAAAAACCAACGCGGCGAGGACACGGACGGTGTCCAATCCGTTCGAACTATGGTATTCTCAAAGAAAAAAGGAAGATGCATCATACCGATAGTGCTGATAGAACGACGGGGATGAGTACCTACATCTTCCAAATGAACTGCATGCGGTCGATGTATTCACACACCTCTCCCGTTCGCGTTCCGGGGTTAGGGCTGACATTCATTATTCAAATGACTCGAATCCGTTCAGCTGTCTCCGAATCGATGCGATAAGATTTCGCAGAGATATCCAGAGTATTGGACGCGCGACGCGGCCGGAAAAACGGAGACTCTAATCGGAGACGCTCTCCGGGGAACAGAGAGTTGATAACTCCCAAATACATAGAACCCGGAGTCGATCTCTATTTGCCGCCCTGCGGTTTTCAGCCGCCGCAGATTTTCGCAGCTCTCGCCGTGCCTCCGGTGGCATTATAGCCAGACGTCAACCCCCCGGATGGCGTGTTGACAGGAATCCTGTTCATCCGCTCCTCTCCCAGGGTTGTCGCAACGTCCAGCATCGCTAAATCGGCTCGGTGGCTGGCGTTGTAGCCATAGTTGAAACGTGTCTTTACTTGTGCGTTGGAACCCCCCCCCCCCTCGATGCGCGGACCATTCACGAGTGATCGAGACGACAGCAGAAGAGGAGAAGCCGCGGAGGCGAGAGAAAACAGCTATGACTTTGGAGCAGGAAGCCCGAGCGGGCTGACCAAGCGCGTCGAAATGGCGCGCTTTTTCAAACTTGTCAGCTATCGGCAGAGCTTTCTTAGCTATCCCCACGACATTGTGGTCCCAGCTCCAGTGCTTCGTACGCCGACGCCGTACCGTTACCAACCAGGTAGTCCGTCCACACTGACCGGGCAGCTAGTAGAAGTTCCGGTGGCAGCGGGAATGACCGGGGAACCGAGTCGGTAAATGGAAGAAAGACTGCAAAAGGGACGTCCAGATAGAGGTACGAGGCGCATGAGCGCTGCGGACGCAGAAAGGAAGAATGGGGGAGCGACTTCGCTTGAGGCCTCGGGGAGAAACAGATGGAGGGGTGAATGTCGACTAGGGGGAAGAAAGCACTAACGGGGGAACATTTCTCAAATTTTGCGTCGTCTCCTAGAAACCAGGGTGTACCTTCCGCATCTTTTGGGCCATTCACGGGCTCTACGCAGCGACAAGGATCCTCCTGGATGTTGTTGTCCCCTGCCATCCGATGCACTCAGGCTCATGGGAACGAACTGGCCGCGTTATGACGCTCTTCTTTCCTTCCTATTTAGCTCTTCGATCCCGTCTACTTTATTCTTGTTTTCGGCGAGCCGCCCGGACTCTCCGCCTGTTTAAATTTATCCTCATTTCCTTTCCTCACACAGTCTGCTATCTCTTTCCTTCTGTTCTTTCGCGGAAGAGAGTCTCTCTTCGGTCTCCTCCTCCCTATTCCTCTAGCACTCCCACAGGCGGCTCCCTATTTCTTCCCCTCACGATCGATCTCACGCTCTATCCCTTCGTTCCTCTTTTCGAGGGGATACGTTGAACCACTATTCCTTGTTCCTTGCTCCTTGCGCGTTCTTCTACGAGGATGTCATGCTTCTCATTCCGCTAGCCCTCTCCGACATCACCTTGGTAGCTATCAGGGTCCCCGATAAAATTGAGTCGATTCACTGCTGGTCCCTTGACAAGTGGCGGATTCCTCTCAGGATTCCTTTCCTCATTCCTATTTCCGAAATCTCGGGCTGACGCATCGGATCTGCTCAATTCCAAGTATATGAGCGGAACGTTAAGAAGAATCACGGAATTTACCCACGCCGGCGCCGTAGTTTTTGACTTTTCTCGCTTAGCCTGGCGAGGGTTGCTGAAACCACGCGGACCCCGGCTGAGGTCATCTTTCCTGGGAACAGGAAGTTGCGGTCGAGAGCACAGCTCCGGAGCTCAACATCTATTTATCACGGAGAATAGATTATTCGACCTGTCGGCCCAAGAAACATGACAGCGGTCGTCTACGAACTTTAGATTGTGATGGGTTCACATTGTTCGAAACGACGACTCGAGTAAGTCGACGAAAATATATCGTCAAGGTGCGCATTGACCGAAAGTTGCGAACGAGAGGGAAGATTTCCGAAGCTGAGAGCCATGGAATTTCTCACCGCCGAAGAAATACGTTGTAGAGCTTGAATTTCTTCTCGGTGGGTTTTCGAGCCGCAGCTGACGTTTGGAGAGTTATCTTAAAGAAGGTACATCACCACAAACGTCTGTGCAACATCGAACTCGATCGGAGCCTTCGAAATGATGAGAGAAATTCGGCTAGAACGCTGAGCTGGAAGGTCCAGAGCCGTCGTCATAGGACGAGATATAACTCCGAGTTGAGGGCGCTCGCAGCGGTCCGGCGAAGCTAGACGACCCTCTAGGGTTCGCTCGAGCTGTAATTCGACGCGTGAGCGACAACCTGAAACTTACCCCATGAGCGTTAAAATTCGGACTATGTAAATGTCGAGTTCTTGTTCGTGGTCATTTCGCTCGGAGTCGGACACCCGCGTGAAAGCCGAGACAGTATTTCGGCGAACCCTTTTATGTTGAGCGAGCCACCTCGCAACGAGGACGATCTGAGTGAGTGCGGGAACATTCGTTGTCCTTTCCTGGACGAGTTGAAAGCACCAACTCACTTGAGACGATCACTAACCGAGTTGAACATCGTCGCTGCACGCGTAATTTCACCCGATCCGAAACTACACTCAGTCGGAGGGCGCTGTGCGAAATCGACTGCAGGATCCGTCGAGAGACCGCAAGGGCTCAGAGAACCCCGGACGGAGATAAGGAGGGGAGGAACGAGTGTTTCAGAATGGTTGCGCATTAATGGATTGCGATTCTCCGGAGCTAATGGAAGACTGGCGGGGAATCAGACACATCCTCGGCCATCGATCTGACTGACTGAGAGGAACTTTATCAAACGCTGCTCCCCGACGGTGCCACCGCCGCCGCTTTCGATCGAAGGCGTTTCCCGAAAAGCCGAAAGTTTCTACGAGGTGTTCCTGCGAGCGTCCGTGCCGTCGTCGAGCCTGCGGTCGCGGTTCGTTCGGTATTCGCTCCCCTCTCGTGGTAGCGGTGGAATCCATAGTCGTCTCCGTCGTCGTATGCGGTGGTTTCTACCAGCTGGGAGGAACAAGAGCTCCCTATTCTTACCCGCATTGCCCTCCTCAGCCGCCAAGTCTCGCACCGGAGGTGGGAGAGTCATACGGCCGGAGCTGAGTAATAATGAGATCAGGGTCTCAAGAGAGTCTTCCTTCCCGGGAGCCAATTCGCGAGCGTCTCTGATGAGATCCAAGGTCTGTCCTTGGTGAACTTTCTATGTACGTAATAAGAGGGGATTTCTCACTCACATACCATACCTGGCCTGATCGGCTGCTGCAGCGCGGCTCGCCTAGATGACCAGGCAGGCCCCGGCGGCGGAGACTCGGGCTCGCTCACTGATTTTGTGCGGGCTTGGATCGCCATCAGCGGTGCGGCGTTATCAAGTAGACCCGGAGCCGGGCTCAGTCGGGCGCACCTGATCCCCTTAAGTATGTGTCGTGCTCATGTAGCTCTCTCCTGGTCGCCGGCGTCTCCTCGGAGAGTTTATTTTTTTCCGCTCCCCGCGGGGCTACGCAATTTCAGAACGCCGACGACGCGTCCCATAGCGAAATCCGCACGCGCAGATGCAGGCGAGATCAAAAAAAGCAAAAAGCCACATGAATAATAGAGTATCGAGGATAAGGCTCCGCGGTAATTTGACCGCACCGGATCGACCAAGGATATTAAATACCTGATCCTGAAAAATCACCCATCCGTTTTCGAGGACGATTCAGGATCCGTATTCCTCTACCGATTTTCGGTAACTCTTCCTCGGTTCTCTCGATGCTCTCTGATTCACTTTCCTGCACCTACCCTTACCAACTTTTTATTTGCTTTTTCTTCCCTGTCGCTGGGCCTCCTCTGTTGTTCTACATTTGGTAAGCCACTTGGCGGCCACGGCAGAGGAAGAAGACGGCGGACCGCCCAGACTCCAGCGACCGATAAACTGAGCGGAGGGAATTAACTTTATGGCTACACCGGATAACAGCTCTCCTATTTTCTCCTCTTTGTCGCTCGTATTTCTTCCCCCATTATTTTTTACTCTGTTTCTCTCCGTTCAGCGGTTCCGAAAGCCCGCCGGATCGCTATCCACGATTCTTCCCGAAGCTCGATTAGCCAGATCTCGGCTCATTGGCCTTCGGGAGAAATACGCCTAAACGCCCTCGAACAACTCAGTCTGCTTTCTCGTTTCCTCTACGTTATCGAAGACCATTGGTCGAGACGTCCTCCCCCCCCCTTCCCGACGGGTTTGGGGAAGGATCCCCACACGGTTTACGCTGAAAGCGATGATATCAGAGGGAAACCCGGAGTCTCCCTCCTTCTCTCTTCTATTCGAACGTTTCGGTGAAGAAATTACTCGAGCCGGGACCTGGATGTGTAAGAAACCACTTCGAAGCGATCGGTGAAACATCCGCGGTCGAGATGATGGTATGTCCGTGCACTGGAAGCCCGTGCCGGCACCGAGCCGGAAGACCGCGGAAGACTGTGCGAATTCCTCGTCTTGCCGAGCAATCAGTGAAGCTACGTGCGGGGAGAGCTCTGAAAAACAGATCAGACGCGAAGATGAGATTTTAAGAAGCGAGATCCACTTTATGTAAATGTAGTGGCGACAGAGCACCACGTTTCCGCCCACGACCTCTTCTCGCGCCCACCTGCCGAATTCTGAGCTCCGTGTTCCGTCCCGAATAACCGCACGGAGTGCGGTGCGATTTATCGCCGGACTCGCTGAGAGACCGTTCAGCGAGAGTCTTCAGAACGCGCCTCGTGCAGTCTAGATTCTCGTTGTTTGCTGCTCGTACGTACGAAGCAAGCCGACGCGAAGGCCGGACAAAGAGCGGTTATGACGGCGGAGTGCTCTGCTGGATGTGGTTGTCGTTTCCGGTCATGGGTCATGGTCCGTCTTCTACTGCGTGTAGCAGTAATTTTCGTCTTGTCATTCCCTTTCACTCCTCGAGAGCTCCAGGAGGATTGAGGGGAATACAGTTGGGGCTTCGGAGCATTGTGTGTTTTCCTCGAAAGAACTCTCTCGAGGAGCTCGTCCGCGCGTGAGACGTGCCACGAGGACAGCGAGACGTCAACGTCAATTATTATTTCCGGAAGATCACCGTCTCGCGAGGAGGAGACGATTTCTGCATCGCCGGGGTTTTGAGCGCGTACCATGCGGAGGGAATGACGTGAGAGTAATTGGAGACGGACGCAGACGGCTTCGGCGATCGTGAGGGGAACACCACGCCTGTTCCCCGTACACTTATGCGAGGTTTCCGTAGCGAGAAGCCGACGGCCTCGGCACGGCGTCCATGTGGTCAATTCGAGCGAGAGTGCGATCTGCTGCTTAGCGATGCTACCCTATCTCTATCCGTCAGTGAAGTGCCCCTATATATATATGGGAATTCATTTGAGCATAAGGCAGGATGTGAAAGTCGGAAGCATCCAAATGGAGAAACGCCCTTTCCGGGGTCGCTGAAGTATAAAGTTATTTTTTGTTCCTACTTCTGCCGCGGCTCCTCGCAATGCTCTTGCGGCGGCAGCATCAGCCAAAGAGAACATTTGCTCCATTGGCTACCGGAGCGGAGAAGAAGGAAAGCCTGAAGCAGCAAATTACCCCTCTGCTACTTCTTACTCCGCTACAACCGCTAGCTCTCGCATCATAGTCGTTCCACGCTGCACATCTCCCCGAAGCTCATATTCGTTCCCGACACCAAGCCTCCTTCATGCCGGAATGGACGCTGATCAGCTAAGCGACGGGTCACTCGGCCAGCTGGACAAAACGGAAATATATAGAGAGCACCGATGATGAGCTCGCTGTACATATACCGTGCCGGTCGGGAAACGAGACGCGAAATCGACTATACGTATTGGAGACTTTTACAACGAGTCTCGCTTGACCGTCGTTCTTCTGTGAGCTTCTTCGACCCATATCGTCTTCAACTACTCGCATTCGCGTTCCGAAGGCCCGAGTGTGTGTTCTTGGAATGAGCGGAAAACGAAAAAAGAAATTAACAAAACCTTTTCCATATTCCAGGTAAGCGCGATCAGTGTATGGGGACACGCGCGACTTCACTGCGGAGAGACCCGCGGCCGCATCCCTTTTGACGCATAATTTTTTGTGATTGCTCGCCCCGTGATCGCGGGCTCCGCGGTACTGACTCGCTTCCAACGTTCTTTAGACAGTCGTCTCGGGGTCCCTCGAGTGCTCATCAAAAGTCGAGGGTGAGAACAAAGAGACTAGGAGCAGATCCAGGGGAATTCTCCGCGAGAAAGTTCCGACCACAGTTTTTCATCGCCTCTGGGGTACCGAACAGCGTTCTTGCTAATTTCGGTCTGCGAATCTCGCTCGAGAGAGAAGAATACGGAGATGGACGCTTCGCGAGGAATGGGATGCTGGAGCCTCGGCTCCAGGTTCATTCCTACAGAGAGGAGCGCGTTCCGATCGGATGCAAACGTTCCAAAGAGAGATCTCGTATCGCTGTTCTTTGACAGCTTACTGATCCTCGAGATTCGCGATCGTTGCACTCAGATCTAAGTGTCAACAGGAAGATTAGCGGAAGATGCGCCGCATGATTGTCTTGATGTTTGCTCCAAGTCAATCGCAAGCTTCCCGACCCGAGTAATCATCTTAGTCACGATCAGACTTCTCTCGTTGTTGTCGCGGCACGCTGATATCGATTCGTTGTCGAAGTCCTTCAATCGATTGGGTCTCTCGACTCTCAGAGTGGTTTTCTCACACCACTGTGAGCTCGCTTAGCCGGCCCCGTTGTTGCTTGGCTTCTCGTGGAGCTTCGTGGATTCCCAATCGACGGCTCACCTTAGCATCTCCCCGTTGAGATTCGAGCTGGATGAGGAGAATATCCTTATTGAATGTTTAATTAAAGTTTCATCCATCAGCATCACGCGGTTCGATCAATCTCTCGAACATTGTATTCGCATTTAATGAGTCGGAGGCAGTCCATTGCCCGATATTCATCCGGGAAGCGCTTGAACAATCAATTAAATTCGGAACTCTTCGGTTCTTCTTATTGAGGAGGAAAAAAATGGTTTTTCGGTGCTCAAGATCAGTCAGACAAATTTCTTATGGAGCTTTCAAGGAGAGAGGCGATTGACGGAGAACATCCGGAAAAATCAGGGATCGAACAATCAGTCAAAGGGTGAGTTTCTCAGAGGGGGATCCATAGCCAGAGCCGTCGCGACGTGCCGCGAGACATCGCATGAAAGCCATCAGTGACCGAGCGCCTGACAACCTCACTAGTAGCGAGTCGGTTGCTTTCTTGTTCACCAAGATTGCCGCCTCGCCGCCTGACAATCGAATCGGGTCGACCGAGAAAATTGAATGAGTCAGGAATGTCAGCGCAGTCAATTGAGAACGAGAGCCGAATCGAACGTCGGTTCTCGTGCGTACCTAATGCAAGCACATCGCTGCCGAGTCTCGAGTGAGAAAACGCGAATCCCACAAGAAGCATAAGAGTCACGTCACTCAGCGAGCACGAGACGAGAACGCATGGATAAGTCCACGCTGATACACCATCCGTGGCTTGGACATGTTTCGATCGGGGAGGACGAGTAATCTTCGTAGAGCGCTCTCTGAACGCGAGAAGTCGCGCCGGCCGAGGGCCGTTGTCTCATCTATTCGACCCCCTCCCCCACAACTCGCCCTCGCTCTCTGTCTCTGAATTCTCCGGTTTTGCTTTTTGCGGTGATGGTGACGACAAGCGCGCTGAGAACGACTGCACGCAAAATGGCGTGTGCGCACATGCAGTCAGCCAGCCGCGCACGAACATTGCGCCAACGACAGACGATTGCGATGAAGCGAAAGCGCGCCGAGCGAAATCGCCGGGGTCTTCGGGCATGACAGTCTCTCTTTTGGGTCCACCCGATTCCCATTCGGAGGGAGCAAAAGGTCGTAGCCTAAACAAACGACGACGACGACGATTCCGACGACGCACAAGCGAAATGTGGATGTCGCTGTCTCTCTCTGCCGCGCTCGTTCATTCGTGCACTCGCTCCGACGCTCGTTTTTACTGAGCGGAAGATTGCTTGTGCTCAATGACGAGGAGCGCTTTTACGATTGGGAGATGCTCGGCTGCGTTTAAAAAAAACCGATTCTGCATTCAGACGGGACCACCTGCGGGGAAAACATCTGCCTTGCACAGCCGAGCAGCAACCCCTTCTGTCGAAACACCTCGTCACCTGCGGTAACAGGCGGATCAGTCGTCAGCAACGGCGCGGCGGCCGAATAGAACGCGGCCGCATCTACTATTCTGGGATTACGAGCGACTTTTGTTAAAACATCTGCACTTCCATCAGGGATTCATGACTTAAGTCTTGGAAAAAAAAGAACGAGATCGGAGGGAAAATGGGAGACAATGGGAAGAATCGCTCCGTGGTTCGGCTTTCAGTCACCGGCAGGACGGAAACAATGGCATGGCGATGACAGAGGAGCAGGAGGAAAAAGAGTCGGGGCCGAAGAAAAATGTTGTGGGACAGGGGCAGCGAGGGACGGAGGGGAAACGGTGAGCATGCGAGAACGGACGATGGAGCCCGTGCAGCAGCAGCAGCAGCAGCAGCGGGCAAAGCCATATATGAAGGAGCCGCTTCTAATAAATGACATATTGCGCATTGTGTCTCGCGTTGCGACCGGAAGTCTGTCAACCAGGAAGCTGTGATGCTCCCATCCGGAGTGTAAATGGGGCTGCGGGAGGGGCCGAGGGCCACAGAGCGCGGGGACGATGCTTCTTGCCGCCTTTGTTCTGTAGAAACATGGTAGCATGTACGCATGAACGACGCTCGCAGATGTGGAGGGAGGAACTGGGGCTGCCCAACGGCCGACCGAAGCCTGTCGAAGAGAAACTCGGAGGAAAAAAACGGGCGCGGCGAAAAAAAAACGGCTAGGAGCGTGGCAGAGCCGTGAAAAATTGAAAATCGACTGTCGGTGAAAGACAGAGATTTTTCGCGTTTCCCGAAAGTCGCCTCATGTGATTCCCTGACGCGAACAAAGACCTACAACGAGGTGCCGGCTCCGCGCACAAGCCTACCATGGGTTTTTCAGCCAAGCCTGGGAGGGACGCAGTGGAGCAGCAAGGGAGGCACTAGGTGGACCATCATCCGACGAGCAGCCAGCTGCTCCGTTGCAGTTCGTCTGCGTATCAGTCGGGGCGAAGCAGCCATCTGTACCCAACTGCTCTCGCGAAGAGAGCGCCTGCCGTATGCGTAAAGTGGTCCGACGGACAAACGGTCAAGCGAATGGACGACCAGCGGACAAAACGAACGAGGGGCTCGCTGGCGGGGCGTGAGTGGGATAGTTGAGGATGTGCGAACAAACGTTGTGCCGTAACGCGTAATGACCGAACGCCTCTCGGGCTGCACCAACTCGGTGTCGGGCGAGCTGGCCGCCTACTCACTCATCCTGCCGTCGACCATCCGAGCGACTGGTCTCGGGGAAACGGTCTCTGACGAGCACCGCCACTTGACTTTCATTCGGCGCAACTCCTCCCATCCCCGTCCTGAGCCATTTAGCTATCGCAGGCGGGATGCTGGTCAGCTCGGTGGCCTATTTCGGAGGCTTCGGTTCTGCAGAGTCTCCATGGCTGCGGATGCCCAAGTTCCTTACGGAGGAGCGAGAGAGGATTTTTTCTTCGACAGCGGTGCTCATCCGTAACGAAGGAGGTGTCCTCCTGACACAGTTGCAGACTCCGGCCTGAACTTGGTTGCGGAAGCGCAGGAGGAAACGTTTACGCCATCGCGTCCGGTCGATCGACCAAGGATCCCTGCTTACCGGCCTGGATTGGCATTTGCTCCAATATATGTATTTATGTGTGGTGTATGACGACCCTGTGCTGCACAGGCGACAGCGCGGTGCTCGGATATTTGATGGATTCCGGCTGCACCACGTGTCGTTTCTACATCTGTACATATTTTGTTCTGGCTCCCAGCTCTCATCGATTTATAATTCTCTCGCACTCGTCATCGTAAGGGAAACCCAGACCGAGCTCGCCAGGTAGAGCGCTGCTTCTTCTCGCGAAGGGTCGTAAGCAAGGTAAGAGAGGGGAAATGCAGTCTGGGAGATGATTGCGTGCTTGCTCAACTAAGATTTACGAACCAGACTATAGGCGATGGGGCGCGCGGAGGAGGGGGGTAAGGAACTGGACCGCGGAGAATGCGAATGAGCGAGGCCGTTCAACTTTTTCCGGTGTTTCGTGCTGTCTGCTGACATTTCGCAGCATCAACGACGTCGATAGTGCTAATCATCACAATGCATCCGATATCCGAATGGCTAACTCTGAGTCCGCCAGACGGTGCAGTGGGTGTGCACGGCAGGAAGCCATCAAGCGTAAAAGCAGCGATCAGGTGTGCGCCATCTGCTGCTCTCATTGCAGCTTCGAAATAATTCCCTTCCGTCTTATTTTGCTTCCGGAGTGGGGGAGGGGGTTGGGCGAGAATTAGGGGGGAGAAATGACGGCGACAGTCGACATGACGGCCGGAAATACAAACACGAACACAGATGCCGAGAACTCGGTATAATCCGGAGTTGATCCCTATCCAAATCGAGAAAACGATCAAATCGCTTTAGAGCCTGAGGGTTCTTCTGTCCGATCCGTTGAGGGCTCGGATCAGTTTATCCAGCGAACTCCGGAGCGATGATTCTTCAGTCTCGTTCGACCGATGACTGCGCGAGCTGTGACCGGAACTCTATTCGATCAGTGGGGTCCGGTGCGGCAAACTTCCAGTTGTGGAGAGAGCTCGATCAATCGATCCATATAGGTGGGGGAATCGATCGATTTATGAAAAAAAGGGTTCGAGAGCACCGCTGAGCCGATGCGGGAAAGCTTAGAGATATGGGTTTCTCATTCTCCACCGACTAGACTGTTCGCATTCCCTCTCATACCCGAGAAAGAAATCGAAGACTGGAAAAATAGAGACCGAACGTGGTATCGGACCAAAGAGGACCAGACGCTGCTAGGGCACGTTACTCAGTCAGTCAGTCAGATAACGGCGGTTCTCGCCGAGTTCCCAATCCTGGAGGCTTAACACCCGAGCATTTCACGTCATACATAGTACGTTCCGTTATCGTTGTCGATGCCGTGAGTATGCGCCTCCATCGAGTCCCCTAGTCTGTCCGGTTGTCTGGCAACCCATCTGCCACCTGCGCCGACAGCTCAGTCCTGGGACAATCTGTGACGGTCCGGGTTGGAGCGGCGGGAAACGAAATAAAGCAGAGACCGGAGAGCCGTAAGCGATGTCGGTTGATGCTTCCTTGCCGGCCAGGTGACGGTGTTTCATCTTCTTCGGCCCGGCCGTGCAGAAAAGATGGGCAAATGAGTCGGAGGCGGGTAGGGTAGGGCGTTCTGACTTTCCCTCGCATCGTTTGTCTTGAGCAAATCGACTGTCGGACTTAAGTTCATCTAATGTAGTCGTCTATAGGGAACTTCGACTTTTCCCCATGCATGATGAGTTTCTCATCCGCTGCTCCAATATCGAATGCATGGAGTCCCATAGGGATGGGTCGAAACTCGAAACCGAATTCGCCAAGGGTCAGTGTTGAGGCCTTCCGGAGTATGGACTCTGTTCTCACGAGTGGAGCAACGAAATTGTGTGAAGCACTCCTAAAGTTCGTCGGCTGCGCTAGCTCGTTGTTGCGTCGGAATCCAATCATCTAATGCTTGCCTGACTCATACACAACGCAGCGGTTCCAATTGAGCTTTCGCCCTTTCGCCGACTCCCCCTGGTAATATGTATGCTCTGCCTACTTCCTCAACGAGCCGGCGGACTGATGCTCCAGCATTGGTATGGTGCCAGTGTCAAGCATCCGACGGCCGGCGATTTCGGTAGCAACCCGCGCGATTGAGGCTCTCGCTACCGAGCAAATTACGATTTCCACTCATGAGCTCCAAAGCTAAAGAATATGAGTTTCGTCGATATGTGTTCGATCGCAGCTCGCAGGAACGTATTGTTGAGGTACGCCTCAAATCCACGGATCGAGGAATCAGGAGCGCGATGGCTTCAAGCTTTGAGCACGAAAGCCAACCAGATGTTCGTTCCCGCGAGGGGAAGATGAATGAAACCATCGCTGCTCAATTCGGAACGCGGAAAATCCCATAAGGTCCCGCGCGTGGAGAGGAGTGTGTTCGCCGCCTGCCTCGTCGGTGGGGATCTGCCTTCTCGCTTTTTGTCGGAGTACACAGTTGTAAAGCTCAATAAGCAATGCGTTACGGCGACAGGTGCTCAAACACAGTCGTCGCAACTCGCGGAAACCAGCTGCGGTAGACATCGAACGCCTTCCCGAGTTAAGGCTGCTGCAGCTGCATCGCGTTAACAGCCCGCATCCTCAGGAAGCGGAGCCTGTTCGTCGGTGCCGGCTTACGATAAATTCATTGGCAGAGAAATCCTCCGGGAAAAAATGGAGATCTGTCGCCTCGCTGTGGAATAGGTAATTAGATTTGAGCTGCGGAATCAGCCTTGGATGTTATTTAGGATCATCGATCCGGGATCTCAGAGACTGCTGGTGCTACGTCTATCGTAGGGCAGAATCACACGACAGCGAACAATCGAAACTCTGAATGTCGGAATCGAGTTCGGTCGTGTCAATTTCTGCTCGGCATATCCGTCGAGCAACGTCGATCCCTTCCGGCTGACTGATTAGATGGGAAGGGAATCGGGATCAAATACAATTCTGATCAGTCATGTAGGTGCGAAGAATGTTTCGTCGCTTGCGGTAAGAATGCTGATACAAATTTCCGGGAGCCTTCTCCCAGCATCTCGGAAATCTCCCGATGACGTAGGCGGTGGCTTGTCGCTGCAGCTCAACGTCGGGATAACTTTGTTCCCAGCCGTCAGATGGGGTTGTGAAGCTCAGAAAGGCGCGACTTGCTGTATGCCGAGATCAAGGTCGGCCGTGCTTATCTGTCGACGACTTCCGCTGACGGAGCTTTTACTTCTGCCCTCTGGCTCCGCTCGACAACAGCTCCAAGCTCTCGTCGCGCGGAATGAAGGGGTGGCGAAGACGCGATTGTTTCTTCTGAGTGAGCTGGAAAGCTGTGTTCTTTCGGATGAACTCATCCTCCGCTATTAGAGACCTCTCTCCCGGATTGCCAAGAAGCTTCTCCTGAGATCACGAGACACCGGAGTCAAAGGCCGACTTCTGGAAATGAGCTGGAGCTCATTGAGTTTTGAAAGAACCTTATCCTAGGGCCTAGGGCAATTGAAAATCGTGATGTCTGGGGCCGTTGCCGGGAAACGAAATCCGAGGTATCGATGTCGTTGAGTCTCCCCCGATAATAATTCGCTTCGCCGATCCTGCTACGATCAGTGAGGAGCTATAGAAGGAACGGCAAGGGATACGACATTATGTGCTCCATGGAGGACTGTTAGGATCTGAGCGAGCAAGGGACTCCCTATGTCTGTATGCATCATTCTCCACAATTTGGGTGGGTCACATCCGCTGCGCTCTTTCTCTCCTGTGCGAGGGATGATGCCGTCGCTTCAGCTAGGATTTCGACAAGAATGAGTCGACTGAAATTGAGGGTGCGATCGAAGGGGCTGCTGGGTTTTCGAGGAGGCGCGGCAGGCTGTAGGGGAGATGAGCGCGAAGAGAGGGGCACGGAAGACAACGAAGCAGCAGCGGCAGATGAGATCTCCTCTGGGGGGCAGTGCTCAGTTCCATTGCCCTCCACCCGCGACTCCTTGTGTAGGAGACGGAAGACCCCGTGAATCATATTCTGAGATCATGGGCAGCGATCATGGAATTTCGTTCAGAAAATAAATCGATGTGAGTTTCGACGCGATTAGAGAGATAGACGAGTTGGGTAGAGGGTAGTCCGACGGGAGACGGCGCCGGCGGGAGTCGGGAGCTCGGAGGAATATCGATCTCCTGCGCTCCGCCGGGAGGATCGGCAGCGATTACGTGATTCTCGTGGATCTCGGGGATAACTTCGCGAGATTCAATCGCGACTCTGGATCCACAGAGGACTTGTCTCCCATAGTAGTTCACGTTGAGAGTCGTATTCACCTACAACTATGGGTTGTCGGATGACGTAAATATCTGGAGCGACCATCGAAGCTCAATCTCCCACGTAGGTTCATGAGAGCCAAGACGGCATGGCCGGCCATCTCCCTTCTGGGGCTCAAGGGGTGGTCTACAATCAAGCTCAGCACGATCAACGGAAACGGAAGTCGACAGCTCCAGTAATTAGGACGCCGATTCGGTTCGGATGTGACTCGCGACCCCTCCATATCTCCATTGTAGCTGGTCGCGGGTTGCGGACGACGCTAGAATTTCTGCGACGGGATTTCCGCGGTGGAGTGGGATGATGGAGTAACAGAAGTCGCAGAAGCGATGATTGTCGATCCCGTCAATTATTTATCTTCCTGAAGGATTCGAACGATTTGCGATCGTCGGGAAAGAGATTCCAGAGCCTTGGAAGAATTCAGTCGGAGAAATCAATTGAATAAATCATCGCGGTTCGGTCCCCATGTGCGCGATGAAAGGGGAGTCCTGCACTCCTAGACATCGGGATTCCCGAATCGGGAACGGGTGAGACAAGACTCGCTGTCGATTCGGATCTGGCTGCTCCGTCGATCGGATAATCATACAGCGCGCCGGGTGGAAGATTAGGTGACGTGGGACGAGCAACGACAGGAGCGGAGGGAGAGGATCCGAGCTGAAACTTCCCTAATGAATGGGATTGTTCCTCCATTCATCCGAGTCTAATCGAGGCAGCAGTGTCGGTTGTTGGTAATGGTCTGGTCGAGTCTGTCGCTTGGGCTTATGGAGTCGAGCGGATCCGCTCCGTGGTCGCCATCAGCTCTTCGCTCAAGAGCAGGGTCTTCGTTTCTGTCAAGGCGCCGATCTCAGCCCCGCGCCTTGTGGTCCGAAGACGAGGTTGAGGCCGTTCTTTGGTTGTTCCCGGAGATCGGTCTCGGGAACCACCGAGAAACATGCGCGTCTTTCTGATTGCTGGAATTTTTATCTTTCCAGGTAAGGAACCCCTCGGCCAGCGACCAGAGACTGATACAGTGAATTCAGGGCACTCGAATCTCTCGAATGATGCTCGTCTGTGTTTCCCGAAATATACAGTGCTTCAGAGAAGAGATACCGCAAGAACAGCAAAGCGAGGCGGGAGGCCGAAATGAGGATACGGGGAAAAGTGGAAGAGGACCGACGAACATTCGAAGTTTTTTGAGCAAAAAAAACACTTCAGATAACGGCGGCAACGACGCAGGCTTGTGGCTCGCGGGAGAGGTCGTGAAGATAGCAGCGACGATTTTTTCCCCTTGGCGTTCATCTTTTTCTCCGTCTCTGTTCTGCTTTCCCGGCACCGTTCCTCCCTCTTCAAGTCCGTATCTCCTCATTGTGTCTTTCCCTCTATTCCTGTCGTTTCCCCGCTATTTCCGTTTTTCTTCTTCTTCCGGTCATAGTTTCGCTCTCTCCCGTTTTCCACACGTCCTTCACCCAAGTCGTTCCCTTTCTCGTTCTCTCCCTTGCTTTCGTATACTTTGTTCCCCTTCCTCTTTTTTGCGCGCCTCTTCGCCCTTCCCGAATATTGAGCCCCCTCGCCCATTCCGGTTGTGACGTCAGATGCCCAAGGGGGAACTCACAATTACTTCTTCCTATTCATCCTGTCTATTTGATTGCCTTCCTCCTTATCGAAAGGATCGCTGTGCTTGACTCGTCTCCGTCTCGTATGACCGCTTCTTCTCGCGCTCATTCCCGGCGATCGATCCGCCACAAATCCAACTCGAAAGACCCTAGTTCTTCTACGTTTCGAAAATTGATGGGCTGCTCGGGCTTTCCGACATACCAAGCAACGAATCGGGCCTTCGAGCAAGTAACACTTAGCGGTGAGGCAAACTTCGCCAGCGGGGAACTTCGTCCGCGCTCCGTCCGGGATCCGAGATGGGACGTCGAGGTTCTCGAATCCGAGGTCCCGACCTATGGCTCCATGGCCCGGAGACTTTCATTTTTTTCTCAATCCGAATATTACTTTTTCCCTGAATATTCAGAGACCTGTCAACTAGCATGGAGAGTTCGTCGGTGTCATCGTAAAGTTTTTTACGAGTCCCCGTCCTCATGTTTATCCGGCGCGCCTCACCTCTGGCCTCTCTCTCTCGACCGGGTTGCTTTTCGTCTTCCTCCGGTGACTCCACCCATGGCCAGGTGAATTTGTTTAAAACAATATCATGTTCATCATTCCTGGCGGGGAGTGGGCTAGTCAACTCGTGAGCAGGAGAATCATCATGATCAACCTCAACCATACTGGGTGTCGCATCCTTGACTGAATGATGTTGCCTGCCGGTAACCCCGACTTGATACTCAAGCGAAACATCGCCCATTCAGGCAGTCCGCATGGAAGCGGAAAATCAGGTCGGGAATTTCGTTGATTTCTTTCGAAGGATGCTCTCTCCCCCCGTCTCGTCCGACCTGACTCGCTAGAGATTTCTGTCGCGACGTGAGATATCCCCCCCTTCCGATCGCACCGGAAAAGACCCGTCCGAGCCACATAAAGCTTTTGGTCACATGATTGCTTGCCTGCCTGTCTCTCTGAGTGGCGTCTGGCTTCCCTTGATTGGCTCCGAGCTTGAGATCGGCTTGACGCTGCCGAGAAACAACGCGTCGTTCTCGTTCCGTACGCGAGTACCCAAATTCAACGTCAATTAGGCGCACCAGCTAAGGAACAACGAGACGGCTTAGTAAGCCCATTCCCACCGGCTAACTGGCGATGTCACCAGCGACTAAGCGATAGAGCGGCCGGCAGCTTCGGGGAGGCAATTCGACAGGCAAAAGCATCAGCGACATCAGACGCCCACCCAAAACAGAGCTCTGTAATTATGTCTGAGCGATGATCTCCTGGTCGGCCGGGCGAGCGGCTCACGACTATGAGACGAAGCTTGCTCACCACTCCCCTTGTCCCTCCTCTAGTGAAAGACAGCCGGCGGTGCCCTCCCTCGCTTCTCCCACTGTGAGAATTTGTCTTTCGAACTCCTTTCGGCCTCATTCACTTGCTACCATGGGCCGCTACGGGGTACGGTCGATTGGTCGCTCGGTTCCCGTTTCGCGACGTGTTTGACCTCTCGCCCACGAGACCTCCACTCGTCCCGTGAAGCACGATTCTATCCATTACTTCGCTCGGAGAACCTTGAGGGTCATCAGCTCAAGTAACTCCGTACTTCGGCCGCAACCTCTGTCCAGCGTCCACTTAGTTAGTTCGCAGCAGAGGAGTTGGTGGATCATCCATCCAAATCACGTTTTAATCTCCACAAGACCGTCCGGCACTCACTCGGTAGCCCCAGCGTTAGAACTTTTCGAAGGACAGACTCCAATGTTATAAATAATGGCGTCTTCCAAGCGAGCCTTCATACGGCGACGATAAGGACAACAACAGCGACGTCAACAACAATAAGGGCTCGGCCGACGACTGGTCCGGATCGTGTGCGAGTGTGCACAGTGTCAGTCAGTCAATTCCCGACCAGATCAAGAAACCATTAAACGAATTAGCTCCAATTAGACGGATGATAGATGATGCGCTCCGTGACCGAGGTACGACGACGGCGGCGCGGCGTCCACCTCTACGGGTTGGTAGCACAGATATCTGGGGCTCTTTTCAGAGCTGGGCCATCGGAACGTCGGTCCGGAGCCTGGCTCGTCCGCTCGCGCGCTGCCTGAGTGGATGACGGCATGATTCGAGTGGTACGTGCGGTTGCTGACCATGAATAAGAGCACCAGCGGCAGCGGGCACTAAATGCGCGCTTCCTTTTAATACGGAACCACCAGACGCCATCAAAGTAATTGTGCATCAGAGTTCAGCTTTGCCCTGCACTCGTCCAGTCTCTGATGTAGCCGCGGCACTGTGAGAGAATTGAGGAAAACCTGCACAAGAGTGTGGGTATTGTCGCCGGGCTTTTGTCTTCCATCAAACCGTATTGTACTCCGTCCGACATGAGTGCCCTCCCCCAGCTGCCGCGTCATTAATCGTTCAAACTAAGGAGCATCGTGAGGAAGAGGCGATGTTGTTCTGCCAAGGAGTTCAGTCACTTGCAAAAACATCCTCCCCATTCCTATCCGGACGTCCGGCTCGAAGCGGGATATCCGTCGGAGATGGAAATCACAGAAAGAGAAAAACTTGTCAGTTCTGCTTTCGGAGAATATAGCGCTCGCCGACTCGAGAGTGTCGATTCTCTATCGCGAATCCGAAATTGAGGTGTCACTCACTCAGATATTTGGAGAAAAGAATGACAGAGATATGGTTGGAATCGAAAGGATCAGCTCCTCAGAAAAGTTTCTTCCCCAATGCTGCGTCGCTTGCGTGATTATATGGTTTCGAAAGGCGGGAAAGATCGGATATTGAAAGTGAATAAGAACCCGAGAGGGAGTAGCGCAAAGGTATACTCATGCATAAAGTGCGAGAGCATCGTACAATCGAGTACGGAACGGAACGGAACGCATTCGATTCCGGTTCTCCGACACCGAGCCCAGCCACATCGAATTTTACGTACCTCGGGGTTCTGCCAAACTTCCACCGAAACCTATGAAACGACAGCAAGATCTAATCCTATCGGCCGCATTCACCGTGATGGATTGATCCATCATCCCGGCTTGGACTGGCAATCAGGTAGTTCAACCTTGCTCCAGAAGCTGAGAAGTTGTGAGTTTCAAGATGGGTCAGCAACGAAGATGTCTCCATCGAGATTCTGGCCAGAGTTGACAGACAAAGTTTGGCAAGCAGATGGTGGTCCGTTCTGCTCAGCGGCTGATTGGTCAGGTATCGAGAGCACTGCTAGCAAGACCCTGCAGAGTAGAAGCAAACCGATCGGTGGTCGGTCGAATAAGCGACGAAGCGGCCCGAACCTTCAGCAGATACCCGGTCCGCCCCTCAGGCTAACGGCTGTCTGTTGGTGAGTATGAGCTAGATGGCGGAAAGATTGAACGTTTCTCCTCTCGGCTCTCCCTAATCTCGCGTGGCGCAGCTTGATCTTGGATCGAGCTCTTGCCAACTTCCATCGCACAGCCGCACTTCAGGAGCACTCCTCGACTATTTGGGAAAGACGGTGAGGAGAGGAGAAGAGACCATGAGGGGAGTAGTGAAGGTTGGGAAGATAAGCGAGGGGCTCTGGGAGAACGTGGCCAACAACTTGGTACTCTTCTTGCGTCCATGCTTTCGCGTTCAACGAATTCTGCTGACCATCTTCCACTTAGGATCAATACATCAGCGGTGGCGGCAGCGAATAGCAAACAGCCGAGTAGCCAACGGGAAAGCGGACGTACGGACCTCGAATAGGATATCATGGTAAACTTAGCTACACCAACTTTGGCTCGCTCACCTCGCTCTGACTTACTGATTCCCGACTTCTCCACTCCGATCTCCCGCATTGTCTGTGGAGAGAACACGGTCCGCGACTCCCCGTGAACAAAAAGACGGTTTCCGAAATCGGCATCGTGATTGAAAAATCGTGCTGATAACGAATATCTGCGACCGAGCGCACTCCGACCATCAGGTGACCTGATGAGTGCGGGGTGTCCCGAGTCCCGGACGGCTCTACGAGATTCGATTGCAAATGTTTTCCCTCTTCGAAAGCAGCGCCATAAAACCGCGTTGGCTCAGCTATCGTCGGTGAGCGTGCTGGAAGCGTTGTCCTTGAGTGCTGCCCGGGAAGAGCGATGCCGATGCTCCGACGACGAGACGTCGATGTTTCCAGTGAGCGGCTCGATCCAATAGTTTTGCTGTGTACGTTCCTCTCGAAAACGTACGTCTCCTCTCTGTTGAAACTTCCCTTTAGCTGATTAGACATTCGAGCGGCGTATCCGTAGGACCGTTGCACGTCTCGCCTCGATCGCATCGATGCCGCCTCTCGTGCATCGCAACGCCTGTTTCCCGTAGAGTGTCTCATGGCTGGCGCGCGTGTGATGTTCAGTCGCCGCTCTGAAACCGAGCACAACAGTCACTCTTTGTCGCGCTTTCAGCCAGCCCTTGTATCGCCCAGCTCCTCCTTCACTTCCCCGTGTACAAGGAATGGTGTCGGCACTCGGGAGAGGCATGCTTAGACCGGGAGGCACCTGATGTAAGGACACTGAAGCTTGGATGTGAAGAAGAGATAGCCCTGGCCCGGTGAGAGAATGGTGGAGATAGTCGTGGTGTCTGTGGCGGCGGTGAGGTGGAGAACTAGCAGTGAAAGGGCGGTGATGGTAAGAAGGAGAAAGGTAGTCGTGTCGAAGGGGCGATGATGGCAAGGCGGAGGCATCCCCTTGGATCGCGTTTTATCTTCCTCTTCTTCGTATTTCTCGTCTCCCCCTCCTCCGCCGTCTTCGTCGACGTCGGCGTACTTGGTAGTCTCACCGAGACAAGCAAGCTAGGATAGCACGGGGCGCAGCGATGGCGCGTACGTGAGCCGCAGTCCAAGCACTGAGCTCTTTGTGGCAGGCGGCGGCGCACAGACAAGCAAAAGAAACAAGCTAAATGCGTATTTTTTTGCTTCGACCGAATTTTTCGTCGTAGACCAAAGAGCAAAATGGCTCAAGGCTGCTGAGAGCCTCCGTGGTGGCGAGGAACATGACTCGCTCGGCGGCGTACTAAGAGCACAGACCGGGAAGAGGCAGAACAGGAGGGAATGGAGCGACAAGGAGAATCGGGAGAGATATGGCGAGCCGACGTCGTAGAGCCACTATAAATTTCGATTGCCCTGACTCCCGGTCCGCTGGCTACGGCATCTGCCACACCGGGCGAGCTGCAAACCTTCAGAGACACCTCCATTCCGATAAAAAGTTTCGCGTGGACGCTATGACGTACACAAGAAAGCTGGCAGAAGCAACAACGAGGCGTTCTTCATGACGTGTTACCCGACTGCACTGTCACGGTGCAGGAACTGGAACCCAGACAAAGCTCGAGAGATAGGAGCAACACTGAGAAGAGAGTGAGGTTGAAGAAAAAGGTAAACATGAAAGGCTCCTCCTGTTGTCCTCCCTGGCTCTTCTCGACACTCTGTGACGCAGCATTCCCCCTGATTTGAAAACAACATCTCGTCCATAGAGGGTCCTCGGCTCTCTCCTCTCCCTCTGCTCCATTCTATTCGACGAACTTGGAGTGGGAAAGGTCCTTCTCCCGCAGAGGATCTTATCTGCACGTTTTTGAAAACTGCTCTCGGCGACCCTATTCGCAGCAACAATCTTCTCGTGGTCGGAATTGTTTGCCCTGAGACGCAGAAACGATTTCCTTTGGAAATTACTGATAGTGAACGCTGCCGCGGTGGAATTGCTCGAACACCGAAGCCAGCGTTCCTCTGCAAACCAAGTGTCAAGGAGCAACGAGCGACGATGCTTCTCGGTCCTTGATTCTCCGGTTGAATCGCTGGCTGGAGGCAATGATGATAAGGCAAAGTGGAGAACGTCAGCCTCTCCACATGAAATCGCGATATAGCTCGGAGCGGAGTGAGCGCTACACCGCGGTGTATGTTCGTTTGGGAACGAGAAAAAAGGAACGGAAGCTCGCTCGCTTGTCGCTGCTGGAAAGAATGGGTACGGGAAAACGAAAGTAAAACCGAGAGGGGACTATTGACGAGAACTTGATGACTCCCTTCGTCCTTCTCATTTCCCGCATCGCCCCATCCTTCGCTTCATCATCCGCTTCCCCTCTCTCGCCTTCTAGATGTCACGCTGGAAAGAACTCCGCTGCGAACGAATCCCCATGTGGCTCGATCTCCGTTGCAATATTTGAGACTGCGGGACTCGTTCATCGACAGAGAAATCCAATGATTCACACCATTTTACACTGGCGGAAAGAAGTGTCAAGGAGAGGAAGGTACATCATCGACGTAATTTAGTAGCACAAGACGCGACCGATGTCGACAGTCTCATCGGAACGTTCCTTTCAACGTCTGCGACGAATCTTGAATGAGTGGCGTCCCGGAGATATAATATAACATAATTACCTGTCGTCTCTAGCTCCCTTGCGGACTCATCCCCTCATACTCCACACCTGTCCGGGATTCTCTCTCCTCCAAGCGACTTGACCAGTGCTGAAAAGCGATAGCCGCTCTGGTGTGTTTATTGAGTGGGTCAGCCGAATGGTAAACAGAAATCGAATCAGCCAAATGAGATTACAGCTCTTGAAAAGCACCACCCAGGGGAACTTTACCAGCGAGGAAGTGAGAGACCGGACCCTGTGGACTAACGTCGGCCAATGTCGATGCAATCCCTCATCAAGCGGGGATGTTTTTGCGGTTCAACGTTCTGCTTGTCACGTCGATCCTCATTCCTTGGAACGAATGAGCCGTCTCGTGTTCAACCCGCTCTTCCCGGCTCCTTTCTGCCCTTGAACGCCTACGATCGGTCGCATACGATGAGATGCGAACGAATTCACCAATGTTCTGCTTTGAGTGGCATCGCGAAGAGAAGGGAGCGGTTCCGCGTATAGGCGTGTACTATGCTCGAGCAGCGAGAGAAACTTCGAACGGAGCGGAGATTTTTGACAGGGAAATTACTGGAGTTCCCCCAGTTCGAGCCTCGCTCGTCCGCCTTACCCTGTACCCGTCGATCAGTGGCTCGATGGTCTTTCCAAGACCTTTACATGGACGACGCGATGAGCTCATGAGAGGCGTTGGACGAAGGAGTCTAGCTCCCGCTGAGTTCACCGCCGCGCTGCCTTCGTCGACGTCGTCGGGTCATCTGAATAGCTATGATGGATCGGGTCGATTATGTTTCCATAAAACCTTCTTGTCTCGTTTTCTCCGCCATTCGTACGGGTTCAGTGACTCCTCGCTCTGCGACGCCGCGGAAGGCTTTTCGGCCGACTGAGCGGGACCGGACAGTCACAACTGGCGAAGGACTGATTGACGGACCTTCGGTCGGTCGGTCGGACAGATTGACGGACCGCCGCACGGAACGACCCATTGTGAGCAGCACGGGGAACCCCGCTCGGCGCGCTCCGGCTTGATGTGCGCGGGGAGACGGTCCACTCCACTCGCTTCCCAAATACGAGAGTCAGCTTTAAACGAGAGACAAACTTGGCTCACAGCAGCAGCAGCAAGACTTGAACAGCTTCTCCATTCGTTCTCCGCTCGTTCGCCGGCTTGCTGGTTGACTGGGTGGATGGGTGGGAGGGTTGGAGCCAGGCTTGGTCGGTTCGTTCAAAAACATGTTAGCCAGACTCGCTTCGAGTTTGGAGGCCGCCAGTCTGGCGCCGCTGGCTTCAGTCGTCACTGACCCCCCGATCCCCGGCCGTCCCTTCCCGTTCGTCGGTCGGTCGCTCGCTCCGTCCGTGCGTCCATCCATCCTTCGGTGCGTTCGCTCCTTCTTTCGCTTGCTCTTCGTTGTCCCTGCCCGGCCGCCTAAGTTCCCGACAGGCTTCCCGCCGGGGCTCCCTCCCGCGCCGGTCCTGTCTGGGACTGTTGGTGGAAGCCGGCTGGTCGGTCGGTTGGCGGGCGGGCGTTGTTGGCTCCTCTTTTCTCGCTGCGAGTCCGCTCCCCGAAAGTCCTCGCTCCCTGAAAATCTTCCCCCGACTCGTTCGGGAGAACTTCCTGTGCAGCTCTGAGTAGAGCCCCAGAGTTTTGGTCCTTGGCCTCGGCCCCCCCCCCATTTCACTTCGTCCTCGCTGCCTGCCGGCCGCCCAGCCGTCCTTCTCTTGCCCCTCCCCGCCTCCCCTGCCCTCCTCCCCCGGTCCTGCTGACTCCGAGTAAAGCCACTGCAAGCGTTCTTTTTCGGTTGACAACGAAGACGTTTGCGGTTTGCGGCTCTTTGGTTGATTCGTTGTTCGGTCACTTCTTCGGTCTGTCGCTCTTCCGTTCGGCGGGGATGGGTAAGTGGACCAGTGAGATGGGTTTTCGCTTGAAGATGTTTCAACTCTTTGGGCCATTTCGCCCGATCCGGTGTAGACGGCTGATGGCCACCACAGGGATCGGTCATCGAGTCCCCTGTGTACTGACGGGCGCGTATGTCATCATAACAATATTATCCACGGAAGGTCCTCAGACGAGGAGGGAGATTCCCATCGCTGGGTCGAAGTAGATGGGATTCGGGCGGCCGATGCGCTTAGTGGTCCATTCCGATGAGGTTCGGAAACGGAGAATCACGTTTTTCTCCTTCCCATCCGCCAGAAGCTGGGCGGCTTTTTAGGATAAATGATTTCCATGACCGCCGAACGACAATGACAGCATCGATCACGTGTCGAACGACGAGATCGCAGAGAAAGGCTTTCTGCATCTCTTAGAAAGCTCGAAGGACGGAGCAGCTGAGTTCTGGATTCGGTAATCTCCGACGCATGGGAACGCGAGCTGGCCGTTTCTGTGCTCCTCGCATCTGAGCGGGCTCTGCGATGCCTACTTCGCGCGAGCGCACATCGGAGAGGCCATACCACTCAAACACTGAAACTGATCTGGTTTATCCCGCAGAAGCACTTTCCTGTTTTTGGTTGCACTGCTGCATCTGCGGCCGCGTTGCTCCACTGGCTGCTTAGACCTTAGACGACGGCTGGCTGAGTTGCTGCGAAGGCTGCCAACGCTCTTCCACTGAACGAAGATGAATAATTCTTGCGCAACTTTGCCAACTTGGTCCGAAAGGTGGCCAGCTGGTCAAACAACTCTGGCGGCCGGCAAGAAAGCCAGGGAGTCGATCAGTCAGTCAGTATGTTTGGTCTTGGGCACACAAACGAATTCGCAGAGATGAGGGAAGCCAATGGACCTGGTTCAGCGCGGTGCGCAACCAGCTGTTCGCGGCCCCCATCTGACGGGGGAGAGGGGACGAACCTTGTTCTGGCTGAATATCGAGGAACTCATTGGTCTATCCAGAGAATCTCGGTAGAAGAGTTGAATACAGTTCTCCGAGATCCGAGGAGAGAGTTCTAGACAGTGAATTCGAGCGAAGGCGGAACGAAGGAACAGTGAACGAGCTCTGAATCATGGAGACGAGTCCGTCGGAGACGTACGCTCACTGACACCGAGAGCAATCGTGTCGTTCGTTCCTCTCCCATTCCCCTGGGTCCGAATTCGGAGCTGGATGAGCTGCTTTCCGTGAACCGACCCTTTCCGTGTTTTTGCGCAATTATGTGCCGCTATGTTTACGGCTCGGGATTGTGCGGCTCGATATCGAGCAGTCGGCGGACAGATGGAGGGGGAGGCGATTCCGCTAAGTACGGGACAAATGAGAAACATCAAGGCTAGCGTTGTTGTTGTTACCGCGCTGATGAAGCTCGCATATTGATTCGTCGCTGAAGAGGGCGGAGTTGGTTGCCCGGCGCTCGCAAGCTCGCTTGGTTGTTTGTGTGTTCGTGCGCCCGTCTGTGCGTTCGTCAGCTGTCGTTCAGTGGACTCAGCAGTCGCCCACCCAGCAGACCGGATTAACAATATTGAGGATAGTAAAGCGGCGGCAAGGTGACGGTAGGGGAATTCTAGCGGGGGATGGCGCGGATAAGGTCCACGGTAGTCAATATTCCTCGATTCCACGCAAAGCTAACGTCCGTTTCCTCTCCGTCTTTCCAGGTGAGCTCATGATATATGACGTGATAGATCATGTCCTCCATTTTCGGAGGAAATCCGGGAAGTCCCCGGGAAACCTTCTCCCCCGCCGTTCGGCTCCCCATTTTCGATGTCTTCGTCGGTGCCGTTCGATCGAGCTGTTACGAGGGGAAGTTAGCGTTTCCTTCTCGCAGCATTCATCGCAACTACGCTCAGCTTCGTGCGTCGCCTAGAATTGGGCATCATTTCCTTGCTGGTCGTCTAGGTTTCTTAGAGGAAACGGCGAAACGGAAACGATCGGGAATCGTCCACCAAGAACTGCTTTTTCAGTGAGCAGCCGCCCGCTGAAAAGTCGAATCACCGACGCCTGGATGGATGGTGGAGGAAGAGAGCCACCGCGGGGTGGGGACCCTATGCGAGAGCCTATCGCGCCCCGCCGACGTCTTTGGTTTGATTCGTTCGCAAGGAACGTTTGTGTCTGGGGGACAGGAGAGGGGCACAAATACAAGACCGAGGGCTTGAAAAATGACCGTCGCTCGATCTATGAGGTGTTATAGCTGCGGCGAAGGCGGGCAGACAGGCAGGCAGTCAGCGGCACCTTCGAGCACGCCAGCAAGAAGGCAAACGGTGAGGAGGGACGACAACGGTGGTGCGTGGGCCAAATATTATTTATATACGTCATCGGAAAGCAGGCGTGCCACTATCGAGAACACGGGGCGAGTTTTCAAATATTTCTCCCCCACCGTGGCCGCCGTCAACTCTACTAGCGGCAGTCAAAGGAGAGCGGAAGAATGGTATAGAGGGCAGGGGGAAAACGTCCAAGCAAGAGCCGAGACACCGAAACGCTCTCGGGGGCAGGCAGCCCGCTCCGACCGGCGAGGACTTTTCCCGCTCTTATTTATTGCTCGAACACACCTCACTCAGGGAAATGCCTCGGTTTGTACTGGAGGTCTTCTGATTGTGGGATCGGAAAGGAAACGATTGAGGAATGACTTGGCGGGCGGCAACCTTGGAGAAAAAACTGACTGGGACAAGGACTACCCCGGGAAAGAATCATTGGGGCGATTCGAAGCCCGGGATGACGCAGCCAGCTCGGGTTGACCTGTGGGGAGGGATAGAGACGACGAAGGGAGACAGAGAACCCGAACGTGTTGATCCGCATTTTCTGTTGGATCGATACAGTTCGCCCTCGGGTTGAGCCGCCCGGATCGAGAGGGGAGAAAGTGCGGAGAAGGAGCAAAGGATGCATAGGGGCCCTGGGCCCGTCGTACTCAAGTATTTATTCAGACCATTAATTATTCAGCAGAAACTGCTGCAGCTAACCGACGAGCAGAATAAGGGAGGAGAAGGGAGAAGAGGAGGCGACGACCGTCTATCTCTGTTTCTCTTTTGTGCGATCCTCTCATCCCCATCCCTGCTGCTCAACTCCGTTTTTGGCGTTTTCTGTTCTACCATCCGAACGCGGACGCCCACCGACAAACCCACTCTCCTCGTTTGCCTCACCTACTCGACTCGCGAGCCGGATTCCAGAGTATGATTTTTTTTTCGCCTATCGTACTGAGGGCCTAATCTCGTTGTGCAGGAAGTGTTTCTGTGGCTTGCGCTCACGACTCCGCCGATAGATCATTCAGTATGTTTCGTGCTTTGAGCTCCGTGACTCGGTATTTCGCTGCTTCTTGACCTCCTGGACACGATTAGAGCTTCGATTGGCAGCGACTTCACCTCGGCCGATGAATCTTCGGGGAGTTGTTGAAGTACCTAATCGAAGAGACAACATGACTGATGAGACCCTCGGTTCGGAAGAGCCTGGAGGCGATCGTCTGCGAATTATTCAATGGGCGAAGCGAAGCCGCTACGCGATCATGCTGAAGGCGGCTCGTAGAATCCCACACGGAAGTATCGATGCCGTTCCCGCTCTTGTCCCACGGTCGTGCGAGGAGATGCCATCTACTTGTCACCGAATGGCTCTCTCCCTGTTCGAACGTTCCAACGTTCTCCGGACGACCGCTGGATTCGGTTTATCCCGGCGTTTTATCGTCCGCAAGAACGGCAGTCGGAAGCCAGACGCACTCACAGAGAGTACGGAGCACGGCATTACCGTTGACGGGCGGAGGCAAGGGGGTAGTATATATATGGGGAATTTGGAGGACTCGCGATGGAGGATGATGGAAGAGAGTGGGCCATATGAGGCTGCCAGTGTTCAAGAATGGAAAAAATCGTCGGCTCGAGACGAAGGGGTGGGAAGGGGGGAAGTGAGAGAGATTAGCGGGATACGAGCGAAGAGAAGAGAATTATGTGACGAGAATTCGAGGGAAAACTGCGACTAGCCGACATGGAGTGCAGCTCATCCATCTATCCCTTTTGAGAGAATCCTCTCGTCGCTCCACCCGCAGCGGATACTCGATGCTATCGATTCAGTTATTGTCACTCGGCCTCTTTTCTCGCTCCCTGCTTCGCTGGTGAGATTCTGTGTAGAGGAGAGCAAAATGAGCGGCGAACGCGCGGAGGGAGCAAAAAGAGCCCAAGTGATAATCGCTTCATTTTCCATCGATCGTGATGATGTCGACCGACGCTGTCGCCTCGCGGGTCTCGCGTGAACTCGCGGAAGGATTCACTTGAAAATCCAGGGGAAACAATTTAGAGAAAGAAAAACAGCTCTACGGATAGGAGCTGAACAGGATGGGGTTTATGGAGAATAGCGCGCACCACGCTCAATGTGGGAATGCTCGACTCTCACAGAGAATTCCGCGCCCTCGACTTTCACAGCAGACTTGTAAATCCCTCGAAAAATGCTCTTATCTGCCGAGGGATCGTGATTCCGCTCACTGCGGGAGATCCAACCGATGAAACACGGCCTAGATCACATACATGGAATTTATGCCTGAATCCGGAAGTATGTTCTTTCGGCCGCCTTGTTCCGAATCAAGTCACGCTTCCCTCCTGAACAGCGAGGCCGGAGTTCTTATTCCGATACTCAAGAATCAGCTATTTAGCTCATCTGCCAGCTTCGACGCTGCTTGCGGTATCAGAGCTCTCGCGGCAGCTGTACCGGCTGCGAAGGCGGTAGCGAGGACATCAACGACGACGCGGCGGGAACGACGAACAAAGGGAACAGAATTAAAGGAAAGAGGAATTCGCTTTCAGTGTATCGCTCCAATCGGTTTCCTATCGCGTTGAACGTGTGTTTACTCTCGACATCAAATTCGATACGGAGTCATCGGCTCGCAGCCCTCAGTTCTTTCGAGCGACTCTTCGAGCTTCAACCTGATTCAGAAAGCTGGATCTCCGAACGCTGTGTCGAAAGAACCCCCATCCGAAAACCGGAATCCTCTCACAGATCCATAATCCGTTTTTTTTTCATATCGATTTTTCCACTCTCGCCGGACGACGAGGAAATCTCTCTGGAGAAGCATCTCTGAAGGAATGTTGACGGAATCCGGTACTGTTCGAGTGGAACTTTTAAGGTGTCCGTTCTAAGGTGGAGTCCCCTCTTTCCGTGATGCGAGTACGAGCTCCACTATCCGAGGGAAGTTAGTGGGAGTGGCTGACCGGTGCCTCGAGAGGCACCGGAAAAGTTTGGAATTCATATCCGCGCCTGAAGGTGATGAGAATCATGACGGAAATCGGTTGGATAATTTCGACCATAGTTTCCACATGGCAATTACTGACAGAGCCAGCGGGAGCAAGGCTATCGATTGCCTCCCTCATCGAGTGGGGAGCTGTCCACGGGAGGACTCCGAGAAATCAATCGAGCTTCTCTTTTCCGGCAACAGCTCATTAGCGGGGAGACAGAGCGTCTGCGGTTCCCAGTCGCATCGAAGTAGACATAGGCGTTGGTCCATCTGCCGCCGAGCTTGTCGTCGCTCGCCCGCTCTCTCCGAAGGAGCGGCAGCAGCGGCAGCTGTTCGCTTCAAGTAGTTACGGAGCCTGCCGTCTGCCTCTATTTCGAATACCAATCGGAACTCAAGGGTCTGTTCCCGCAATTCATCCAAACTTGAGGCTACGTGAGTGGCCTACAGCGCTAAATTCCGTAGCCAGAGGCTGCTGGACTCCTGTCTGCCAACCAACCGAGTACCGACGTAGCGACCGGCCAACCGCAGTAGCCGCTCGACGGGTCGTGTTGGCCGCAGCACATGTTATGGTGCTCGCCTCGGAATCCCCGGGCCATTCGTTGGTAACGTGTCCGCGGTAGCTGTTTCAGTTGCTGCTCGTGTCCCTCGCTCGCTCGGTCACTCGTCGTCGACGACGACGACGACGACCACGACGAGTCATCGGCATAACGTTCGCCGTTGGTAATGGACAACAAGTTCTGGTAATTATTACCACTCACTCACTCGCTCGCTCGAGTTAGCTAGCTCGAGGTCGAGTCGAACGTATCACAATAAAACAGGAGTTCGTTCCAACAATGAATGTTGTTCGAGCGGAGTGCGGCACGTAGCAACGCCGGTGCCCTCGCCTCCTCCAAAACTCTTGCACATACTATGATACAGTCGAGCAAGCATGCGGAACTCGTCGTCGACGTCGTCCGCCTCAAAGCCACTGGTCTGCGGAGTCATCCACTCGAGCAGGAAGCGTGTGAGCAGCGACCGACAGTACAACAGAGGAGCACGCAGACTATAAATCTGCCGGCTGTCGTTCGGCCAGTTCCAGAAACCCACACCCGGAGCGAGAATGCATTAGAATAATTAGAGAGTCTTTTATCCGATTCGAGCGGGGGAGCGGCAGCCGTTCGTCCAGAGACTCCAACAACAGCGCCGCCGGCCGGGCGATCGCACCAAGCGCGACACTGTCACGAAGATAACGCGACGATCACGACAATCGCGGCGAGTAGGGCTATCGACTCGAGCTTGAAGTCCCGAGGCCGAGGGTACAAAATTACCCCGACGATTATACGGATTGCAGCGTCAAGCACCGCGCAAATTGGTATCCGGGCTCACATGAGCTGATTTCTAATGTACAGTGAATCGCTGAGCCCATAGCGAATACGGCGATAAAAACTAGAGCGAGTGAAGCATCATTAGCCACACAAAAATCACGGAAATAACGATTAACGAAGACAGTGATCCCGAGCTCGCTCTGAGTTCAATGGTGAATTTTTCAAACTTGTCGCCTTTCTCCGACGATGTGGCCGATGACGGGAGCAGCTCCTCAATGGCTTCGACAGAGAAGCGTAGACAACGGCGCCCGTACCGGCGTCAACAACAAAGGGTATCGCGGAAGTTTCAGTCGACGACGGCCTCGTCGCCGAAGCTCGCTCGAAGGGACGAGAAGGTTTTCTTGACACCTGAAGACGACGGCGATGACAAATCATCATCGCTCTTATCGCCTTCACCGTTGTCATTATCTCGCTCAGAGAGATACATCCGGCTCGGAGACCTCACGAAGAAGCGGTACTCGAACGATGCTTGTTCAAGACTTGCAATATCGGGTACTGACATTGAAACCCTTACCTCGCTCGCCCAACTCGTAACCGTTCGTCTGTCGACGAGTCCTTTGCTGGGTCGATCGGTCGGTCGGCCAGCCGACTTGGCCCGACGCCTCTTCCCAGGAGTCGGCCGGCTAGCAGGCGGGCGGGCGGACGGTCAGGCCCTCGGTCGGTGCGTTAGGCTCTGCCGGGCTCAGCTCGTCCGCATGTCATGTGCACCCGGCTCATAAGAAAGAGGTCACTGCGACGATGACAGGTAATTGAAACTACGTTATGAGATTCTCACTCGGTTGTCGTTGCCGCTTCCGTCGCTCGCGGAATTATCCCCGCCATGAATATGGCTTCGCGCCAAAGGGACGTTGAATTCACCTTCTTTACTCATTCAGCCAGCCAGTCAAACCCAAAATACTCCCGAAAAGAGAGCGTTCGCTTCTAAAGTTCAACGCCTGGCAGAGCCTTCGCCGCGCCGGTGCCGGAGAGCCATCGTAAACGAGCCAGAACCCTGTGCGGCGGTGATCCTCATCCCAACGCAACGGAGAACCACGCCGAGTACTCTGGAGAAATGAATTTGAATGAAGTCGACCAGGAGTAATTCATACGCTGAGCTCCGCTCCAGGATCTTGTTTCGATCGCTCCACAAAACTCATAGCAATCAAGTTGTATTTGTAATTTATCGGGCCTATCGACCCGATTGATATCGGCGGGCGTGGCTGTGCGCGGAACTTTTTTCATCGGTTAACTCACTACCCGATTGTAGCTGGAAAACGGTCTCCTCCGTTTCTTAAGAGTTGTGGTCATTGGTCCGTTTTTACGCCCGTCGCAGCTCTGTCGAGCCGGCCCACCGGAGAGGTGACAGTCCACGATTTTTACTCGGACTTTTTTCCCGGCGGGAGTTTTTTTCCCCAAGCCGAAGATGAGGAGTAGGCCAGGGAGGAGTTTTCGTCTGGGGGCGAAGCCGTGTCCCCCAGTCCAACATCTGCCTCCCGTGGAGGTCAGGCTCCGATCAGCTGCTAGTTTCGGGCATCGAGAGGAGGTAGACAGGAACCGATGGAATTGTCTTCCGTTCGGAAAAACGGAAGGGCATGAGAGTCATGAACTTTATCTGGAGCCAATTGAGGCCGGTGACAAAAACACCATGCCCAGTCGGCGGGTATCTATCCCCAGGGTCAGGCGCTTCGTGCGGTTGGCAGTACTCGATTAGATCGTGGAGTTTCTTTTCGCCAAAGGTCCGGAGGAGAATTGCTGGAAGTTAACTGAATGAAAGGAGGAAAATAAACTCAAGCACCCGCCAAGATCACTCGGCAGTCTTGCGGAACCTCGTTAGTCGCCAACCTGGACACCAGCCAGAGAGCAAGTCCCTTGCAGTTGTTTCACGTGCTAGACTCCCTAATGAAGTCTAAAGGAACGAGTCGTGAGCGGTGGTATCCGATCCAGTTTCGAGAAGCGTCAGGGAGGATCCTCCTTCCCTCCTCTCCCGTCTCGGGAGCCCGATATATACTCGGGCTTGACCCGTGGCAGTATCAAGTCGGAGAACGTCATTATCAGTCACAACCCAACAATGGCGCAGTCAAACAGCCCAGACACGAAAAAAATATTTTCTCCGTTCCATTCAGATTTCACCTGCGGAAGGGCGGAGGAATTTGCATTATGAGTTTTAGACCTCGACCATGATCGTCAACCGACCAATCGGTCCTGTATCGGACTGGGAGCTGATTCCGTCTCGTCGTGACGAGGACGAAAGGCAATCGGAGCTTTTGGGACGATTTGATAGAACGATGCCAATCAAGGACGAATCCCTACTTTTATTCCTGCTTCCTATGATCGGAATCGTCCTCTCAGACGACAAGCACGGGAGGGCCTGCTGACCATCGTGATATCCACCCGCAAGGGCCGCAGCCAGGCTAACCGGTGCTTATCTTTCTGGAGTCAACGATCCCTCGGCGAAATTGCACTCCATTAGCAGGAGAGACTTCGTGGAAGACGCGCAGGCATTGACCACCGGGTTCGCCGTCGAACGGTGGATCGGCCTTTCAGCTTCTCCCTTTTCGCCGCCAATCTCTGGAACTGATCATGTGGGCCGGGATCTTCGGTCTTCCGCCAAACGGCCAAGTCTCGGCCTCACAATAGAGGCCAAATTGGGAGTTCCCCCAGCCCGTGCCTGCCGTCCGCGTCCGAGGAACTCCCCCGGTAATTTTTCTACCTCATCCCCAAACCGTTCCCGCCGTCGGATGCCTCCCCGACCTAAGGGGCCTCTCCCTCGCCGCCAGGATAGGAGGTCCACCGGTCTGCGGGACTATCTCACATATCTCGTGAATGATCGATGGTATGAGGGCATTGTTCGCCTGAAAACCGGGTAGCGCCAAGGGGCCGTGTATGAGTTCAGTCGAATGCACCTCGGCTAGAAGGCAGTCGAAGCATCGAGTCCACCGCCGATATTTTGTTCTACAACAAGGACCGGGTGGGAGAAGAGAGCTACCCGGCAGGCGATGCGGAAAAGGAATCATGCTGGAAATCCCAATCTTGGAGGGATCGCCGGCCAGAAGACTCGTCGACCGGCGAGTCGGGAGGGTGAACGGACCTTTAGTCCAGGGAGTACGTTCTTCGATTTTCGATGATGGGACTTATAAGACTTCTTATTACTTTGTCCGAAGGAACGAGGGGGTGAGAGCGAATGTAAAATAGAAAAAAAAATACGAGGGGCCGCGGCAAACACCGAGCTGACTCCGAGCCCACTCCGACCTCACCTCTCCCTCTCTCCCTCCTCTTTCGAGACGTCGCGGGAGAGCGTTTCCGTCATTAAGCTGCAAAAATCGTTTGCTCCGTTCGCGTTCCTTCCCGCTCTCGTCCCGTCCGGTCGTTGGTTCGTCCTTCCGTTCGACCGTCCCGCGGTCCCTTCATCGTCGTTCTCCCTTATCGAGTGGCGCAAATGCTGTTTACTCGGATCACAAGGGAACATTTTTCTTCCGCCTTCTCCGGTGGGATCTCATCGAAGAGAATCCGGAGACCACGACCGAATTCTTCTGATATTTCAAGCAGTTCGAGGAAGAATACCATGTACGGTATCCTCCGTACGCCCGAAAGACGACTAGTCAGGAGGAAGGGGGGAGATGTGTCGATAGGTCAATCTCGGACGCGAAATTCGAGGGGATAAAGACTGGCGGCCGTGCACCGACAAAGTTCGCCCGGCGGGGCGCGTTCGTCCCGCGTCATACATCGCTTGAAACGGAAGCAAGGGCTTCACATAACCTCTGCGACACCTGCGCGGCAATTCCGGAGGCTTACAGTGCAATACCCGCTCGCGTGCCGCAGAATTGTACTTTGTGTACGGCTCAGAAGCTTCTTCCAAGTTGACTGGGTGGCTTCTGCGAGCTCTATAGCTTCCACCGGGTGACATCTTATGTAGAGCAGAGTCGAGGCTCTCCAAACCGTGAATGACGCTCATTGTCAGGATATCGCGTCTAAACGATTCGGTCTTTGCCCTCGCCGCCTCCAACACAGCATCCGATAGGGCGGCGGGGAACCCGGATGATCCTCTCCACCGTGGACGAAAATCAAGATGTCTGCTCCGGGATGCTCAGTCGATGCTCCGAGACCCTATCTGGCGCTGGACTCGGTTTCGACGCCGGATTAAACAAGCTCACGGAAGACGGCAATGAGCCTCTGGCCTCCCGACCATCACCGATGTTGAAGCTTCTCTTGAAAGGGTGGAGGATTTGCGTGAGGTGTGCTCACAACCACAATCAGATACAAGTTGATAGGAATTGCGAGTTTCTAGACAATTTGTCGGCGTACTGACAGTCAGTTGTTTTCGATCGCCGGAGGGAGTTCAACGCTCGGCTGAGATCCAAGCTCTGGAAACTGAATCGCCGGGTCCCTTAATGAAATCTAGGGTGAGGGGACTCGATCGTCCCGAATCCGAACATCCATTTGGGGCAGCGCAGACTCGTTTCGTCTTCACTCGGAGATGAGTCATCTCAGATAACACATCAGCTTGGCCTCAGAGAGTGTCTGCTCCGATATGCTCTGACTGTTGAGGAGAAAAACATTCGATGGATTCAGGTCGAACTCGTCCCCGGACGGGACGGGGAAGTCCCCCGTCGACTCCTCTTCTCCCTATCCTTGGGAGAGAGTTTCCCCGGAGGGAAGTAGGCTGAGCGCTCGGAAAAGGATGACGATCATTCCAATTCTACGTATATGTACACAAAGTATCGGAGAGAAGACAGTAACGATACATGACGGGTCCCAGTATGTTTTGTTGTTGCCGCGATCGGGATCTCAGTCGGAGCAAGCAATTTTGTTGACGAGGTTGCTGCCATTGTTATCACTTTGTTGACACTAAGGCTATTCCTGTCTATGACGTTGTTGTCGCTCCCGTTCTTGTTGTTGCTGCCGCCTCTCTCGGTCATGGATGAGTCGTGACGCGGATTACAAGGGCTCGCCAATTCAATTCGAGCGCGAGACGGCGGCGTGTATCAGTGCTCGTGTGAAAAATATCTACGCCGCAGCTATCTTCCACTCGTTTCAGCGGAGCTGGCTAGCAGGCGGCCAGATTCTGCCAAAGAAAAGCTAGAATACAATGACTAGACAGGGAATGAAGGGTGGAGTAACTTTCGGGCGAGACAGCTAGCCGGCATGCTGGTCAGACGAGCGGCCCGACGGCGAGTCAGCCCGGCAGACCCTCAATGTCCCCTTCATTTCGCCTCGCCTGCCTGCCCGCCGCCCTTCCGCGTCGCTCCTTCCCGGAGTCCCTGCTTCGTACTACAAGATTCGGAACAGAACAGCAGCACAAAATGGCCGACGCTGTAAAGTGGGGAAGAGCTCCACGTCATTATTTCGATAGGGGGGCTGCCGCCTCGGACATTTGCTCGTCCACGTGGCCTCGGAGTTCTTCAAACGACTCATCGAAGCGGACGGGCAGTACTCTTTGGATTTTTCCCATTCGCTGACTTCATTCCAATTCTTGTTTTTGTCGGTACCCTTGATCGGTGTCTCCGCCCTTCGCTCTCGGAAACAGCAACAAACGATGAAGAAGCTTGTCTTCCGAATCGAAGACCGTTGGATGTTCCCACGTGGTCGGTGGTGCCGAAATGCAGCGCCGCGAACCGGGAGGAATAATAATAATACATATCTACTATGTATACAGGGGTCCGGACATGGCTTTGAGTTGGTAATATGCGGATGTGGTTTCATTGGAGCGTGTTCGTGTATGTGCATACCAAGTCAGAATGGATCAGGTCTCAATGGATTCACATGAGTTGAGGACACGATGAGGCGAATTCCAGGCTTCTTAGAAGCGAGCGAGAGGAGAGCTCTTAACGTGGTCTCAGGGGGAGGGGGGTTGGCCGCGGCCGCCGCCGTGATAAATAACGCTGGAATATTGGTGCACACGGTACCCGCGAAGCAGCCAGAGCAGAACCCGCGGCCATGACGGAGAAAGTCTTCTCCACTCTGTTCGTAAAGGATCGTCGTTTTTGTCTGCTGCTGTTTTCGGAGCCGCAGCTCTGCGAAAAAGATCGGTTGCTCTCTATATTGACGCTGAAGAATTATGGCATCGTAATTCGAAAGCTGTGGAATGCGACGCTTCTCTGGAACATGAATTGGAACGGCCACCGACGAGAGAACGCGGGCGTGGAGGACCGGGGGAACAGTGTTAGTGCAACGGAAGAATTTCAGCTGTCCGAGCCGTCGTGGTCCTGCTCGTACTTGGATTTTTCCGGACTTGGACCCTTGCTCGGATTGTTCTCCGCTCCGCGAATGGTATACCGCTATATAATATTGATGTATTTATGAAGCGCCTATCTGAAGGGAAAATGGATGGTTTCGATGCGATGATTTTCTTAGGAACGCTCATGATGCGCCGCGGTGTTTGCCTCGCTCTCGGACCAGAACCACGGGCATAATCTGTCGCTGGCCGCTTCGCCTGGCTGGGATAATGACGAGTCTTGGTCCCTCCTCGAGGCAAGGCGCAAGAGCCAATCTTGTTGTCAGGGAGTGTCTCTTTCTGGACAGAGCCGCAGCCGGCTCAGGCTGGCAGAAGCTCTCTCGCGATTTCTCTCTCAGGTCACCGGATGATCTCTATGGGTCCTTCACAGCCGTTGACCCCCTTCCCGGAATATCTCCAGAGAAAATGAAGAAATCGATTCCGAAGAGTCTGACTGAGCAAGCTGAAGCCGATGGAGCATCCCCGAGCCGAGCTCCTCTCTCTGTGTTTTTGTGGCAGTCGCTTCCCTGTTCGTCGTCACTCTCGTACAGACACCATTCGGAGATGAGTCAGTGTGTCGGTGGGATAGATCGACGAACGGACGGACGGACAGGCTGTCACTACTTCCTATGCCTGTCGGTTCTGTTTGTGTCCTGAGGACTCCGAGCTCTCGGTGTAACGATTCGTGCTGAAAAGGCGAATGCAACAACTGTACCTTCATAGATAGGGCCTAAAGGGGGGGGGGGGCTGGTGGAGACCATGGGCTTTTCGATGTTAATTGCCTCCCATCCATTCAGACTCTCTAGGAACCTAGGCCGGAGCGCGAACCCATCTTGTCGCGAGAGCGAATCGCCCCAGCTCGGAGTAGGATGAGGGGGCGTCGCGTCGCCGCGCCGTTGAGAATCTCCAAAGGGCCCATCGATAGGGCAATTCTTTTCGGAGGGGAGAATGTTAGAGAAAAATATGGGAGCGCATTTCGACTCGGAAAACGAGGGAAGAAATCCCTCGATGAGAGCCCTGGTTAAAGCAGATCGATGCAACCCTCCCCGTTGCCTCTCCTCGGAATTATTCCTGGAACATGCCTGGGTTTGTTTTCTTCAGGAATAAATATATTTCGCGGTCTCGGTCAATTCTTTCCGATCGGCAGCAGTCGCAACGGTCAGTGCTCTTGTTCCCCCAGGCCAAATTTGAAACGTGCTCGGGGAGCAAATGCGTGTTTTAGGAGCGTCAACGACGCTCTCGGTTCGTCGCCGCCTCGGAGTCCGCAACTCAACGACGCTTGTCTATTGCGGACGAAAGAATGTTTTTTCTCCTTGAGAACGGATTTGGGCCCGGACGTGCAAGCCAACCGTTTTGTGATACATTTAGGAACGAGAATTTCTGGACTGAGGATGAGGAGAAAGGAAGCGGAACCTTTTTCTTCTCTCCAACGTTGGGTTATCCGAGGCTTAGCTGTGCAGTCCAAATGCACTCCATCTTTATAAATTTCCTCCCGGCTTTCCCGTCTGCCGAGCATGAGTGCGACCGACGCAGCTCACGCTCGGCAACTCAGAAACTCAATTCGGGGATGGCTGCAGACGGAAAGAGAGAATAACCAGAAGCTGACGTGTGAGACCTTGCGGATAGCTACAAGGGAACAGTCTTTGCGGATGAGCAAGAAACCTCCTAAGTCTATTATCCTGAGATCCTCATACGACGATGAAGCGATCCCGCGGACCTTGAATCCTATTTGCCGAGGGGCTACGTTTTTGCGTGGAGTCTCCCCCTCGATCTCTTCGAGTGTGTGACGGGGATCGAGCGACGTACAATATGTGAGAATAAGGCGGTGCGAGCCATATGGGGAACGAGGAGCGGAGACGATAGCCTGGGAGCCGGCGAAAATGGGGACGATACCTTTAGGTGATGGGAACTAATCCATGAATTCTCAGAACGGAACGGAGGGGGGCATTCCGTGAACCAAATAGAATCGCAATCAAAGGTTGGTGGGATCATGGCATTACGTCGATCGAATGCTCATAGAGAAAACCCCACAGCGACCATACGGATCCCTCGGCACTGTGATAGCTTTCCGTATTAGTCATCCCTCCGACGCACATCCCGACAACGACAGATACGGTGGAAGTGGCGATAGATAGCGAGCGCAAAAGAGGAAGTCATCGAGGGAATCGACGTATTACTCAATGGGGAAGCGAAAACGAGAGGAGACTGCATGTTCGGCCAATCAACGTCGAATGTTTTACCCGCCGGGGCTCGCCTAGGTTTTCCCCCGCCTCAGCTCCGGCTCGATGCGATGTTCACTCAGTGTAGCCACCGTCAAAACAAGCTTTGCAATCACGAGCGTCCTCGGCATGACCTGAGAACAACGTTCGAGAAATTAATCGGAACGAGCGCAATCCTTCGAAGCTACCTATGCGAAAAAATTCGATTCCTCGCGGATCGAACTCGGGAGAAATCGGTTCCGATCGGAAGAAAAGACCAGGTGAATGAGAATGGGTGATACTGGGAATCCAGTGGCCCAGTAAACATAGAAGAGAAGGTGAGGCCGGAATGCGAACGATCACGGTGCGACACGGACATGAGATACCGTCGAGACAATACATCTCAATTGGACTCGGATGAGACGATTTGGAATGCAACTCCCAGATCCGGGAGAAAATGTAGTTTGACTTCAGATCCGTATTGGAGCCTGGATTCGGTTTTCTAGATAGAGTGGGGGGGCGAGAAACTACGACGCCTTCTGAGGTATCGAGCGACATCATTGCTGTCTCTCGTTCGGGAGCTGTCTCGTCTCTGAGATGATTTCCTGGGATATTCTCCTCCAGCCGCTCCTGCTCATCGCGTTTATCAGAAAACATATTGAATGCATCGTGGCCTGGGGCAGGGTTCGCCTGCTTTGCAGTGGTGCCACGTCTCCGAGATTTCTAGGCACTACGCTTGGATTTGTTTTGATTCAGAGTCGAGTCTTACCCCGCTTTTGTGATCGGCGTTCCGGATTCTGGAGCTCGTGAAAGTCCCAACTCACTATCGTTGAAAAAGATGATAGTGATAAATAATTCTCGATGGAGATACCGGTCGGAGGACTCGTTTTGCTAGCAGTAGTGGCTCGTGGTAGCGCTCCGCATAGAAGAGCCTGGAGCGAACGTTCGTCGTGGCAATGGAGATGGTGATGAACGGAGAGAGCGAGACAGAGCGCATGCGAGCCGAGCTGGATTCCTTTACACATGAATTCTCTCCACCACAAGAGCCCCCGGGTCGTCTGTAGCGTTGCCTGCCGAGTTCCTTATCGCGCGTTCCCTCTTCCTCGATCTCAATGAAGTTCAGCAACGTATGACAAGAATGTACGGCGCGCGTTCCGCAGAGCGAGTGCTCATTGTGAATGCTGACAGATCGCATGCACGCGAGCTCAACCGCAAATCGAGAGCGAGCGGGGAGGAAAGGCACTCCTCTCTGCAAGTTCTCACCTTGCAGCGAGGCGGCCGATGGCGGGAACCGACTGAAGCGGAGGGAGAAGTGTTTCACTTCCGCTCCCGCAAGTCACGCTCTCGCCGTACTCCTGCGCCGAGGATTCCCGAGAAAATTTATTTCGCAACTTCTTCTTCTTCGCTTTCTACCGGAGCCCAGTTACGAGCCCCCCAGCGGTGGGATGGATCGACCTCGGCCGAGCAAGCTGAGCTTCGGAAACGACTTACCGTAACGACGACCACTTTCGTGAAATACTCACTGCGAGAATGAGTCCCAGAACAGATTCGCGGAACTCAGCGGCGGCCCTCGATTCGTGGGGGGTTGCTCTGCAGATGGGGGGCACTTGGAAGCGCCAGCCAGCCTGGGGGGAACATTGTTCGTCCATTATAGTGGTCACATGGGGAGGGTTGGTCCATCGGTCGGTTCGCTGGCTGGTAGAGTTCCTTCCCTGCTCCCTCCCCCTGCTCGGGACCGACTCCCAAGCCACGGCTGCGACCGAAGCTCGAAGAGGGTGTAAGGGGGAGCGCCTACGACGAAAGCGAAGAGAATTCATGTCGCTGCTGCTGTTGTTGTGGGGACAAGTCGTACTTACTACCCGGCAAGTCCGCCAGTCAAGCATCCTTGCGGAGTTCCCTAGATTGCTCGGTTGCCTCGGTCTCTGGCGCCAGCCCGTCGGCCGACAGCGAATGGTCAGCTTCCCGCAGCCTCTGCCTCACCGCCCGCTGGATATGTGAGGCTTGGCCCTCAATAGGGGCCGACCCGGGTCCGTCGCATGAGTTGCGGGAGGCTTCGTTGCAGACGCTCATTTCTCATTGGACAAACTAATTCCGTGGCCTTTATTGCAGTCATCAGCATTTTTATATTCAATGTAGTCTGTGGGAAGTGAGTGTCAGCTCCGGTTCAGTCGAGTTCCCGACCGATAGCACAGCACAGACGGCGCGGCGGCGGAAGACGATCCGTTGAAATTGAGGGGTCGTCGAACGAGTCGGCCGGTTCTACGGAGTTCTGGAGCCTGAATGCGAAGTTCGGATTCCCGGCCAACGCCCTCGGTGGAAACCACGACAGGGGGGACTGTGCAGATGGAGTGAGCGCAGGAGGTGGTGAGCACAAAAATGCTCGAGTGAAGGCAAGGAACCATCACTCTCCCTAGAGAACCGACGGCTGTGGATACTCTGATAGCACAACGGCGACAGCGACGAAAGCAACGACGTCAATGACTAGAAGAGCAAAGGCAGCCCAACGGTTGTAATGGCGACACCAGCAGTAACCAAACCAGCTGCACAAACAGGAAAAGCAGCACGGATTCGAGCAAAGAAAAACAATGTTTGCGCCCAACGAAAGGGCAGAGCGACTCGTCGTCGTTGTTAGTCGCGGTCCGGGGAAGCTTCACTCCGTATTTCGAACAATCTCGATTGAGGATTAAACAGGGTATGATTCGATCGATTCGATATCCGATGAATCTCTCTCCGGAACGTGAGCGGAACGATCAGAAAATTACACCAACGCGAAGCGACCGAAGTCGGTCGGGAGGAATCGGGTCGCAGATTCAGAGGGGAAACTGACAGGCAATTAATGGCGGGCTATATTTCAGCCGAGGATGCCGGCTCCGCTAAGAGAAAAGAGAGAAGAAGAGGAACGCCGTCGCCCTGCTGAAAAAGTAGAACGGATACTTGCGAGGAACGACGAGTGAGGGCGAGAGGGGCAGAGATATTCAGGGAGAATGTCGGCGGTGGGCTCTGTAAACGAACAGAGGGCGGAGACGATACATAGTAGCGGGGACGAAGCCGGTGGGGAGCTGGTGGACGGGGGGCGGGGTCGCGGACGCGGAGTAAAGAGTTGGTGGAGATTCCATACCACCACAAGCGCTCCTACCGGAAGACTGAAGAGCCTCGGCGCGGCGGCGGCGGCGAGAAGGTAAATTAGAGAGGAAGTAGAAAGCAAAGGCAAGAGAGTAAGAGTCTCTGATCCACTTAATCAAGCGCGTTCCCCTCACTTGAGTGCCCGCCAGTTTGGCTGCCATGTTGAGCGAAGTATTCCCGTTCCTCGGCGCGAAACGTTCATTCAAGCTGACACGCTTCTTTTCTTGCTTCTGTTCTCTGATCCTGCGCTCTCGGCCAAGCCAGACCCTTCGCAACGCGTCGTCGGTACCCGTGGTTTATGGAGTTGGAGAAAATCGTTCCGCGAATGCGGGCCTGAGCAGGAAAAAAATAATCATGATAGGCTGTATACAGGGGATCCAATCAAGCCGAAAAAAAATCGATCTCGACCCCGAGATCGGGCTCCGAGGCTAAGTGTCTGTAACTAAGCGTCCCTCCGTTTCCAGGTAAGCATGGCCGTCGCAATTATCGTCAGCATCTCGTCGAATCACTTCGGGTTCGGGCTCGAGTCCACCGTCGAGGGCAGATCGTCGGCAGCTCGTTTTGCAGTCCTTCCAGAACGCGAGCAGACCAGTGAAGAACCGCCTGGCTGGATCGAGCGAGCATCAAGGCTTCCAGCCAGGGCGACCAGAGGGGGACCTGGCTGGTGGTGTACGGTAACGAGCCCATTTGGAGAGAAGGCCGACCGGATCCATGGCGTGCGAGCGGCATTAGGGCGAGAATTACGTTCTCAGCAGACAAACACGACTCACTGAAGGCTGACCGGTTGGGCTGGTCCTCGTGAATTAAACACCATAACGAGTGGCTGTTAGTTTCCGCTCGCCCCCTCCCCCTCATGATCCTTCAAGTAAGCAGAAAACCAGTCTTGCTGTTTGAACGCAAGCGACGTCACAGGACCTCGCTTGAACCACGGGAAACGAGGAACGAGCGAGGGAAGGGCTGCCCGAATGCGTATAACAAGCTTCCGAGAGCCGGGATTCTACTTCACGTCAGACTAGAAATCTACTTAGGGTCGTTCTCCTTTCCTGATTCCCACTTTCCGCTTTTGGAGTACCTACATGAAAGTTTTGAGTAGATTCTCTTATGGACCACAGTGGTGGACTACGCGGCAACGACATCCTACGACGTTGTCGCCGTAGGAATTTCCACAGCTGCCTCGTCTGGGCACAGGAGGTCAGCTGAGAAGAGAAGGCTTTCCACGGTCTCGCTCGGAGGGGCAGTCCTCTCAGGAGCGCTCACAAGAATGAAATGAGCAACAAAAACAGCGAGCCAACGTGCTACATACTGCTAGCTAGATTGAGAAGGCTTTTAGTGGTATTAATGCGCTGGCGGTCGATGCTGGTTCTTGGTCTCGTCCAGCTCTCGTCCCCCCTCCCCGGATAAATTCCTTTCAAGCCAACTGGCAACGAAGAGAGCGGCGTTCCGGCTCTCAGTGACTGCTCAGACCTCGCTTCCATTTCCTTTGCGTACACTCTTCCCGCCATGCGTCCCGAATACCGAAAACGTTAATTACGCCAGCGGCGACCTCTGTGAAAACCGGGAACCCATTCTTCGAACGACCAGAACGCGGTGAGGACGCAATCAGAGCGAAGCAACGGTCCAGGAGCTTGCTTGTGACCGTGAGATCGCTCAACGACCGTGTTATCTGCCGGGACAGGGTAGTTCAGGCAGCTGCCTGCCTGCAAGCATCTGCTCACGGGAGGAGTCCGCTGGAGCGCTCAGAGCTGCTATCTCATAGAATGCCACTTTGCACGGTGTTTTGCTCCGTATGTTTTGCTTGTCGTTGACGACTCGGCTGCGGCTCGTCCTGCCGCTGCAAACGGCACAGGCACGGCTGTTTCAAGCAGGGGAACGGCGCCCCGCACGCGGCAACGCTGCGCTCAGCTCGGTTCGCCCTGCCGGCTTGCTCAAACGCAACGATGGACGGACGGACGGTAACTGAGCGTGTTATCATCGCCCAGTCAGTCCATTGTGCGCCGACTCTGCCGTTGGCTGAGATATCACGCGCTCGTTAGGCGACAATACAAGTCTGCCGGTCGGTCGCGGACAAATGGGCGGTGCTCGCCGCTCGCCGCTCGCCGGCTTGCTTGCATGCTTATGCGCTTAAGCCCGACCACTGTCCTGTCTCTGGGGAGAAGGGAAAGCGAAAACCATTCGACGCGCATTCCGGCGAACTGCGAACTTCGCAGAAATCAGAAAACTCTCCGAGGGTCTTCCTTCGGTTCTGCTCGCGAGCCACCGAGAAATGTGACTTCGTGCCTTCCATGAAGGCCAAACACTTCTCGTACTGCTGAATGTGAACGGACTGAAACAACGGCGAGTGAAGAGAGCGGAGGCTTAATTTCTCAGACACGCGAGTCGGCATGCGAGACGCAGAGAGGAGGTCCTGCGAGAACGCTGAAAGACCACGTGGAGTGGCAGAGAGGGAGAGAGAAATAATTCGAGCACGGAAGCGAAATAGCGACGTCGCAGCGAAGATCGAGAAAAATGCTCTGCCAAGGCCGTGAGACCGGGAGGCTCGGAGGATAATATTCTAGGAGCGTTGAGGACAAGGACTTTTCTCAGCGAGAAATTCCTCATATGTAACCACTCGCCATCCCATCCAGTCTGATGGAATGTTGACGACACACACGTTCAGAGCCGTTTTCCCTCTCACTATGTGTCGGGAGGTGACAGCCGTGATGTCATGATCCGGACACTACAATCAGTCTCCTCGGGCACAGGTGTCCGAGAGCAAGAACAAGAGAGAAATCCACTTTCTGCCGCCAGCGGTATGACTGCAGCCGTCGGTCCAAGTTTATATTCCCACCAATCACCATACGACCTACCAACCAGCCGAGCGATCAACCTTCCGGCCCGCTGGCAACCGGAAAAAAGAACCACGGTGCCAATCCTGGTATGGAGCTGTTGGCTTTTCGTTCATGCCGGTTCTTGCTCTGGAGAAATAATAGCTACAAACGCTTTTATAACCTCTTCCGCCGCTCGTTCCGCAGCAGCCCGCTCCTCTCGCGCCGCTGCCCCTCCGTAGCCTTGCACCCCCCCGCATCGCCCCTCTACGCAGGAAGCTCATGGAGCGCTTTGTGCGATATCCGACCCGGGCTCGACGGCGCGGTGCTTTTTTCCCGACGAGCGTTTTGAACCCGGGTTCTCTCGCTCATGATCCCGCGCGGGGGCTCCCCATAAGTCGAATCCCATCTTCCCGCGGATTGCGTTTCAAAGTCAGGGTCGGCGTCTGATGTATCCTATCCGAGTCCTGAGGAATTAACGGGGAGGTCTCGGTGTTTGACGGATCTCTCGACGGAGATTGGAATACACAGAGGCGATCGAGTGCTCATGCTCGAGAGTAAGGGGCTTCGATCGACTTCTTCGTACTCGACACCGGGGCTTTAGTGTCACTCAACGAACTAAGAGATTTCGTCGGCTCGAAATATTCACGAGTTCCGCAGCCGACGAGCACATGGAGCACCTTCTCACCGCCGCACCGTCCGTTGACTTTCCGAGAACGACGGACGCCGGACGAGAGCGCGATCGGGGTAGATACAAAGAGGAAAAACTGAGGAGGAGAACTTGTCCCCTATGCTCGGGGGTTCATGTTTAACGACCTCGCAAGAGGAATAGAAGACCGATTTGAGGATGAAAGTGCAGAGCCGCAGAGAGAGAGGAAACGAGGGCCCGGAGAAACGGAGAGCCGTTGGCTGCATTTCGCCGTGATGAATGAAAAAAATCAGAGTCGTTCCCACGGCTCGACGCACAAAGTGCTTGCTCGCCCTTTTCGTCGGTCGTTCGGAAAGAGTCAAGAACAGAAGCTTCTTACGCGATTTCTCTCCGTCGTCGGCGCACTTGGAGCGAGGGTAATCTTTACAAAGCGGCGTTTCGTAGTTCGCGGGCGGTAGAAAACGTTCATGGAGACAAATCAGACCACAGAGCGTTCGTATGTGGGATAAGTCTCTCGCTGGATAAGGAGCTTGCGTTCGCTCGTTCACATAGCCCGTACGTCGGGGCTTGTTTTATGATAGCTGCGCTTCCTACCCTTCTTCACGGGCTTGCCCGAAAAAAAAGACACTCGGCGTGTTTCGCGAAGCAGTGGATTGCGGATTTGAATGCCTTGTTGGAGAGATTGCCCCGCTTCGCGAACTCCTTCTGGTTGGTGACACATCAAGGCTTTGATGCTGTCGGGGGAGCAGCGAAACAAACGGCGACGAACGTTGGCGAGGGAAGATCACAAGGGTCCTGTGGTCGAGAGTTAGGGGTAAGCGGGGAAGGGGAATGTTCCGTTAGGGGGGAAAAAGCTCTCTGGAATCACAAGAACAGGACGGTTCTCGCGACGGAGACGAAACAGATGCCTCCAAGGAGTGGAAAGTAATCGAATCGGAAACCTACGGTCTGGGGAGAGTCCTGAAGGCGAATCGAGTCGAAAACGGTAGCAGCAGCCTTCCGAGAAACTGAGGAGGAAACGCGACTCCACATTCCGATTCTGCTCTTCACGACCAACGTTTACGGTGGCAGTACGCCCGACACTTCTGAGAGATATGGAAATGCCGCCGGCATGGAGCCTCGTGCACCATGATCGGCGATGTCATCGGGACCGGCAATCGCACAAGCAATCCGGTCGGCCTGAAGGCGTGTATCTAGCGATTCTTGCGTCTTGCCATATCGTCTCTCGCGACTGCTCGTAACGTTCCTGAGTTCCGCGTGGGCTGCCGTCTTTGTCGTCTCACCTCCACGACTTGTCTGACCGAAGAGAGATACTTCGATGAGCCGCGCATCCTTGGACAATCGAAGGCAGGCCTCTTGTTTTCTTTTCGAGTTATTCCTGTCCCGTGTGGGAGGATGGCCTGTGACCGACCCAGGGTAGGTCAGAGGGCTCGCGGATTCGAGCATTCCTTCAGCCTTGGCTTCGTCTGAGTTTCCATTTCCCCGTAGGTGAGCCGTACGTTCCATAATCAGGTCACTGATGACGCCTAGTCTTCGGGGAAATATGTCTGCTAGTGACTTCCCCTTGTGAACTTCAAAGTGTAGCAGAGTTAGTGCAGAAGGAATAGGAAGCTTCTGCTGCTGTTACGGCCTCGGGAATATAACAAGCCTCATGCAAATTACGGACATTCGCAATGATAAATGAGCTTTCCCGGCGGTCCGCTCTCGCGCTGTTCGCCAGCTCCTGAAGGACGGCAGACGTAGACGATGATGACGACGACGTACCCCGCCACGCAGAAGCGGCGTACCATATACGGGGAGTTCCGGGTACGGAGGGCATATGCGCTCTTGGCTGTGTGGCGCAGGAGGAAACGACGTCCGGGGAAAAAACGGCGATGGCGGCCGCCACCAAGGGTGAAGTCGCTGCTGCCGCCGCCGCCTCGGTTGCAGCAGGAAAGGTCCTGAGGGTGGCGCCAGAGAAAGGAATCTTCATTTCTTGCTCAGAGAACAATTTCCAACAACTTGAAGTTCCTTCGCCGCTTGAGGGAGTCTTTTGTGCGGCAGCCGAGAGGCCCCTCGAATGGCGAGGAAGAAAAAAGACTGACTGAGAAGCGCCTTATTTTTTCCCTCGCGAGGCTTCCCCGCCGTGGTATGCAGTACCTCTGCCGTCGAGAGAACGCCCGCCATCCTCTTGGCCACGATGACGATGGTCGGGCTGAAACAGGCGCCGACCACAGGGGGGTCTTCAGCGGGAAGAATGTTCGTTTTCCACTGTCCGCTCGATGGCCGCTGACGAATGTCTCTGCCAGCAAAGCATCGAATAATTTTTACGTTTTGGCGGCTTCGTTTCGGTATCGCATGCGTCCGGACTCAAGGCGATCTCGCCCAGACGTCCACTCCGCGCCGTATCTGCGATAACCGCAAGGAAACAATAGATACTGTCGATCTCGGTCTCGGAAGTTCGGTCTCGAGTGAATGCGCATGGATTGGACACTCCGAGGAATTCCTTCATCTGCCGATTCAATCAAAGTGGCAAGGCACATGATGATGATCATTTTGATGATGCCGATGATGATCACCACGATCAGGTGATAATGACTCTGTCTCATCTGTCTGTCAGCGAGAGTTTTCAACTGACTGAGTCTTTCGACTCTAGGGGTGGGTTGTGAAACGCCCATACCCCGATCTCCGTGCTCCGGAGCACAAACCCAAATCTTTCGACTTCCTATGGTGATCATCGTTATGTCACCCGAACACAGGCATTCTTTGCCCGAAGAGCTCGGCGACTTCTAACTGCTTGGCTTATGGGTCGTGACATGGGAGAGCCTGCACTCTGGCAACGAGTGCTCCCAGGTTTGAGGCTGAAGGGAGAACTCCAGCTGAAGAGAGCCAGCATCTCCATAAGATCGTGGTGTCAACTTGAAGGTTCGCGTATGCTCAACCACCGTTTTTCGGAACTGGGACGCCAGTCTTCGCGAGAGAGAGGGGGAGGAAGGAGAGGGTGGATATGGGCCTTGGGAAGAGGACATGTGAAGAAATGCAAAACGAGTACGGAGAAATCTACCAATGCCTCTATTGCACGTAAGCTCAGAGGTCTGGCGGAGCGTTGTGTTCTGCGGTGACAGGGCTAGCATTCAGTGGACCCTTGTGGTGGGAGACGGAAGGGGAGAGATGATGGTGGGCAAGACACTTCATTTTAAGTGTCTGACGTGTCGGATCAAACAAGGAACAGGAGCCTCTGGAGCAAATCAAGTGACCGGACCGAGGAGGAACTTGGAAGGGCTATCATTGAGGCGCCAGCGTGAGGCGTTTTTAGAGCGACGCTCGTTTCAGCGAAACTGCGGTTGATTTTTTCCTGCGAGAAAAAAACCCGAGTGCTCCTCAGGACGCCCCGCACGCGGCGCTCCTCCAAGGTGATCGAAACTCTGATCCAAACCCAGTTCGAAGCTCAGACTATCGATGAATTCGTGAAATTCATCACTCCGATGATTTTACGCTGCGAGGTGAACATCGACGGCGGAGCGAGAGCTCGGATGGAGGGGGTATTCACGGGAAGCCCGAGGCTCCGATCTGCAGCATTGCTGATCACTGAAGACGTCCGCGACTGAGTTGACACAGTGACGAACAATTGCCCTGCGCAGACTCAAGCAGAGTTTGTAAGCGAGTTAGCGACTAAGCGGACAAGCAAGCAAGCGAAGCAGTCAGCGAGCAGACAGACAGACAACTTGGCGAGCGAGTTTACCACTGGACAAGCGAGCCCGTCCAGGGACTGCCTGCTTGGCCGGCTGACTTGCTGGGTAGCTAGCTAGCAAACAGATCATCGAGGAGCCGCGGACAGGGATCAAGTCGTTGCACAGGCTTCGATCGGTCTCCGGGCTACAGCCTGCTGGTAGCAAGAATAAGACAACGAAGCAGGAAAGCTGAGCACGAAAGGGGAAAGCCGCTTCCGCTGCGACCCGCTCGTTCGTCCCTCCGCCCGCTCGCTCGCTCGCCCCAGCAGGCAGGCGAACGAGCGGTGGATGACTGGCTGGCTCCTTTCAGCTCCTTATAAAGAATGGAGGGATGCACGGATCGGGTCCGGCTCGCCGGCTGCCGATGGATGTTCTGCCCTCCTCACGAATATTACATTACCCGTTCCCGCGCAATCCCGAGCCTTTCGATTCCGGCGCCCCGTGCGCGGCTATCCCCGGTCGTCGACGACGGCGCGGCGGTAGGAATAGCGGTGGTGGTGGCGGCGGCGGCGGCCGAGGGAAGGCTCCGAGGGACCCTCCTGGAGTCTTTTTCCCTCTGATCCATAAACCTCGAGCTTATCGAGTGCTGCTGGTGGTGACGGCAGGAGCCGCGAAGCTTGCATGGGTTTCTGCCGACGTGAACCTGAGTAGGAGTTCTTCGCTGGTCGACAGACTGACGGAATGACAAGTAGGAGCGGAATACACCGTTGCTCGGATCAAGGTTGCCAACGCGGGACGTCACATCACCCTTCGGGATCAGATCCCAGGCCAGCGGTGCCTAGATGATTCGATACCGGCTTCATTGTAGGGCGGTTTCTCTCCCCTCGCGGGAATATCAGTTGCCGCTTTCTTGGCCGATTTCCATCTCGTGTGTCGCTTGTGGATCTTTCCTTTTCACCCTTTTCCCCGTCCACCTGCTCGACCCGCGCTATTGACGATTGGGCGAGTCGAGGTGAATCGTCGGGACGATGGAATTCCGCGGGGGAAAGTTGCGGCGTCGGAGCTCATTCGAGTTAATCTTGTGAAAAATAAACATGGCTCGCTTCCATGACAACTCGGAAGTGGATTACGATCGGGGAAAAGCAGCCGCGGAAGCGATAGATTAGCTAGCAGCGGTTCGACTCGACTAAGAGAATTAGTCGGTCCATCGCAGCTTTTGACCGCAATTTTCCTCAGCCGATTAGAGAAAGGCCCGAGGGAAAGACTGAGGGAACGCTGAGACCTGGCTCCCGACGGCAGGGATTGGACCGCTTAGCGGTCGAGCAAGCAGCAAGGAAACTTATTGTAAGTCGAAGTCATCTCACTCACTCACTCAGTCGGGGTAAGGATACTGAGGGGCTAGTTAAGCGATCGGCTGACCCTTCGGCAAATAGACGACTCCGAGCCTGCGCTTGATGTCCGTTCGCTTCTAATCCTAGACGGCAAGCCATCGAGGGCCTTGTGAGCGACTGAGTGGCTTCATCGGCCATTCGGTGATTCCGTTCCGCTGCGTGATCGCTGACTGATCAGTGGGCCTCTCCTACGACTCGAACCGTTTGGAAAAACTCCTACCAGCCTCAGACAGACCGAATCTCGCTTGAAGCGTCGATATTATCCACAAATACCAAAAGAGTGGACAATGGAGCCCTAGGGAATCGCCTATAAACGCGTACTCGGCGCCACCTCCTGCTGATGACGTGGTCGGTCTACGAGTCAGTCAGTCAGTCAGTCGGCCAGTCAGTCAGTCAGTCAGTCAGTCAGTCAGTCAGTCAGTCAGTCAGTCAGTCAGTCAGTCAGTCAGTCAGTCAGTCAGTCAGTCAGTCAGTCAGTAAGATGATGTCAGTCGTTCCACCCCCCTGAATGGAATGATTGGAGTTAGATTTTGTTCCGATTCTCCTGACAGATCTCCAATGGATGATGTTTATAAAAAAAATAATACGACCGTCTCCTCAAGGCCTACGGATAGCAGCTGACATCCCGTTCGGCTGGTGGAGAACGAGGACCATTTGTTTCCCTTGGGGTCTATCGGATCGGATAAAAATGTTCGATCCTCCTCCACCTTCCTCTTCGCCCCTCCCCCGGCGCTTCCTCGTGTAAAAAGTACCGGGAAAACCCTCGCATCCATGTCCGCTGGACTACGAGGCCTCTGAACAGAGCTGCCCGCTGCATGATGCTCTACCGCTGCCCCGTTCTGCTTGTCCGGCTCCTCTGGAGCTACACCGCCAACTGGGAAAAAATCGACCGGGTGAGCAGATCCACCGATCGCGCAAGTCGACCACAAGGGCAAATATCCAGTCACTACGGAAGGAGGGCCTCAGTGGAGGCCATTGATGGTCCGAACAAGAAGAAGGATACGAGCCCGAGGTGAACACAAACCAAAACCGCCCTGCCGGCTGTGCAAGTCATTTTCAAGTGGAATAGAGCAAGAATGTGCATCGACCGGCTCTCCGAGGGCGTGAACGACGCAGCACTACGGCGGAGAGCAGGTCAAAATAGCGACAGAACGGCGGACAATTAATGTTTTTCTCGGGAAGATAACCATTGCCATTACCTTCGTTTCTCTGTGGAAGGAGCTCGCGATTGGCCGACCAAACCTCCCCCGCTCCGACTGCATCGTTCGTTTGGGCCTCGTGTTTTCTTCTCTGGGTCGGGGAGAGAGGCGCCGCTGGAGGAAAATAAGATGTGGGTCGGTGCGGGGAAAGAAACGACGAAAACCCAAGGAGAGTATCGGCGAGCAGCAACGAGAGCAGCAGCGTGCTCTTCCCCACCCTTTCCCCTCCCCTCCCCCTCCCTACTGCCAGTATTAACCAGATTGGTGCTGAATTATAGAGCGGGCCCATTCGACCGATACGGATGGACGCTCCGCCAGAGTTTTTCTCCCAGAATTCGAGTGGAATACCCGCTGGCGGCAGCGACGGCGTGGTTCCATCCATGACTGCTTCGTGGTCCGTCTCGGAATCACGTAAGCAGGATTTTAGCCACGATCCGACTACCTTTTGCCAGCAGGACAGCCGATCCGGGGGGGGGCGACGAGAACTGAGCCGAGGGACGTTGAGGGTCGTCCTGGGGCCGAAAGTGAGGGAACCCAGTGTATGGGCTTCGGCGGTTCCGGCGTCCGCGGCAGCAGCAGCATAACTGGAGTTTGATAGAAAGGGGGAGCTGGGGACGAGCGAGCGCCACAATGGCCTCCGTGGCGCTCACCTTTTAACGGATGAGATCGTCGCTATCTGTCCCCGTCAGTGTTGTTGTTACCATGGTCACCGGAAAAACATTCGACCAGGCGACTCGCTCGTCGTCGTCGCCGCCGCCGCTGTTGTTGGAAGCGTGACCCAATGGGCTCCGAGTACACGGTGGTCGGATCCAACATGCACGATCGGCGCCGCGCGACTGCCCGAGCCCGCCAGAGAACAATAAATGTGGCTTCGGAATCTATGAGTTGTCAGCCACGCCTGGGAATAGCAGGTATTCATTATAGCCATCCCAGTTCTCCTGTCGGTTTGTCTCGTTGCTCGCCTCCTGCCCGGCCGCCCGCGCCGAAACTATCCAAACCGTGTCGGAGCCCCGTGGAATGGATGCACGATCCTCGTCCGAATGGACTTTTTGAATTGCGCCCCGTTCGAGCTCCGCTCGGCGGCATAACGGACCTATGTAGTTCGTTCCCGTTCCACGCGAACATTCACGGCGGAGTCCCGCGCCCCGAGACGGCTCCGGATATTTTCAGAGCGCTCATACGTGGTTTCCGACCGGGATTTTCATCGGAAGTCGCACGGAGTAGAACAGGTCTCCTCCTCGGAATGTTCCGGAATGACAGGAATCAGGAGAGTCGCTCCTTTTTGAATTCCCATCCTGGCATAAATCCGGAATTGCATTCACCATGAGCACCGAATCGTCCAGCGCAAGCGGAAGGTATTCATGGACGTCTCGCAATCACCGCCGATCTCGGGGGCCGGGCGTGTGCGCAGTCATACTCGCGCAGGATTTTCTAATGGGGCAAAGTTAGACGAGCCGTGGAGCGATGAAAACTCTCCCGGGAAGCCGTTGAGCCCTGACTCCGGAGGCATTCGGGATCAGAAAACTAAATATTTGCCCAACCAGCGGCCCTCCCGCAATCTTCGCGCGGGCGGCCCGTGAAAAAGTCGACGGAGTAGAGCAGCTGTAAGTAGCCGCCTGGACTCGTTTTGGGAGGCGATAGCGTGCGTAGGCCTTTGTATGTTCAACGGTGACCGCGATAAGCATCTGACGCATATGGGGTTCACGTTGCCCGGCGCTATCCATTTACTCAAGAGAAAACCCGCCGAGCGTTTTCAAAGCCATATCGCTGACCGAGCGAGCGGGCGGGCGGGCCGGCGCGTCAAGCCCCGCGCAAGCAGATAACAGAGACCAACGAGCTTTGCACTCAAAATGCTTCAAGCGAATTGGAATAGGCACAGATTGCGTACGAAGGCTTAACGATCTCGAGCCGAAGAAGCTCCGAAGCGAGGACGTTTTCGCTCGCTTTCGCGGCGGATCGCGAGTGTGAGCGCTCTGTGTGCTCAGCGTTTAGTAACAGGAAGCAGACATAATCCAGCCAGATTAAAGTCGACGGCGCGGCGTGGGATTTCCTTTTCCGCGCGCCTATCGCTTTTCCTTCGCTGGCTGGCTGGCTTCCCTTGAAGACTTTCCCGAACACCTTGACTGGGCCACTCTGGAGCCCCATCGACGAGGCCGATCGTGTACGACCCACGTGATCCTCCCCGTATCGTCTTAGGTAGATTACTCCCATTCTCGTTCTGGGGGAGGGGGAATTCTCGACGCAATCGGATCGAGGAACTCTTAGAGGAGGGTGGTGTCCTCCTTTCGAGGGGCATTTAATTCGACTCTCATAATCAGCCTCGTGAGTAAACCGGAGCGAGTTGCCGCATAGTTCCCCTACCGATTAAAGCCAGTTTTGAATGCGATGCCCCGTCCCCTAAGCTCCGTCCGAAGATAAGAAGCTCCGGTACGCTCACTGGACATTCCGGAACACATGAGGGAGAGGGCGAAGAGCCGACCTGTTCAAGGAAAGATAGCTGGGGATGTCGAGCGATTCAGGCTCGAAAATTCGCTCCCCCGCTCGCTCGCTTTCTACCGGAAGGAGGACAATGGACAATGCCGCGCGGCCGCCGTCACTGTCTCAAGACGAATGCTATTCTGTTTCATCCATGTGTCTTCTTCCCTTGGTTCCACCTCCTTTGTTCTTTGCTTTAGCCTCTGCTCCCCCCTTCATGAGCCATCTCCTCGTCGGCCGCCAAGTTTCAAGTCTGGTAGGTATTTAGAGTTGTTCCTCTCTCGCCGAAAGTCGAGTACGACGAGGGGGAAGAAGCTCGCATCCAAGGGGAACCCTGACGCTTTTGCTGCGCTGCCGACCGGGACCACTGTGAAAGGAATGACTTTGAAATTAAATTTGCCTTTGGTTCTCGAACGAGGCAGCCACCCGTCTCCGGGCTTTGTTCTCCTCGCTGGCAGCGGCGCGGCGGCTCGAGCACGAGTCAAAGTGGTTGGTCTCTTAGCTGCCGGATCATCAACATCATTACCATGCTCGGCGGGGCGCGCCGGAATTCGATGATCTGCATCGCCGTGTATTGAATCATCAAGCGTCTAAATCGAGTCAAGGGCTATCCTCCCACAACTGAATGTGAGCGATGGACATCAAAACATGCGCCTCGGGCTCCGAACCTCGGAACGCTTGACTTTCCTGCTTCGTAGAGAGGGTTTCAGAAAGAAGCTTTCCCGAGCGTGCACCGCACGCTCCAGCGGATCCTGCACCATATGCTCCGGTTTATTGACGTGAGATATTTCCGCAAAACCTCGGATCCGTTCAGGAGGGAGCGGCGGCGGCGGCGGCAGCGGCGGCAGCGAGCCGAGATAGCCGGGGAACGATTCTGAAAACTGAGCACGGAGAAGAAGGCCTGAAGGGTTATCGACAGAACTATCGCACCTGAGCGGCTGAGTTCAAAACCGCATTCGAGAGAGTCGGACTCCTCTTCGGACGCAGGGAGCCGGTTCGATTGACCAATGAAAACGTGGTCAATGTTTCACGGATCGATTGGAAAAATAAGCTCTCATAAAACTTGGCTCCCTCCAGGAGGGAATGAATAGAAACTTGTGTTGTACCCCAGGGAGAATCTCGGGAATCGAGTGCACGATCGGAGAACGCTCACAAGGGTCCGCTCTCTCGCTATAAGTGCCGCCAGCTGCCCTCGATAGGGCTCTGCATCGCTTCCAGCTGGTCATCCAGTAGGACGAGCAGTTCTCAATTTCAATATGTCTAGCGGCAATTAAACGATATCGATGATGATTGCTCTCTCGCTCAAATAATCTCGGAGGAGGAAGACGGTGGTCGGCGTACGAGACCGACGACGGTCGAGCATGGACGAGAATTCTCGACGGGAGGGCTCTTCCGATCGGGATTTTCATATGCCCCCGTGTGAATTTCCCTCCTCGAGATCGCTGAGTCGATATTTGACTCGATTGAAAAACCTGAAGAGGGAAGGAATTCAGCCTTCGATGTTGTCTTGGTGAGAAATCGGAACCACCGCGTTTAATTCGAGATTCAAGGGCTCCTGTCTGACCTGACCGTCGGTGAGACTAATCTCCTACGGAGACGAGCTGTCGATAAAATAATTCGGACAAATCCCGAGTGATGCAACGGAGTGGATTTCAACCTGTCTCTAGTCAGTTTAGACTTTCATCGTTCCGTCAAGGATGTCGCGGCGGGTCCTCGAGAAAACACCCTTCGTAACCAGAGGGAAGAGGAGAGCTGTAGCTGTGAAGTGCGTTCGGAAGAGTCTCCGTGAGGAGCCCTTATAATAGAGGTCGGCGGAATCGTTCGGTCGAAAATTGCTCGTGCAATTGTAACGCGGAACTGGGTGTGGCCGCCGTTGGCGTTGCCGCCGCCGTCGTCGTCGGAGTAAGTGGATGAAAGTTGTCAGAGTGCGAAGCACGGCTTCAAGGAGTAACTGGAGAAGCAACGCAATCGAATGACTCGAGCAGGACGGCTTGTCCGAGTCAGGGTCGAGGAAGGTCAGAGTGGGCAGAGGAATAAAGAAGGTCCAAGGAGGAGAAGTGGGTGCGACGGCTTGTTTGGAAAGTCATTCCGTGAGCGCAACCTCGACTCAAGGAATCGCTCCTCACGCCGTTCCACCGTACCGGGCGTTGCCGGACCTTCGGCTTGATCAGGTCGATTGGCCTCGCGGATGGTCAGGAAGGGATAATATACGGTGGAGCAGAAGCAGCCGCGTAGAGAACAATGATCATTTGAGGGCTCGGCCAGGCATGGAGCCGACTTGGGGGTTGGATGGGGAGGGGAAGGGGTGGAGAAAGGAAAGGCGCACAGATTCCACTTGCTCGCCTTCGGAACGGCTGCGGCCAACGACTCATTGACCTCTCGCAGATGAAGGCAGCCGAGCAGACGACGACGATGAGGAAAGAAGAGCGCCACCACGGCGGGCACGGGACTGGGGGAAGAAGGACGGAGAATCTGTTGGAGGGGGGAAGGGAGCATGAGGGCATAAATAGAATAAGAAAAGAGATTTCGAGTAGAATATGGGAACGGAATGAGGGAGAAAGAAGAAGACGGACGAAGAAGGAGAGTACGAAAGCGACGATGAGTGATACTTGAATGACGTACAGCGTCGGTTGGTGCGAGGAGAACGAAGGAAAAAAAGAGGCAAGTGAAATGGTCTGGTCGGCGGGGAACAGAAAGGGGTGCTCGACTGCTATGCTTGCGGGGAGACCTAGACAGCCAAGCAACCGTCTCGGCTTCAATAGCGCGGGGACTATATGAAATAAACGAGGCGAATACATGGGGCCTCGCCAGTGGTGGTGACGGAGGTCGCCTTCGCTCCGAATCTTTCGAGGAGAATATGAAGCATCGCTCGGTGCTTCTGCTACACATACTTATATGAAGCCCCGCTCCGATGCTGTCGCCGACATCGAGCAGAGCCCACATTCTACCGTACAGCTACACGGAATTGTTATGGAGATTTCTCGTGGCATCTCTCGCCGGAAACGGCGACGTAGCGTGTGTGTGTGGTGGGAGCGAGGGATCCGGAGCTGGTAGAAACTGACCTACGATTGTCAGTGGACAGACCGAGAGGCCGAGGGACAGACTCGAGGGGCTTCTGCAGTTTCCTCCTCCGTCGCTGTCTCTTGCTATCCGGATAAGGCCATGGAGCGCAGTGCGGGGACAAAGCTCGCTCCGGATATCGCTGTACGTTAAAATCCATTGGAGCTCGGTTCCACGCTCGCTGCCGGAGCAGGGGAATGGCAACATCGAGAACAAGAGCGCCGCCGTCGGACCCGCCCGCCGTCTTTCGGGAGATGATAAGTTGATCGCTGCCGCGCGGCATTCGGAGTGAGTCAAAGATAAGAATCTTTTTCTTCGCCGGTAGCGCAAATGCTCCATCGTCCGTCGGGGCGAAGAGGCAGCGGCACGGCGGAAATAGTGAGAAAAACCGAGAAGAAGCGGCCTTCCTGTCTGCTCGCCCGCAGGCTTTAAACGCATGGTGTTGGAAGAGACACCGCGTGCGGATTCCTCGACGCGAAGTACGATATGGGAGCAATGGAACACGCGAAATGAGTGCGCGCGCGTGCTCGGGAGAGATCGACCGGCAGCGATCAAACAACAAGCGACGCATGAGCCCGCGGGAGCTGCGACGGATCGCCTTTGCCATCGGCGGTATCGTTCGACCACGAGGACAAAGACGCCTGGCGACAACGAACATTATCCGCAAAGCACATCAGCAGAACGCCCGTTTGATGGCTAGGGACTTTACTCTCCGGCCACCGCCGCCGTGGCAAAACGGTCGCCGCGCGTAAGTGTGCGTATAAACAACGAGACGCCGGTCGACCGGAGGAACTCCTTCGGCTTCCTCAGTCGCAGGTGGCTGACGCTGAGCAGCTATAACCCGATTCCTGGACTCTTGCTGATATTCCCCCCTGCCGTATCCGCTCTCTGGACACTCCTAATAATCCCTCTGGCGCCCTTACCGGCCGAACGTTCTTTGTGTCTGGAACCCCTCTTCCTCCGCAGACATTGATGTAGGACACGTCCTGGATGCAGTGTATGTGCGTACCACGCAAGTTGAGCCAGCGAGTCGGTCCCTACTCACGAGCCAACGAACAAACGCTCTCTCGGCACCAAATGAAGACATTTGAGAGTACATGCACGCAGACCCGTCCGCCTAGCTGTCCGGTGCCGCACTCCGGACGGCTGGTTGACGGCATGCCTGCACGCATGCATAAATTGAAGTCGGTCGCTGGTAGCGGCGGTCGCCATGGAATCGTCCCTCGTCGGCTTACTCGCTCGGTCATATGCCGCCGACGCTATTCAAGCGGCTCGAACCGTCTGTACGCTGTATATAGATGAGTTTCTGCTCGATTCATGACTCGATCACTCGATTCGGCCGGCAGCAGACTCATTTCTCCGAGTAGTCTTCGGTCTTCTTCTCTTGCGACTTTCTCCCGTTTTTTTTCTCGCCTAATTTTCGCCGTAGGCCCACGATATTCCCCTTCGCTGCTCCCCTCTGCCTTCTCTCATGGATGAGCAAGGGTTCCGTTCGGTCATTGATACGGCTCACAGTATCATCCCGTCGATGTCCGGCTCGTTAATGACTTATGGCGTTGTTATGACTTATGACATACGGTATCTTTATGCCAAGACATACCATCGTAGTAGGCACGTCGCCCTACGATAGTTCGTTGCTTCACTTCCCGACTTGACGCGACTGCTCCTTCCGTGGAGAGAAACAAGCTTCCGGAATGCATTCCCGGAGCGAAGCCATCAATTCATGATATGTGTCTAACGATGATTATACTCGCACGATGCTTGCCCGCAGTAACACTCGACCTTTTTCTCTCTTTACAGGGTCGATGCAATAGGGAGAAACCCCCCTGCAAATACTTCCATCCCCCACAACATCTGAAAGACCAACTCCTGATAAACGGCCGCAATCACTTGGCACTTAAAAATGCTCTCCTCCAACAGATGCCGTTGCAACTGCCTATGCCGACCGCGGCTCCGGCCGGAGCTGCAACGATGGTGAGAATGAAATTATTATCCCCGTTCGTTTTTCTCTCTGTCGCGATTTCTCACCCTCGCCGCGGTGTCGAAGCATGTCTGATATGTGTGGATGCGTGGATGTTCTCGATCGATCGTCGGATTGATTTTTTCCCTCGATTTTGCCTCTTCCTTTGATTTTCTTCCCGTGAAATCATTTCTCGCGGAAGCTCCGGTGCGAATGATTTTTGTGAACGTTGTTGATCTCGTCGATTCTAATCATTTGCGTAGCCGGCTTGAGGAAATGACGTTTCGACAAAATGTTGCTGCACGCTAGAGCTGCACGACGCTGCGAAGTGTAGACTAGTTGATGGTTGATGTTTGGTTTCGTAGGTAAGTCCGTATTCTTCTCTGGCTTGGAGAATGCCCATTGCTTACAATTCCGCGACTGCACATGGTTCGCACAGCGCACTTACCGTCGACTACACAAAGGTAGGTTCCACCACCCAGAGCACTTCTGCACATGAAGGGGCATTGGCTTCAGATGACTGGTCCACGCTTAGCGTTCGACGTCCGGCTCCCGGGCTGGGCGGAAGAGAAAATCCGACCGACGACGTCAACGACAAAGCCGAGCGGAGTCGTTGACGTCGAGAGGAGGAGAAATCTCAAGTACCGAGCGGATGCTCCTGCGCAATTCACTAATTGCTTGTTTGCCTGGAAACTGGAAGCCCAAGTCGATTCTGTCTGATGTCGACTAACGACAGCAGGACCCGTTCCAGGCTGCAAACCCATACATGCCCACTCTGATGGCATCACCCTACTTGACCGGATTGCTACCAGGAATGATGGCCACAACGGCCGCTGAGCCCACCGCTCTAATGACACCGACGACTTTGATCTCGCCACAGAAGAGGACGGATCGACTTGAGGTGAGTATCGTTATGCCGACCCAACAATAAGACACACCGCCACTGTCACCCTTCTATTGCGCCGCCGCGCCGGAGCCGCTGTTGCAGACTTGTGATCTTGGCGGCCATCGGCTTTCGGATCCAGCAACAAACGTCCCCCTGATTCCCTGGGAAAATGTCGGCCGTCGGGAAGCGTCAATGGAGCGTTGGCTTCGCAAAGTATCATTGATATGATAGAGCTCGAATCACACTGGGGAAAAGAAAGTCCGAAGCTATCGGCTATCTGATCACCTCCGGAACTTGGACAGAAATATGAAAAACATCCCGCGAACGAAAACTTGCCGAAAGCCGCCAACTTCCGCATTGCCGACCGCAATGTCGATCCGTTGGCGATCGCATCGAATGAGAATCGACAAACGACTCTGATCGCCCCTCGAGATTGGCCTCGAATTCTCATTGATTACGTCGCCGTCAATGCCGATTCTGGTGTTGTCGTTGTGACTTTTTTTCCTGTTTGGTCTTCTAACGATGCTTCACAGAGCTCGCTTCGCTGGCGGCCGTCGCTACTGCTGCTGCTGCTGCGGTTCCACATCTCCAGGCTAAGGCAACGCTGCTTTAACAACCTCCTTTGCTCAATCTGCTCTTTCTCTTGGTGTCGTTTCCGTCTAGGTGTGCCGTGAGTACCAACGCGGTAGTTGCAAGCGCGCCGAACATGACTGCCGCTTCGCTCACCCGCCAGAGCACGTTGGCCTTGAGACGTCACCGACTCAAGCCGCGTCTGGGGTTTGCGACGTCACCGTTTGCATGGACTATGTTAAGGGACGCTGCGCTAGGGAACAATGCCGATACTTCCATCCGCCCGCACATCTCCAGGCTCAGCTTAAGGCAAGGGTACGCAATCGCCGCGCTGGAGCTCCCTGTATTCCCTCTCTAAGCGTCACCCCTGTCCCTGAGTCTCCTCCCTTTTTCCTTTCCTCCCCTAATTCCTGACTCTCCGGAGACCTTCTCTCCCGAGATTTTCGTTACGTCGCGTCAACTCCGTCAAATGTCACGCCGTCCCGGCTACAAAGATCCTCCCTCTTTTCCCCCTTCTGTGTTCCTCCATGTTGATACTCTTTGCTGCTGTTCCCCGATTTTTACCCGGCCGCCCCGACAAGTTACATGTATCCTCGAATCCCCGGATTATTTTTGTAACCCTCCGGGTATCGTTCTCTCCTTCGACCTCCCTGATCGTCAAAAAACTTGTTCCGACCTAGTCCTCAGAGTAATCTTCCCCTGTACCCAATGATTCCCGTTTCCTGATAATCATGAAAAACGCTCTCTCCTTCACGTCCGATCACCTCATATACAATTGACCCACTGGAGAACAAGAGATTACCCCATCGAATCACCTCCCGTCCCCTCTCGATGTTATCGCTGCTGCTACATATTGTTGGGGCAGTTGCCATGACTTCGATTTAGTCAATGCCGACTTCGGGTTCTAACCACACAATCATGAAGGCTCGGTGCTGTGGGTTTCCCCAATCCGCCACCTGTGTAACATTGCTTGAGGTTAATCTCATCTCCCAATCATCGTCGTGGTTGATGTTGCTATCGTTACACTTCTTATTGATTTTGCGGTTTCTCGCGCGACCTGACGCTTAATGCCGCTAGCATAACCTGCCCTCAAAAATTGTAGTACGGTAGAATCCGATCATGGCTGGCACATTCCATGCAGCGTAACTAGGGGCGTAGCCGATCGGTCAGATCAGAATCCACTACCTTCTAGTCTTCAGACGGAGCCTCTCGCTGAGGCTCTTCTGAATTTCTCCGTGAGAGCTCACCGCAGAAAAGTGGGGAGCATCCACTTTGTGCGCGAGCCCACCGTTCATTCTCCGATTTACATAACCCATCCCCTTTTTCGATCCGATGAAATGAGAGAACGGCGGGAATCAGATGAGGGGAATCGCTTAATGCTCATTTTTGGGGTCATCGTCGTCGAGTTCCTACATACGCACATCAAACATACTAGTCATGAATCTCATCATTCGTCTTGAGGTTATACTGTTGTCGGAATTCGGACCATTTCAAGAAAATCTAACTTGATTCTTGTTTTTTATTATTCCATCAATAAAGGACCAGAACACGCTCCAGCAAAACACGGACACCACGGGATTGACCCAAGTAAGTTCGATTCCGCAGGAGCATTCTTCATATTTGACAAACGTTGAGTTCCCACATTCGTCAACAACTCCATTAGCGGACGAAACTGTAATTAGTCTTTTCGGACTGTCCACCAATCTCTGTTCCTCTGAACCACCGAAGCCAGGGCAACAATATATCTTCCCGATGAGTCTTTTTTCTACCGAAGTTCCTCATCCCCACTCTTGATAGTACTGTATCTACATGGAATCGAATAGTATCTGCCTTGAAAGTGGGGGGGAACGACTTCCCGAGATAGAGCGTTCCGGAATGGGTAAATCCCAAGCCGCTCACTTCCAGAGCTTTTCCATAGTCTTTCGGAGATTTTTCAACTGGGAGTCCTCCGATATCATCTGTTTCAAAAATGCCTTAGTCTGGCAGTATTCGGCGCTGCAGATGTTCAGAGGTTAGGAGGTGCGGTCCGTTAAGATTTAGACCAGCTAGCTCCTCAGCTTTGCTTCGCTTGTAGAACGCTTCGTTTTCAGTTTCGCTTTTTGATTCTGTAAGCATCTTACGAAAATCCGAGTTATTCTGAAGCTCTCGCGGGACCCATCGCAGAGGGGTCCCCCGCACGTCTTTCAACTAAAAATTATTCCCGAAGCTGAACCTCCATTCGAGAATCGATAGCCTCACCCGCCGCTGCCACCACCAGTAGTTAGCCACCCGCGCTCAGCCGCTGCCTCTGCCATTGTTGATAGTTCTCCGAAAACCCTAAGCGCGCAAGGAACTTTCCTGCCTTAATAGCCTATAACTTGGTAAATCAGCTTCCGCTAAAATTGAGTTCGAGCGTTTCCTCTTCGAATTCTGTTCACATTTTGATCCTGTCGCATGATCGCGCGATCAGTCGATCGGGCGATCAGTCTCTCCGCTTGCTCGCTTTACGCTTACCGCGAGTCCCTGCTGGCTAGTTCGCTCGTTTGAACATAAATCATCGTCGAATCAGTATCTCAGTCGTAGATATGTCTCGGAAAACTCTCGCTTTGCAGCAGCAGCAGCCGCCGCCGCCGCCACATCAGCTTCTTGTCGTGTTTTAATGTCCGGTGTCAAACCAGCCAACAGTTAGGCTTCACGATATCTCAGAGCTTTTAGACATCGTGTCGATATAGGTACACGAAGGGAATAGGTAATCCCTGGCGAGTATGGCTGCAGGATTAATGGGACGGCCGCTAGTGTCTGGTCCGAGCTCTAACAATGGCTGGTCTGTTTCGTTAATCATTCGTGTCGAAGGTCTGTTTTATATACTACTCGGTATCTGGATGTGCGTCCGCTTGTCTGCCTCGTCTCTCTACCGCTAAACTCTCAGAGATCTTCGTTTTGTCCCTACCTCTTCCCCTTGCATTCAATCGAACAGCCATCGGAAATCCTCAGACGCTCCCTCCGGATTTCATGATCCTGTCTTGGATTTTGTCCGTTTCGTTATAGAACGCTAATTTTACCGATCGATTCTCGGGGCGTCTGCGATTCGCCCGAGCTCCGAGTCGCTATCCCTGCAGTCTCCGGAGCGAAGCTATCTCCTCGACCGAAACCAGAATTCATCTTCGAAATTTTCTCGTATGCCATCGCGCCATGAGAAGACACACAGTTAGTCAGACAAACGGAGCGGCACAGACAGCCCGATGACACCGCCTGCTTTGTCTTATCAAGCGATTCGCTCCTTCTTATCGATAGATGCTCTCATGGTCTCGTTTCCAACTTCAGAATCTATACGCTCGAATCTAGCTCTTGTCCGAATCTGCTGTTTGGCTTCTGATCGTACTACCTTCCAGCTTCTACCTATTTGTGATTGAAGGAAAAAACGCTTCTATTTTCTTCCTAGAAATCCAGAGTGAAAGGCATTCAGCTTGACGAGACAAGGCGGTCTCATATAGTCTTCTATAATTTATATGCGGAGAATCTCTTTCATGAACATACTTTAATTTGTTGTTCTATGCTCGGTTTCATCAACATCCTCATCGGACTTCGACGCTTTTTTGATCATGTAGTGCCCAGAATTTGAGTTTGGGTAAAAACACGAACCGCCATTCATTCACCAGCCCGAAAATTCGCCCCACCCGCGGCGAGAGTCGAAATCTTCGGGTAGAAGTCCTGAATCTCACTGAGGGAGACTCTCGTGAAGTCGTACTTACTTAGTTGTGAGCATTGCCCTCCCGGCGGGGTAGGACAGACGTTCTTCGTGGCTCGTCGGCCGGGGAGGGAGAGCCTCGGATGTTCAAGTTTGGAAATCTGCTTTGATGTGTCGTGGACCTGCTGTTGGCTGGCATAGCTCCGAGCTCTAGGTTCCTCTGAAACGTGTTCTGATTCGACGATAAAAGTATCCGTTGGTAAACCGTTTGGCTAGGCTGGATGTATGGGTTCATTGGCTGGTTGGTGAGTTGGTTGGTTGGTTGGTTGACTGATTGGGATGGACATAGTGTATTTTGATTTGTGTTCTTCTTTCTTTAATTTAGCATTCGTCGCCCGTGCCCGCAAGCAGCGTGCCAACGATGCCTTCCTCGATGCCGGCGTTGTCGTTAAGCCCGATGAGCATGGCAGCTATGGGAAGCTACCAGACCGCCGCCCACGCCCAGAGCGTTTCCCACGCCACGACGTTGAGTCCCAGTTCGATGGTAACAGCGCAAGCGTTCACGGCTCAGGCCCAGGCTCAGGCGCAGCTGTTGTTACACCAACAACAACAGCAGCAGCAGCAGCAGCAACAACAACAACACCAACAATCTGTTACATCGGGAGCAACGGCGGGAACGATGGGTGTGGGCGTAGGTATGGGGGCTCACCCGGCGTATGCATCGGCCACTTCCGGAACCGACGTTGCCGCAGCAGCAGCCGCCGCCGCCGCCGCAGCAGCCGCCGCCACTACGGGGGGTCCGCAAGCCAAGAAGAGGGCCCGAGACGCTGAATCTGAACTCTTACACCTGGTACTGCTCGCTCGCTCTTTATGCTTATATAGTCTTCGACTTCATACGGAAAAGAAACACACGCAGACACTCGCTCACGGGGAAGAAACCTTGCACTTTCCGATCACTCCGACGATACGGACACTAGCGTTTGGTGACATTGTGGATCCTCCAGACGAGGAGACGGACTAGCCGCGCACTGTTCGATCCGCCGATTCAAGAATTCAGACCTCAGACTCAGATGCTGTGTCTTCGCGTTATCGTGAAAAGAATCGTGACACCGTGTGATCCGCACAGTCACGCCTCGAGATGGGCTTGCTCGCTCGAGATCACTGCAAACGCAAGCTTTAGTATCCAGCACCCAAAACTAGAAGCTCGATCGTGGTCTAAAAGACCGAGTCTAGGTTCGACTAGGGCATAAGAGAGGAACACGGAACAACTCACACGAACTCACAGAACTCACTTCCACGCTACCTGTCTCGCCTATTGTTGCCGTGCTGGGCGCACCGCATCGTATCGAAAAGTACTCTCCGACGTTGCTTCGATACTCTAACACCATTTAAAAAATCTTCCGAGAGAAGACTGAGTTCTGCCGTTCAACTGCATGTCACACGAATCGCTCTTTTGCCGGGGCGATTCATTTGCCGATTCCGATCCACTTCCGGGACACATTCGTCAACATGGAAGAGTAAAGAGAATAGAAGACCATCAACCTGCTATGTCGATTCCGTAGACTCTCGGCAGTTCGTTGATGGGTCAGAAGCCCGCGTGCTGCACGGTTACGTTTTCGTTGCCTTCTTGGAACGCTGAACCCTATTTTCTTGATATTATGTTTTCTCCGTTCCGGTTTTCGAGCTTGTCGATGTCAGTTTTCTGTAGAAAAAATCCTCTCTCCGAATCTCCCATGAAGGCAGAGACCCCGTCGATTTGCGGAGCTCTCCGCATCTCCGGTCGGGGGCCATGCCATTCTGATCATAGGGCGAGAAGAGACCTACGAGAATGTCGACAGGCAGAAATCGAAGCTTTTCCGCCGCAAACGCTCGTTTCTCAACTTCTCTGTGTTAGGCCGGTACTGCTGCTCATGTCTGATTGATTTTGACACTCGTCAGCGTTTCGAAGTCGAGAGGCAGGAAATAACACTAACCGAGGTCGTGCTTGTACTCCGTGCGCTCATCATAACCCCTGCCCGAATCGGCGGCATTGGTTCCTCTCTCACTTCTTGGCCGAGTGTTCGTTTTGTTTTGTCTGATCGCAGCTCGATGTCGGAGATATATGCTATCAGTGCTCACCCTCGCTCTTCGAAAGGCACCTTTGGCCGATGGCTGGGTAGATAACGCGCTGATCGCTGACAATTTTCCCGCTAATGTTTGACGGCAAGTAGCATAACAGAAAGCATTGAGGCAACGCAATACTGCTGCTGCCGCTGCCGCCGAAGCTGCCACTTCCACCATTGCAATCGCTGGCGAGCGGAATTTTCGAGATGCATGGAGGAAGAAATGAAGTCCTGAAAGCAACGAGAACCAGTCACGCCTTTCGCGCGCAAGCAAACCGAAAAAATCGTGTGATTGATGCTAGATCAGCAGTCTTGCGTAGTATCCTCAAGAAATCTCACAGTGAACAAGCTCAAGTACTTGAACGATGACGATCAACTGCGTTGTTCGTCGGTCGTATGCGGTCTCGTGTCACGAGACTCTGCCTGCTGTGACCAGCTCATCCGTACCAAACAACTAAATCCGACGCAACGTTTCAGGCTACGCTGCCAGGCATTGTGCAATACAAACGCCCGGCTCTTGAAAAAAGCGGTGTTCCTGTGTACCAACCATCTGCCACAGCTGCCGCGGCAGCTGCCTATCAGCAGGCTGCATTGGCATTGCAGATGCAACAACAGTTCGTTCCTGTTTCTTGTGAGTATAATTCGACGATTACTTCTTTCCCGGGGAAGTTTGTTTCCCGATCGATGAGCCAAGTGTGAATTCCGAATGTCTGCGGCAGTGTTTGAAATGCCGACCACCACACCTATTCACATATCATTCACTCCTCTTATCGTCACGCAATCCGCAAATGAAGCACATGAAAAAATGAGACAAATCCGTAGATCGTCGTCCACCCATCAAGCCTCGACGCACTCCTCCCCAAATAGAGCAGAGCTCTCTTCTCGTAGACTGTAGAATATGAAACTCCGCTGACTTAGACGCCTGACAACTTGTTATACGCCTCACGCATCTACCTCCCATGCTGGCCCTTGAACCCTCTGACGGATGGTACCGTAGAGATCCCGTTGTTTCCGCGCTCTATCCCTGCAGTTTCTACCGAAGACCCTCCTCATACATGAAACAGAGCCCTTTTTGACCTTGAGTTCCTTCCAAACTCTCACCTTCTTCCCGCATCTCCTCTCCGCACCCATGACCACCACCGACCCCCGAGACGAAACTCCTTTCCCGACCTCCAAAGGGGGCCTGGCTCGACATACAGTGGAATCCGCTGAAACGACCTGTTTCGGGACGAGATTTTTTCTTAGAAGTGGCTTGGTCTGATAGTCTGGCCTGCATTCCAAACCCATCGATGACTTTTTTCCCGACTATCGGGAATATTTTCCTGGTCCCCTGGTATTGTAGAACCAGAGGCGAAGATATTACGCTCGAAGCAAATCTCCGTAGGATCCGTTCCATGGCCAATGTCTGTTTTGCGCGGGTAGGTGAACGTGCGAAGCTTTGACGCTCTCGTCAGTTGCCTCTCTTAGAGCCTGATTCTGGCTTACTAAGGATACCTTCAGAGGTCTCGATGAGGGGGTTCTCAAATGAGGCTTCAATCGCGCATCAATAGAGTTGTTCCTCACCTTTCATCTCTTGCTGAAAACTCGCGCATCTATGGATAACGCTCGATCAGCTCGGACCGAATTGGTCTCGATGCGGATTTTCGGGCCGATGAACTGGATCAAAACAGCTTTTACGGCATCATGATCTCCTTGGAATCAGTGTAGCGATCACTGCAGCTCGCCGTACTGGCCGGTTAAGAAGGTTGCACTGTTTTCATTCCCGGAAATTTGATATTGAGAAAGGATCACGCGGGGAATTCGCAGTCGGGATAGTGAGCCCCGATGGCGAACACTGAATCACCCCGGTTGGATTTTGAAAGAAACTAACGAATTTTTCGTCTCGGCGCTTCCTCTTCCATGGAACTCCTTGGCCTTGTCTTTCCCTCATCACTTAATGCACCGACCTTTTCCTCCACCCACCTACGAAACCTCTGAACCCACCCACAACCCATGCCTACGCAACCCTACGTACAAATATCGAATCACCTCTCCGACCCATCGAATCCACTGACCATACCTTAGTTCCCATTGGAAGCTCGTTGGGTACCCAGCCCAATCTGCAGAGCAACATAGCCGCTTCAATCCAGCATCTCCATGATGTGAATTACTGTGATAGTAACGGACAGGTATTCTTGAACGGAGTCTATGACCGTGTTGAATTGTTTCCCTTTTAGAGACGAAGAAAAACCGTCCGTAGATAATCCCACGCCAGACAAATTGTCATCTTGACGGCTGAGAGACGACAAGTAGATAGAGACGTCGAATGGGAGCGAATGATTCCTTCAAACATAGAGTCTTTGTTATGGATGCGTTAACTCAATTCGTTTCCATTCCGCATCATCCGATGAACATGCGTCGTCATCATTCATTACAACAGAGGCTCCACTGTCCTTACACAGTACCATACTTGGCGAATTACGTAATGAGAAGAAAACAGTCGGTCTATCAAACACATTGCATACTGCCCTCCTCGGATATACGATCAGACCTGTCAGTCGAACCCATCACCATGGATTAGTATTGCTCTTTCTTCGACGAACACCAATAACTTTACAAATATTCCGTCTCGACTTCGGTCGAGAAGGAGCAGCGACACGCGCTGACGAAAATTCACAACGTTCTGAGAGGAATGGTCGAAACAATCTGACACAACTCTCTATGTTCGTAGACAGTAGAATTTTCTCTCTAATTTATGCATGCCGTTTCGTCCTTAGATCTCCGGTACCCTGGGGACGTGTATAGGTTTTCGTAGATCTAAGGGATGCTGCCTGCTGCCCGATTCCGACGTCCGGCCCGTTCGGTTTCCGCACTCGTTCAGCTTTAGCATCGTCGCAGCTTTAAATGGTAAAGGGTTGTCCGTTTTGAGTAGACCGTACTACTACTCCTACTGCCCCATCTCCCCAAACCACCAGCCCGTCCGCCAGTCAGAAAAAAAATCAGCGCCGAAGCACCCGCTCGCCTGCCCGTCTGAAATTTTATACGAAGCAATGTTGGCTCGCTTGCGTCTAATCAATCAGCTCAGAAATTGAGGCTGCCTTCTGCAGTACATCACTCATTGAGAGCATCGGAGCGCATGAACGCCGCCTACGCTCTTCGACTCGACGCACATCTCAGCAACTGATATCCGCAATCGTGTTTTACAGTTACTGGACACCCTGCCAGTCTGCCGAGATTTTAAGTCAGGCCAATGCAAGCGGCCTCAATGCCGTTACGTTCATCTCTGTGACGGTGAGTATCTACATACGTGCCGGTCCCGAGAAGCGGGAGCCTCCGGAGCGAATATTCGCACGGATGAGTGTCAACTCGAACGAACATATGTATCTCGTGAGGCTGTCGTCCCCTTCCTCTCAAGTGAGCCGAGCCTAACGGAGTGGCGTGTAATTTCAGATTTCGTCGAGGTGACTGATGGTCGTGTAGCGGTGTGCCGGGATGCGGCAAAGGGCAAATGTGTCCGACCCTTATGCAAATATTACCACATACCTCTCATGGTGCTACAGAACTTGCAGGCCCCGTGATGGCCGGAAGGCGCAAGGGCTGAGAATATTTTAGTCGTTCAGGGAGATGATGATCAATGTGTTGCCTATACCATTCAACAATTGAGTGCTACTATTCAAGTGATATAAACAAGTGACGGAGGATGAGACTTACTCGATGCGACGAATTCCAAAGAGTCTCGGAGGACCATACGATCGATGACCCGCAATGGAGAGAGGAAAAACAGGATACAATCCCAACTAGACCGACTTCAGTTCCCGCCGCCTGGGAACATCAACCATTTGGACATTCCGTTACTGTGACTCCGTCGTCTGTTTCGCCATCTATTCGTCTGGTCGATCTTGGCTCCGAAGCCGCGCGGAGGCGGATGAAGATGAGAAACCAGCTCTGTTCATGTTGTACGCGTCGAGGGCTAGCTCGTCGACATCGTGGAGATCGATTGCACAAGACCGCTCTATTTCTACACAACGACCCGGTGATATTGCGAATGGTACTATTTTGAAAGTGAGTCTTCAGTGAGTCAGCCAGATGAAGTCAAACGCTGAAAAGGCCAGAGATGAACTCACGTGCAAACAACGGCTATAACCCTCACGCGTGCAATGAAGAATACGAATAGACATAGGCAGTGAATGGATGATCCAACATATCCTTCTCCATCAGCGTCAACATCGCCGGCCGTAACTCCGACCGCCACCGCGTCGTCGAAGCCGTCCACCTCGTTGTCGGCGCTGGCAGCAACGAGGTGAAAAGGAAGCGAAGTCAACATCATCGACAGCGAGAACAACATCAACAACGATTGAAGTGTTAGCGGGAGAATAAGAATGTTGGCAGGAGCTCTTAAACTGCTCCTCTACCCAAGATCCAACTGTTCAGGGATTTTCGTGTTCATGGCCGTCGCACCGGAGAAGCCGAGGGTCTGCGCACTCTCAACTTAGACCGTTCCGTTCGATGATTCCACTCTCGAGCAGTACGTAGCGTACCCTTTGTATGTATGTAGTACTACAACTTCCGATGCGGCGGACTTGAGCATATTTAAACAAAGTAATCAACACACCATTATACATGACTATTACAACAACCTACTTCTAGTCGTTGGAAATACCTAAGCTATGCATTCAGATTAATCCACATACTACCATTATTAGTACCATGAGACCTCTTGGATTATCGACCGGCCGTATTACATGGATTTGCAGGGAGGGGGGCTCCGTAATTAGAACCTGCCGATATCCCGTGAGATCATTCGACTTGATCCAGATCGCGTTAACTCCTCGTTCATCTGCGATAGGGATGGCGTACGAGAGGAGAGAACGTGCCACGAGCGGATTCAACGGTATCGGAGAACCCTCACCTTGTATTTTTCTAGGGGAAAAGGGAGAAGTCACCACATGTTACGAGACACAGTGACTCCAGGCTAGGGAAAAGGACGGTTCTTCGCACGGCGATCGAGCGACTCACAGAGTGGTCGCTGTCCTGCGGTGCTATTCCACCTTTGGTGACCGAAAAGAAAACAGATGCTCGATCTGTTTCGGCTCGTCCCAGCTCCGCGCACGTTCGACCTACGACTCGTCGAAAGCGATGATTTTCCTCTGGAAAGGTTTCCGGAAATGTTCTGAATCCATGCATCCAAGCACACCCACGCAAACAGACGACATGGAAACATACACATTTATATACAGGAAGAATCTATGTATATTAGGAGGTATTTTGCCTCAACCACCCGAATCGAGTTCCCAGCGAATAGGAGAACACAAGGCGCATGGAGTGTGGACGAACAACAGCGAAAACCGGGAATACCTAAACACAACTACCAGGCAGGCGATTGTTATATACCTTATTTATACCGGACTTCGTAGACATCAATCCTACTGGGGTAGAGACTGACAATGAGCCACTTACAGAACGATAGCGAGGAAGAGGAAGCGATGATTCTATTCTTTTTCTGAGTCAGAGGGAGGAAGCGAATCCGATGGGAAGTTCTTTGACATCAACAAATTTGATCGGTCAAAAAGCCAACGTTCCAACAAGGATGACAACGCATGACGATTATCGTTCGGTATCGAGCGATATCTTCCGAAAGTGATTGTAGCGTCTATTTTGATTCGTAGACATTGTTTCAACGGCCCGGGAAATTCTACTATTCTTCTCTCGAGGGGTTATGATTGAGAGACCCAATTCATTGACCTATAACTAGAAAAAAGGTAATGTTTCTAACGATTGACAAAGTTCAGGCAATAATATACCTCTACCGAAGAGACAGGGAGACGAACACAAGCGACCGCAAGATTACGGGAGAGATAGATAGAAGATGATCCCTGAGTTCTACCAATGATCGGCGGTGAGACTGTTATCGAACAATTATTCTCAATTTTCGATCGTCTGTCTCGTGGATGACCGCCGGCCGATCGAATACTCTGTACCTGTCTCTCTCTCTCTCTCGATCTCTCTTGCTCATCACAAAGCCGTTATAGTATTAATATTGTCACAAATCTCCCCGATTTTTTCTCGTTCATAACTACTCTGGAATGGTGATGTCGGTAGATGAGTTCTAGCAAATGGATGGTGATACGAGACACCAGTTATTCATATGATACCGCCAACACACAAAAAGTGAACGTATACCTTTCCGGATCGGTTCGAGTTCAGACTAGAGGGACTCTTTAACCATCCGGAAACTCGATGCAACGATTTGTAAGGGTCGATTCCCGGGCTGACACAACTTATCCCGCGAGAGGTGGGCGCCCGCGTACGGCGATACAGTGGAACCCAGCCAGTGTTCCCCCTTGACCGAACCTGTTGTTGGTGTAGTTTCGTTTAGTTCAGAGTCTCCCTCGATTTCTGTTGCTCCTCGGATTATCCTCCTCTAATTGTCCTCACATTGACCTCTCCAGCAGTAGACTTTTTGATTCGACAAGCCGCGGCTTCAGACAGCCTGGTGACCGTTTGATATCGAATATGGTGTGAATAAGGTATATACAAAAAAGCGTGACACGAATCGTCAGAATTCCGGATCGGGCCGAATGAATTGAAGCCACCGTCGAATTCATCGGGTGATCCGCTCTCGGTTTCGCAACATAACAAATTAGCGCTATGAACCACGAACACAAGAAGGGGTGTCGTGAACAATCTCAAAGGGTTCAATGATCACAATGAGCGCGTCATTCCTTCGAGCTCAACGCGAGACAAAGTCCGGAACGGAATGCGTACCCAAAAAGGAAGGAAATTTTGCCGACAGACTGACTTGGTACGTGACGGCTATTCCGCGCTGGCCGGCGAAGAGAGTGGGATTGACGTTTTCGGAGAAAGAACTCACGGGGGTGAAGCGCGTTATGCCATGGTACGAGACGAACGTCAACAGTCTCCTTGAGTGTTCTCAATCTCTTTCGTATCACAGCTCAGGTATATCTTGACGTTCTGAATGTGTGGACTAGATGGGTTCCACACTAGGCTAATATACGGGAAGACTCGGGAGGTCAGTCTTCGGCGAGCTACATGTGCCGACGAAGTTTCCAAGCGTCTCGCTCGCCGAGGACGAGAAGGCTCGGCTTTGAGAAAAAGCCGCCGTAACGATACTAACAACCTTGAGTGACATAATCCAGTGAGCTCCGCGAGTTCGGCCGCCGACTCAAATCCCTGAGCGAAGAGTCACAGAAGCAACGTTTTGAACTCTCCGTAGCGTACTTGTAGACCGTAGCCTTTTGTCATATTTGATGTACCATATCTCGGGTAACATCATAAACTCAGGAGAGGAAGGCGTCGGCGAAAGCAGTCTTGCCCCGTCTTCATTCACCTACCTATATCAACCAATAAGTCGCAACGAATCCATCTCTCGGAATGAACTCCGACGGCACACAAGGCCCAATTCTGGCGGTGATCAAATCATCGTTCCCACCCCCTGACGAAGGATAGGTTTTCGAGAAGAGAGAGCACGACAGACAACAGGGAAAAAACATACACACACCCTCATACAAAACCGGTGATAATTACACCTACACACCTCCAATCCTTGAGACTTTGAGAGAATAGGACTCGATCTCAATTTGTGGACCTTCCGAGCACTCCGAATGCCTGTCGGTCGAGGCGCCAGGGAGTCGAAGGCATGCAATTTCAATGGTGATCTTAAAAATGCCCAACAAGATCCTCGAATGACTTATTCACTCGAGAATAGGCGAAACGGCACCGACCGTATGTCGGGCCAATCACATTCATCATCAACTGCCTGAGATCGTTGGTTGGTTCAAGAAGACTTCGCAAGCAATCGGTGCCGAGCAAACGGAAAGGCCGAGGAAACAAAAAGAAATTCCTTTGCTCAAACAATGGCAAACGACGATTCTCGCGTTGAAGTCGCAACACACTCGGCGGATGGGGATGAGCCCCAGCGACAAATCTTGCGATTGCGAACTGGTCGGCCGATTTATCGATGGAGGATGATGGAATGCGAAGCGAACGATGATGATGAACTAGATGTGTTGATACATTCCCCAAGGGTGCCTTTATTCTTATTATTACAACTATAATCATTAATTACGATTATTGTCTTATTATTACAGTGTCTAAACATTTATAAAAACACAATAATGATGACGAAGATTCTAATGTCAGAGACAAGCGAGGAGAAATCTACAGATGGCGTAGGTGAAAACCATGCCTTGTGCTTATTACACCACTGATATGAGGCCGATATTGATGATGATACGAGAAATGCATACATTGATCCATGCAAAGCAACCAACCGACATACAACTAGAACGATCATAAGATTTTGAGATTCTGGTGACCATTGAGAAGAACAATAGATGACTTATTAGTGCAATCCTTCGCCCTCTTTTTGAAACTTCTGTATTGAGCTGAGATATGGAGCTATTCGTGAGCCGCTCTCAGCGACTCACTCGAAGGACGTGCTCTTGAAAGGCTGTCTTTATTCCGACAAACACTCAACGATATTTCCAAGTGACAGAAGAAGAAGTGAATGAGCAACAAGAAGAATATTATTGACTGTACCAATGATGTAATTTCCACGCTTATTGTTATTGCAATACATTTACGCCGTGAGCTGGAAAAGAAACTCAATTAGGATTCGGATCAGGATTCGCGGTCGAGGCGGCTTGAAGTACGCGCTCGATCGGAGATGCCTTCGGAAAACTCCACGGAAATCCCAAAAAAAAGTACGGGACAGGTTCGACGCGTTCCGAGAATTTCGTTGAGCTCGACGGAGTTCGGACCTGTCGGCGTTGATTCTTCTTCTTGTCGATAGTGTTTTTTGTAAAATGTACATTTTTGTTCACAATATTTCTCATCGATTCTCACTTTTCAACCAACCATCCGAGGAACAAGCAGACTGGGTAGCTCTGTCGATTCAGTTGTCGTTTGATCCTCTCTCATAAGAGATATCCTCTGAAAGCTATCCATCGATCCGAGAGACGGACGCCGGAGGAAATCAAACGGATTCGTCGGTAAACGATTAATGTTTATGATGAATAATGCTGTACTGAAACGGAGCCGGCGTAAAGGATTGGATAATTGAAAGTTTCCCCACCTCCCAACCTTTCCAAAAATTTCTGAGCATTGACGAAGAGGACTTTTGCGAAACTCCTCCATGTTTTCCCTAAATCGCTGAACTTCCCGATTTTCCAGCGGAGCACCATGACCCACTCCAACCTCACCATTACTATCCTAATTCCTAATATTAGAGATCTTACTACTCCTACTGATTATTACGATGATGATGATTATTATTATATTACAATTATTGATATTGCGGATAATATTCAACATGATATAATTTAAGGATATCACATTGGACCAGGCCTTTGAAGCTGGGTCGTCATTATACATAATAATACTTCTTCTACCAGTAGCGAATACCAGATGACACGGGTCGTGATGATGATTGTCATGACCGATGATGATGATTATTATGAAGATTAATATATTCTACAGAATTGAGAGAGAAGAAAGAGAAGAATCGATATCCTCAGCTAGGTCTTCATTCAAGTACTACTCTCCGAACATCGTCTGGCTGGCTTAGCGGCTGAAGAGCGGCAACGCCTTGTTGTGCATGGCGGCAATACAGAAATTTCCAACCTGCAGCAGAATCCTTCTGTATGTGGAACTTTCGTAGCTTGTTTCTATATTATATATATATATTTTTAGTTCGTTTTGATTCTTTGCTAAGTTCTTAGTCAAGGGGAACCTTTGCGAGTGATGTCAGAGGAGCTGACACAAGTTTTTTCGCGACTCATCCCGTGTCTCCTGACGAACCGACTTACGAGTGGATCGGATCACGTCCCCGAGCTCGAGACGGGCCGTTAAGCGGTCACCGCGGGACATCTATCGGCGCGGGTGTATGATTCTCCGCGGCAAGCGGTTTCGTCGCCCTCATCACTCCGCGTCTTCCCCTCTCTCCCGATCTAGTTTTATGTATGTGCCATATATATAAATGTATCGATATATTGTAGTCGCTCTTGATTGCTAGTAGTCAAACCTGGATTCGGTTCCGGTTCTACAAAATCTTCACACGGTCGAAAAATTCACAGAAAGAGACAATTTTTTTCCGACATTCGAGAGCCGACGGGGTGAAGCTCGACCACAGGGTAACTACACTTGTTCCTTGCGAGACGACCGACCAACGATTGATCTCAACCTTGACGATTTTGTCGCCTGTCGGACTCAATCTCCGAGTCTGAAGCGCTTCTTGGTTCTGCTTCCTACGGGTTCGGTAGCTTCACGATAGAGGTCTCCTAAACTCCGGGAATCAACGAGAGACAATCTTTGATCCAAGTCGATTCGAGCATAATGAGGTCGCTAACCCCAGCGGCCAACTTCATCACCGACGATGAGAACGGGAGATGAAGATGACGATGATGATGATGATGATATTGATGAGTATGAATAAGAGGATCATGATTATTACATTGATATTGTTCTTCGAATTATTCCTGACAACGTTGCCGGACGGTTCAGTCAATTATTATCCTACTCTTATCTCTTTTCCCTCTCATCATGCATATTTAGCAATTTGCGAATCCTATTTCGGCCTATCTTTTGAGTCTCGAGCTTATCACGTATCAAGCAGCATGGAGTCAGTGACCTTTTGATTCTATCTGAGTGTGTGTCGACCTCAAAACGAAATGAATTGAATAAATTCAAACAATTTTCACATACACCTCGCGTGTGATTTATCCATTCACGAAGTACGAAGAGAGCGACCTGCCAGGGATTCGGAGCGTCGATCGATTCCATTTTTCCAAGGGTATTTCAGGGGGCAGTCCTGCTCGCTGAGGCTTCCGCCGGAAACCATTAGATTGATGAAGTCGGGCAGCTTGCCCATGTACCCTACACTCCGTTCCCGGCGAAACCGAATCCCTCGCGGCTGCGGTCTGCGGCGCAGTCCTGGGCTGAGGCGGGGGCATTCGCGGGCATTGATCCCCTCCCTGGGTATGTTACGGATCAGAGCTTCTGCGGATTTGGCGATCGTGATTCACACAGAATAGGTGTTGGGCCCGTGTCGCTCTAAAACTTGGAGCCATTTCGAAAAAAACGGTCTGCATGCTTGGAGTCCCCTATCAAAATCTTTCGGCTATGTGAGTCCAGAGAGATGGAATGAATAGCGCCCGAGAGAAGACCTCGAGCACCCAGGGACCGATTGCAATTGAGTAGCGCTCAAGCTCATGCTTTTATTGATGCATATAACCCGTTATCATTCATAATTGATAATAGATAGGAAATAAGATATATCCCTTTTGGTCAGAGGCGATTTCTCAGCAAATCACTCGGTCCGTCCGTGGAGCACTCGGCGCCCCGAGTCGTGGCACGACGCTACTTGAGTTCAGGGTTGGAAGAGAACATAGAATAGGGGCTTTTTAATCAATCGATGGATCATTCGATTCCGCTTCCGATTACACACAGGTTGGCTCCAGGTCTCAAAGGAACTGTCACCTATTCGAGTAGAAGACACTGGCATATACTCTTCCCTATTCCCGGAAGAAAGGCCGAGTCCGTTACTCTATAACGTGACGAGGAAAGTCTTGATCTCATGACTCATTATTTCCACAGTGTCTTCAATCGCTGCTATGGCGGATAGCCCTGCCAAGTCCATTTCTCTTATGCGGAGGTAGCGTTGGGTTATGAACTCCGGGAAGTCCAAGCGCACCGATTCTCCACTGATGTTCTCGATCCTCAAGAGATAATCTCGGTCGTCGAGACAGGAGAAGGTCACGATATGAATCTTCCCCTCAACAGGACCTACATTCAAAAGACCTACGCCGGAGAACCTTTCTTCAGTGAAGAACACGAACGGCGGGGTCATCTGAAGGTCCTCGGCACGTGATGGAGCGTCACCGAAGAAAACTCGGAAGGTCCCTCTGACTTGCAGACCTCTGCCGTCAACGCCGGACTCGTTCAAGGCTTCGTTCACACCGAAGCGATCGTCACACAAACATCTGCGATGGAGCATGAGCTCTATCGAGCCCGATTGTAGACTTGTGCCGCCTCGGGCTCGATCGGTGAGGAACGTCACATGATGATCCCTGAATCGATCGACAACTTCAGCATCCCCCAGTACGTGTGAGAGAATCTGATCGTCAAGCCGGTGCGAAGTGGCTCACCCATCGTTGATGTTGATTCTCGATGTTATGGGATAGTAATTTCCAGACACGGGCTCGCTGAGCTTTGAGTTCCAGTTCTCTCGAAAGTCTCGCACTCGCTCGATCACATCCCGACCATTAGAATCAGTGAAGAAAGTGACGTTGGAAACTACGTCGGTTCGGATTGTCATGACGAATTCTTTTCCTATGTTATCGGAGACCTGAAATCTCATACGAAATCATAATCTTCATCCTACGCCGTAAACAGTCGAGATCAGGATTCCCTAGCTGTGCGTATTCGAGGCGACTCACATTTATGGGCCCGACGATCCAGTCGGCCTCAACATATGCCTTCGAGGAGTAAACCCGCGTGTTCTGGTAGACATTGTCTGAGAAAGTCTGTCGAATCTCGACGAAGTCGTCGCTGTTAACTTGCTTCTCCCCTCTCAGGACGACAGCGATTTTCGGTCCATCCGGCCGGAAAACGTACGCTCCAGACGCACGCGATCCATTGGAACAAGTACTCTGGTAGTACCCGAAAGTCTGCCCGATCTTCGTGAGCTTTCCTGCTTGATTCCGGGATGGAGGGATATGATTAGACTCCATCTGTGCGGGAAGACCTTCTCGCGGTCAAAGCCGTGGCGAGTTCTATGCCTATCTGCCATCTGTATTCTTCTTCCAGAATCGAGCCCTTGAGACAGATCACCTTTCGCTCGGATCCACTGGATCCCACCATGACCGATGCCGACTTCAACATCTCCAGCTTTCACCACGGACGTTCCATCCCGGACCTTTTGTGCCGATCGGCCAGGGGACCTCCGAGATCTCGCTGGGCTGATCCTCAGATGACGGAACTTCAATGCGCCTATGGTGACGGGGATACAGAGCTCGAATCTGTAATGTGTCACGCTTCGCAAAGATGTCCATTTTCCCGAGCACGAACGAGGACATTACTAGCAATTAGAGGGAATGTCGCGAGCCCATAGCCGTATTAGATGTGAGGTAGTTTCTCTGACGAGGGCGGAGAGATTTTCCCGTGTTCGTGATACGGTCCGCCCGTCGTTCGACCCACGGGCCTTACAACGGATGGGTTCAGCTCCAGCCAAGTTCAGGCTCTGAACGGAATTTGATTGGGCCCGGCTCACCTGGTCGATGACTGTCTTTCGGCAAGATTGAATACCGCATCCGATATTGTCGTCACCGATGCCTTGATTATCGAACCGAGTTCGTCATGGACCTCCACATTCGCATCTCTCAGGGGGAATCGCAAGAAGGTAGAGATATTGAAGGCCAGGGGATTGTAAACCACCACCGGGAGCCCCTCTGGTGGCAAGTCTTCTGTCAGCGGACACCGCGAAACGTTCAATTGGGGACAGAACTCAATCTGTTTGCCTGTGGTTCAGATTTAAAAGTTCGCTGAAGCCAGGCTCCGTCGGAAATCTTTCCGGAAAGTCATAGGGAAGCTCGAACTAACCGAGTGCTGCACCGAGGGTTTTGACCGCTCTTTGGACACCGTCCGACAGAAGTTTCACGTAGTTGTCGTTGACGAACTGCTTCGCTGTGCCGGTGATTGCGTCATGGTGCTGAGCTATGGCCAAAGAATGTCGCAAAGAGTCCAGGTATCCGGTTTGTACTCCTGGAGGAAGGAAGCATAAGTTTAAAGAGGAAAGAGGTCATCTGCATAGGAACAAAAAATCATACATTGTATGATAGAGCTCGGTAGACTCCGCCGAGAACTTTCGGGGGTTTATGTGCCCAATTGCTGACCTATTTCAGATAAAATCTGAGACGCCGCGCGGTAGATCCCTGTGGCCCAACGCACGAGGTATTTGAAGGAGGGTCTGCTCGTGAAATAGCCGGTCCAGAAAGAGTGCTCATCTGGATAGGCGTAAGGGAAGAAATCGGCTCTGTTGACAGAGTAATTTTGATGTGCACTGGCTCGGCTATAGCAGGTTGGCGTAGAATAAATCAAGTTCATCTCGAGGTATTCGCCGTCTCGTTCAACGGTATAGTTGTTGCGGTTGATGTATTCGATTAGCGAGTCCATGTTCGAGAACCATTTGTGAGCGTCCATATAATTGAAATCCTCGCCCATAGTGACCAGCAGATTGTTCGTCCTGAGAAGAAAGATCTGTCAGGCGAGTCGACTCATTCAGTAAGGAGGCAAGCCGAGAGAGAAATTCCGGCGAGGACGCCCTTGTGATTCATCCGGAATCACCTGTAGAATTTCGAGTTATTCCGGACCCAGTTCACAAAGATGTCTGCTCGCTCCTTCACGTTATACTCTTCCGAATCGACGTCGGTCACCAAGACTGGATCGTCACAGCCGATATCGAAGCAGAAGCCTGGCGGGGCTCGGTAATTATCCGGCGTCACAGATACTGAGGATTCCCGGAAGAACAATTAGTGTTTCCTGCTGAGGAAAGGCGAGAGAGGGATAAGGTCCATCGCCCCTTCTTCCCCGAAGGATGTCCGGCGTCAGGATTCAGGATGCGGGATTCTGGGAGCTTACCGGTGATGTTCTTGAGGTCGTCGAATTTCCATATGAATTCCATGTTCGCAGTCTCCTGCCTGAATTTCTTCTCTTGATAATCTATACGACCGAAGAAGAGCTGTTTGAAGCCCATCTCTCTCAGAATCGAGGCGTATTGCTTCGAGTGGCCGAAAGGATCGATTTGCCAACCGGTCTCGACGGCACCGCATGTGCCGAATAAGCGCTGTAAGATATAGGAATAGCTCTTGGAACACGCAATGCCAATTGGAGGTGGGAGTTTCGACCGCCGCGGAGGACGATGAGAGACACTGAGGGTCTGCTAACGATGAGAAAGACCCGGCCGCCGGTAGGCAGCGTTGCGCTATAGGTCTCGCACCCTCGGTTAGTGTGGGAAGAAGTCAAGCTAGATTTTAACTAAGGTCGGAGGAGGTACACATTAAGTTTCTCATTACTTGCAATGTGTTGAGCCCGAAAGACATCTGATCGATGATGTTATCGTACTGAGTACAAGCCTCGTCGTTCATGACGATACCGCCGCTGATGAACTCAATTTGTCCTCTCTCCAGAAGCTCCCTGAAGAGCTCTCGGCTCTCGGGTCTTTTCTCCCACCACATCGAGAAGAATCCAGTTTCCACGAAGATGAATCTGGAAAGGATTGTTTGAATGGATCGTCCAATGGGAAGGTCGCCAGGAATCAGACTCCCCGGGAATCATTGATCGACGGCAGCAGATGTCACGGCCAGCTCCTCCAACCGATCTGAATGTGAATGTTGGCTCGCCTGCGAAGGTAGCGAGTGGAGACCTAAGGGGAACCGACTTTGTGGATGAAACCGAGCCGCAGGCAGCTAGATTCGGAATTTCTGGCGCAGATATTCGCTCCAAGCAAGACGGTGATCGAACTCACCTTCGTTCCTCGTCAGCGGACAGCTCTTTCAGGACCGAATCGTAGATGTATTGAACAGCGTCCGGAGTGACTTTAGCATTGGTTCCATAGTAATATTGCTCTACGGTCTTAAGCCAACCCAAATCCATGTGCGAATGAGGGATCAGGTGGACATTGTACGTCGTCTCTGAACTAGGGGGACACGAGACACATCGAGATTTGGCGCGGGCAATCACTAAAGTCAGGACCAGACAAAACAGTGGCCTGCTCACGCCCATTGTCGAAAGATTGCTTGGAGGAATAGAATATTCTTGCTTCAATGACTGTAGATAACTGCCGCCGAGTATCAGGGATGATCACGCTACGCCGTTATCTCAGGGAAAGGGATCCGGGGGAGTGAAGACTCGCGGGAATCGTCCGCTCTCTCCTCGACGACAAAGAAAATATCGGATACACCATTTTCAGTCGGACTCGATTGGACAGTCAAGCGTGATCGCGCGGTCTGGGCTCTCAATCCTCGCTGGTATCTGATGCTTTCTCGTCGATATACTGACAATGATCAAGATGGCCCCCATCCTTCATCTCCTCCCCCATCCTTCATCGTCGAAACACAAATCTCAAGGCAACAAGTTGGCATCGTTCGTCGATTATATGTATTACTGTGTCCTCAGCCTTCACGAGTTGTAGGAGGCTGTCGAATCGATCATCAGTGTGTAACATCATCGACTGTTGCTCTGAAGCCTGCATGGCTTTCGAATGAGCCGACAGAAGTCGTCTACACAACCATGAGTTGTGCCGATCTTCACGGCTTCGTGGCATCTTCGGTGATACCTTGTCGCCTGCTACCACAGAAACACATTCCGATTTGCCCTGTTAAGGGAGAGAGGCGGTCAGCCCGAGGAGGAGGGACAGACGAACTGAAATACCGAATTTCTCGTCGGGGCATCTCTGCTTCGAACGATGACCCCGTCGAAATTGGTAACAAGGAGCCGTTCGACACACGGGCAACTAGGGCTGGCCGATCATTCGCCTTCCAACTGGAGCCTCGGCTCGAGCGAGAGCTACACTGTCGGAGATTTCGCGAGGCAAACGATGCTGGAACGGTCTGAAAACTCATACTTCGTTGGCGACCCTCGGCGAAACAGCAATCGCAGTCGGTCGTCCACGGATGGAAAAGTAGTGGTTCGAGCCACTAGTCAGTGAGCCCAGAAACTTTGTGCGCTCGGTAGCAGAGCTTTTCGGACCTCCGATCTTGTCGCAAGGAGAGGAAAAATCTGGCTTCATTCGTTGTGGCAGGTAGTCATAGGATTTATTATATACAACTCGTACGTAACAATTAGTTGAGTATTGCAAAATAAAAATGATATACCAACATTTTAAAAAAATATCAGAAGCGCTCAGTCAATTTTCTTCGTCGTGACCTTGTCTGAAGTTCTGCAATCGAGAAGATCCAGTATTAGTACTCAGTAGCTCGCGTAAGAAGCCGATTCATGATCTCCCATACGGAAACTTCGTCGGAAGCTTTCAGTGACAAGGGGCACGATCGCTCATCCAAATCCTAGTATGATCGATGATTCCCAGAAAAGCTAGCTCGTCACCTAATATTCTTTTCCTTCTTGTACCTTTCGAGCTTCTCCACAACATCGTATTCTCTTAGATCGTCAACTTCCTGCAATTCTCCGGTGAGGATCTTATACAGCAGGAATAGCATCTGGGAGAACCAGAACAAGTTCATCGCTGTCAGCGCGAGCAACATCGTGTTGTTGAGCAACGTATAATCAGGGATGAAGCCTCGCCGGAGGAGCACGGTGGACGACGCGTACAGGACCTTCAGGGGGAAATAATACAGTCGACAGACGAACCAGGTCACTGTCATCGCCAAGAACGAGCCTGCTGCGAGAATGTCGTTGAGTCTGTGCGTTTGGCCGTTGCGTACTTTCAAGTAAACGTTCACTTTGGCAAACTCCAATTCAACATCGCAGAAATCATGGAACAGCATGACAAGTGCTCCGATGTTGTGGTACCTGCAAAGTCACGCTGATGATGAGGGTTTTTGTTTTTACTTCCATCGGAGTCAGAATGGGCCGCATCATTTGTTCTCCGCATGCAGGCACGTCGAATGCGCATTGGGATATAATCTCATCAGTGGACAGAGAAGTTCGACCAACCGGCAAACGAATGAGATCCAGATCAGGGAAATCGTCACCATGTGATGGATCCCCATCATCACGGAATCTTTCCGCCAAGCGTCTTGGAAGAAGAGGGCATAGAGTCCGTGGAGGTAGAATCCTCCCTGAATCACGTATAGCGTGTAGATATCGGAAGGTATCGCCGCTTCGGCCGTCCAACCTGGCAAGCAAGGATAAATCCGTCGAGGATCCTGAGGGTAATTCCAATGAGCCACCGCGATTCGCGAGTAAGTCGCGAGTTTCTGCTCCATATATATGCTGGGTGCCCAAGCGACAGGCTGGGGATCCCGGACTCACCATCCCACACACTACTCGGGCTCTGAAAAAATCTATTGTGACCCCCGCTGATCACCGTCCTGAAAGCGTAGCTGGCAATCAATCCGTAGTACAGTAGTTTCCAAATGCTCTCGGGGAGCTTCGCAATGCTCTCTTCCGTCAGTTTCAGATGACGACCCAAGGGCTGAAAATACATTCGCGGTGAAAGAGGTGACTTGGGTAAGATGGATCGAACTCATTATCGGCATCACAGTCACGCCACGGAACACAGATGGAAGAGATAGAAATAATTACTTACCACAAAAATGGTCTTACTGAGAATTGTACGCAACATGGTGAAGCCGACAGCCAGGGCCAACAGTAGTATAAGATCCAATCGGGAGAAGTTGAGGAGGAAGTTGACATCTTCGGATATATCTCTCGGGAAGCGATAGCTTCCGTCCTGATACCTGGAAGGACGAGACGAGCTCATGGGGAATCATCGGAAAATCATCGAGTTGGGCGGAGGCTTCCTGTATCGATGTCGCTCTTGGTTTCAGGGGAGGCTGATTGTAGTGGGCCATCATCAACATCCTACCTGTTGATCGATTTGTTGAAGATTTCGATCATATCGTGCGCCAATTGCCAGTATGAGGGCATCGTTTCCCACGCGTGCATATTGGACGTGACCTCACTGGAGTTTTCCCCCATGCCGGCTTCGCGTCACTGGTCACTGCAATGATTCGAATCCACGTTGGACAGTCTACAGCGACTCTCTCTGATTAGCGTATTTGTTCAGAGGCGGTTTTTGTGTCTCCTCGTGAGCCAAGCGGCAACTTCGTTATTCCTTAGCATCAAGGAATTAGAACAGCCCTTTCTCCCACAAATGCAGGTCCCGAGTGGCTGTACGCATTGTTGGAGGTTGTCCCGTCGGGAGCAAACTTTGAGACGTGAAGGAGGTGGAGGGATGCGACGGTCGGCTAACACTCAGTGTCTAACACGTGGAAGGATCACTTTTCATCTTCTCCAGTTCAATGGCATACATTTCGATCCCTCTCCGTCGTTCGCACCCACTGCGAAGTTGGAGAGTGACATGAATTCCGCGGGAGAAGTTCCATGAGTTCTCCGCATGCTCAGTACACGAGTGACGTTGATCACTACCCCTCTCCCTCTCTCATCGACGAACGACGAGCGCTCTCTGCGGTTTATTCTGTCTGCACCGGATTGAACCAGACCAGAATCAATGTCACCACCATGAGATCAGTGTGTCCGGCGATGAATGGTCAAGTACATCCAACCTCGGGACGACGTGTGACGGGTGTTTACGGGGCAACATGTCGCGGCATTGAGGTATTCCACCGTCATCGTAAGTCGTGAGTAAACCACTGTGATCTACGCAGCATAGATGCAGCACGACAAGATGTCAGGTCGAAGACCGGCGAACCCATGAAATCGTTAAACTCTACTCGAGAACTTGGCAAACTTACCTCCGAGCCTGCACAAGTTTCAGCCGTTGAATGACCTGCAGTAAGTTGAGGTCTGTTGATGCCGCAATCTTCGGTACCCGCGTCTTCTGTACCTCCGATGATGGTTCGACTCCTACACTCTCCCTTCTGCTCTTTCCACAGAAGTTCATTCACATATTAGTCCCTCCCAGAACCTCACAAGCCGTGCCGACGTCGATAGGTTCTTCACGTCTGATCCTCTTCTTCTCTTCAGTCATATGTTGTGAGTCGCACCTTTCTGTTGACGTTCAGCGTTACGTGCATGTCATAAAGATTTACTTTGTTGCTCTAAGGCTTTCAAGTGCATTACGCGAAGGGACTTACGAAAAGAGTCCTGCATCTCAGATTTCGCATCGGAGAAATCCGAAGCGAGTCTTCCTACCTTCTTCGCGTCGGAGGGAGCAAGAATAATGCACACATCAGGAGCTCTAATTAATTTCCTTTGCCGGTTCCCCCAGATAAAGGAAGGACATAGAATAAATGGCGAAACTCCTCTCTGCCGTGCTCGTCCTCGAAATCCTGTGGTTCAGCAGATCGAAATGTGCCGCTGACCTGAGAGTTCGCTCCGGCGAATTTGTGGTAAGTATTCTGGAAACGGAGTGTCTCCGGCAATCGATGGCGATTTCCCTCGGCTCGTGAGCGGAGTTTTCGCTGAAGGCTTCCCGGACCTAGAGCCTGGTTTTGATGTGCTTGAGGGGAAGCTTAAAAAACTCGAGCTATCAGGCTAGAGAGGAGATGCAGATAGTTTTTCTTTTTTGAGTCGCCACTCGCAGCCGTCCGCGTCAATCGAGTGGATCAGAAATTCTGTCTTTTGATGACCATTAGTCGGTTTTTTTCCCGGGGGAACCGCCGTTCCCGATAAAAAAATCCTCAACCTCTTGCAGCGAACTTCGACCATTTCTAAGAATACCGTCTTCTTACTTCTGCAGAAATGTCCTCCTAGTCATTCGTTCGAACACGGATCTTTGCGAGTGGTGTCTCAGGACGATGTCGACGTGAACGCCGTATACGTAAAATTCGGCCGTCCCGCACTTCAAATCCTCAGACGCTTCGTTTCTGCTCGGGATGCCCAAGACATCGTCGACAGCCGACTCCTCAATTTCCTTGACCGGTCGAAACCTGTATATTTAGTGGACAACTCAATGAATCTGAACGGAACCAGATGCGACATCATCTGCTGCAGAACAGAAAAGGGCGCACTCGCTTTCGAGGAGAGTGCGGGTTTCTCAGACAGTTGTAGTCGTCTCGAGGTTGACGACGGAGCTCGGTGCGAAGTCAAGTGGCTGGAGCGGATCTCTCAAGGAGTCTGCCAATCGCAGAACCGGCGAGATGCCACCAATGAGAGATGGGTCGAATGCCAAGCGAGCATCCCGCCTCTGGTTCCCTTCAGGCTCTCTCAGCAACCATTAGAGTCTCATCATGGTTACGGGCCGGACGAGCGCGATCCGAGCGTGAACGTGACACGAGACGTGACATCAGCATTCAAAAAGTGATGACGTGATCGAATTTGTCGATTTTATATGCCGGAAATTACGTCTCTTGATCCTGTGCTCGATCACGTCGAAATCCGATGCTCGTGAGCTTGAGCAGCTCGAAGAAGTGTAGATTTAAATGCTGGAGCGCTATGAAACGCTAAAGACCACTAGTCCATTGAAATACTGGATACTCGACGGACCCTGGTGGATCGACTCCCGAATGCGGAAACTCAGATTCGATTACTTAATCGTTTCCCTATTCTAGTTGAACATCGCTAATTTTATGAGTTTCATCGTGTCGGAATAAAGTCAATATTTCTCTGAAAAATCACAGGGTTTGAAGTTTAATGGTTCATCATCCGTGAGGCCATCCCGCTCTCTGATGACACAGGGAGGTGGGAAGAACGAAAACTCGGTGGCAGTCACGGTCGTGCCGCGCCATCCGAGTCCTGATCTGATTCACCGGTTCACGTTCCTTGACTTCAATTCAGAGCATTGAACAGTTCGTCGACGCGACCGCTGCGCGAATTTCCATTGAAGGTTGCGTGCCCGAGCTGATTTACGCGAGAGCTCAACAATCCGCTGAATTTCCTGGGAGCTCGGGGAATTTCTGACATAGTTCAGTATTGAAATTCCGACTCCGAAACACGTGGGGTCAATAATTTATTCTCGAACGAGACCCTCGTCGGCTTTTTCTAGCGCCGATTGCATACCTAAGAGCCAGTTCCGCAGACGTTGCTAATTCCGTCCATGGCCTACACGGGTCAGAGAATGGGATCTTCGAAAAGAATCCGAACGTTCCGAGGGATGTCCAGCCTCGAACTATCTTCATTCTCGGTATTCCTTATTCCCATGAACGTTTCACCCAGCATCTCAGGCTTGGGGAACATCTCAATCATCTCCTCCACGTCAAGGAAAGAACTCTGGGTACTGCTCGCCAAACTACGGATACTCTGTCGAGAGCCGTCTTCATTGATGCAGACGTAGCGGTGCGCTTGGAGAAGACTCCCATCGATCAGTCGTCTCGCCAGCCAAAGCAGATTCGGGCTGCACTTCAACGGGTTGTCTGGGAAAAAAATTGGTTAATATCTGGATAATCTCCCGGCTCCCTTCCGACAATCTGATCTATTATTTCCACGACCGCCATTCAGCGGTGCATTCTTTGATCACTTATCGCTCGGTTGAGGTTTGAGGAGAGCTCGTAATGCAATCGCCCCTCTGGATTGGCTGTCATTGTCGATTCGTCTCGGTCGTCTGTCATAGTATGTCATTCGATAGGAACGGGTCTTACTCGATAGGATAAGCTGGGAACGGTTCCCGAAGTTCTTGAAAATGGCTTCATTTAGAGTTTCCAATCTGTTATTCGATAAATCCAATCGCTGGAGGTTCGTCAGTCCTTCCAGGAAATCATCCGATATCGCGCTTATCATGTTGGAGCTGCAAATTGAAAAGGGATTCGAGTGATTCGTGAGGAGGATCATCTCTCGCGACGCCATTGAGTTCAGAGCGGATTTCCATTGGATATGGCAGGGGACAGTTGGCCTCGGATTACCTGAAGTCGAGCTCGGTTATGCTCTCGGAATTTTCGGGCAGCATATCCCGATCCAGGGATGCGAGGTTGCTCCCGATGTGGCTGTATTTTTCGAGTCCGCCGAGGTTCGCAGCGATGAAATCGTTCATTTCTGCGCAGTTTTCAATCCGTAGCCACTGCACCCAGAGCCCCTCGAACCACCCCTGGGGAGAGGGATGAATCCCATGAGCGAAATCCTGATAATGTTTCCGTCTCGGTCCTGATTCAAGATCCCCTTGCCCCTCCCACAGAAAAACGTCATCTTGGAGAGTGAGGATCAATTCAGCTCGTGCGAGAACTTACCGTCGGGTCCCTGTGGAATCGGCAACGATTGAACCAGAGAGTTGACAATTTTGTTCCCTTCACCGCGACCGAATGACCAAAATCCAGGTCTGAGTTTTGGAATTTGAGGACTCTCAGGTTACTCTCATTTCCAGTTGGAAAGCTGTCGCGAGCGGTGAAATTCGAGGACTCAACGTCCATGTTGAAGAGTTTAACCTCATCGAAGTCGCCGCTGCAATGGAGGAGTTCGAAGGTTCGCTGGATGCGGAAACTGGCTACCCGCTCGAAATTTCCTTCCTGCGATAAGTCAATGATTCTAGAGACTGGTGATATTCATTGATGGAATTATAATATTATGTCGAGTCACTTTTTGATATCCAGGTTAGAGTGCATCATTGTGAATTGGTGAAGATTATAGCCCTTCAGGTCATGCATTGTCGATACGAGTTGGCTCCGATCCCTGAAATTTTTGCACGACACCAAGACCCCCGTTGTGGTTGTGGTGCATTCACAGTTTATCATGAAACTCGGACAAACTGTCCTTGAGGCGGCGTAGTCGTCGGAGACAGGCAGAGTAACCGCCGAAGCTGGAGCGAAGGATGCTTAATTATCCATACAGCGAAATCACTCAGCGAACCGAGGAGCTGTACTCCTACGCTTTGACCTCTAGCTTTGGAAGATTATGTGTTAGATCTCAAAGGTCGGGTCCTTACCCAAGATGGCGGTCACGAGGACTAAGACCCGCATTTTCTTTCGAATCGGTCCTTCACAAAAACTATTTCTGTAGCGTTTTCGCACCGCTGAATTCTTTCAAGCTTCTGATCGCAAAAAGCGTAAGCTATTGCTTTTTGTCGACGCATTGTGATCCAGGATAATCCCCCGATTCCAGGATTTACCACCTCTTAGACAGATAAATTGAGCTGAGGCATCTATCGATCAAACCGGTTCGATAATGCTGCTCTACGACTTCAACCCTTGAGAGTGCTGTGGAGGCAAAATTGTCAGAGTCACTCCTACGATGGAAAGAGCTCGAAAACGGGAAAGAAATCTTCGTCGCAATCTTCATCTGAATCTGATCGAGTACGGACCGGATGAAAAACCGCACAAAATCGCCTGAGGGGCGCGGAGTGCTTGTCGAGTACGGAATGCCGCTCCATGTCAGTCCGCTTGTGTCTAAATCTTAATTAAACACATCCTGGGATCGGACGGCGAGCCTGCGGTTCTTTAAAATTTCCGGGAACTGCGTCAGGATGAATCGATGACACGAATCGATCGTCGACCTGTGCTGCCAAGACAGCGCTCACTGAGGGTATCACGCGTCATTCACTGGGGCAGGCATCGAAAGCGTCCTGGATGATCCGACGTGATGAAAGATTTCGCAACACATGGAGGACGAGAGATCAACCTTCTCGGTGGAGGATGAAGATCGCCCTGAGCAAAGGATGAATACCGTCGTAGCATTTCCATGAGGCTCCGAATTCCGCAGGATCTGAATATGAGCTGCCACTCAGATGGGATATTTCCGGAAGGTCTCCCCAATAGACCCGCTATCCTCCATGCCGTAGACGGGATGGGATCGAAGTCCCGCGCGCACAGGTATACGCGCCGCTGACTGGACCTTCTCGCCACTAATTCGGATACTCTGCAAAACGTGCGCCATTAGGGACGCTTCAATCTGCTAATATAACGTCGGGAACGCTAAGGAGTACGATTCGGACTAACTAAGCCGGCAGACCTTTGTCTCGTCGATTGCGCGAAGCTGGGGGACCTGTCGTCCCGACAACTCGAGGACAACTGTAACCGAAGGTCGTGCCGCTCGCCGAGTTTCCGTTCGATCCCCGGCTGACCCTGGCGTTCGGCGAATACCGTTGGAGGAGAGAGCTCGCGAGCGAACATGCCGTTCGAGCCTAAGGGCCATGTACGCTCAAAGGGATCGCTCAACTACATTCGCGACTTCCTCCCTTAAGGTTCGATCAGGGCTGCATCGAGACAGGCATGAGACGATGGTGATGCCTTGCTAGCGAATATCGCCTGATATTGATCTCGGGAGTGAGTTCTACGCGAGCTTGCATCGAGATCGATGGGAGATCTAATTTATTCATCGTCGAAACCCTTCCGAGCATTCGCAATATACAAAGGAATCAATCTCCTGAGATCGATTCCGGAGAGAAACCTCGATTGTGTCTCTCATAAGGTATCCTACGACGCGCGTCGTGTCATGATGCTCGTATCTCACATCAAGAGCTTCCTATTGCTGTTTCCGCCGTTCGTTCTCTTTCTCAGCTTTTCGCGCCCATTTCTGCTTCTTCTTCTCGGACAACGTGGCGTAGTCCTCCGCGATTGCCGACCGTAGCTGGAAATTTCGAAAAAACAGGCTATGGGAAGGATACTTGGTCGAGGTGCCTCAAAGAACATAAGGGTTTGGAGACACCGAAAATCGAATGAAATGCGATGGGTCTTACTTCTGCATCGGAGAGGCCCGGATTCAATTCCCTCCATTCCGACCATTGACTTTCCTGATACCACGCGAGAGCAGTCAGCTTGGGAGTTTTCTTGCTCGGTTTGGTGACAGCGAGTGACTTGGAGTGAGGCTTTTTTGGACTCTCACTCGAACATTTCGTCGATTCCTCCAGCTTGACCCGCTTAGGTGCAGACGACCCATTGGAAATCGGTGCGGGATCAGACCTGGGAAATTGAACCACACATTAAATTAGATCAAATTAGAAAATCGAATTGAATTAAAAATTAAATAATTCGGTAGTGGGGCCAAGGAGCCTTGGGTGTTTGAGCTTCCGAGAACGGACTAAATTACCCGTGGACGTCACTCGAGTGAAGACTACTGGCAGCCTCCGTAATCCTCTGTTCTCGCTGCGCCAGTCGATCCAAATACTCCGCCATCTTCCTATCGTATTGTTGCTTGAAGATCTTTACTTCATTATTGAACTTGTTCTGGTCTGGTCGGGACAAGTTGTTCCAGCTCAACGTGATCTCCTCTGCAAAGTCGATATTCGCCTGTTTTCAAACTCGCCATCTCCGAATCGTTGTAAACTAATGCACAGATCAACGAGATCAAAGTGAACAGCGAAATGACCCGCGTCGGGTGCGAATGCCTCTGATAACTCCGAAAATAGAACTCACTATTTCTTTCCGCGACGCTCAAGTTCTGATGCTTCGTGGCGCTAGCTATGCTCTTGAAGAGGGCGAAGCCTGACATCGGGGGTTTTTCGGGTTTGCCCAAGAATCGATCGTAAATGATGCGTTCCTCTTTACTCAGCACATCCTTGGTCTGTAATGAAATCGAAGTTCAGATGGAGGCATCCCCCCGCGACTTCGTCGCTGGTCCGTCCCCTTTCGAGTAAACCCACCGGTTTCGCCATGAAGGACGCAGCTCCCGCGTTCTTACGATGAGCTTCTAGTGCCATCTCGATGTACGCAACCTTTTTCTTATCCTTCAACTCCAACCACTTAGCTCGTAGCTCTTCTTTCGAACTCTGAAATGTTGAGTTGACGCTGAGTTCCAGCTGATGCATCGAGACAACCCTGATTTCTGAATCTATCATTGAGGCTATGTCTACCATTGGCTCGGATTACCAGGCCATAGTACCATAGTATGTACCACTTGTTGGGCCTCCAAGACTCACATTAGCGTGCATGGGGTCCTGCATCTTCTCCGCGATGAAGAAGGCAAGTCCAGAAGTGCCTTTCGGCGCGGTACTCGCAGGAACTTTCGTGGGCTTCACGCCCGGATGAGCTTGGTAGAACTCTTCCAAGCGGGTCTTGTACGATTCTTGCTCTTTCAAGAATTCTGCTTTCAGCTGGAAAATGATTGGCGGACTCAGATTGCGGTACGCTCTCAAATTCTTGGAGTGCGTATACCTCCACCGTTACGTTGACTGGTAGAAGACAATCCGATTCTGCGGTACCTGATTGAGCTTCTTGGGTGTGATTGTTTTGTACATTGCCCCGATTTTCGACACGATTTGTCGGTGAGTGAGCTCTGGATACTTTGCTTTCACCTTCGGTAACTGCTCCATGAGGAATCTGGGGAGGAACAATTTCAGGTCATGATTCTAGGGGAAAGCGTTCGGGAAAAATATTCGTTCGTTGTCACGAAGGGGGCAGACGCGGCTGAGAGCTCCACTCACTTAAAGAAGATCGTTGGTGGTCTAGATGGTTTGTCAGGGTGATATTTCCCCGCAACTTTCGCACTCCGAGGACCTTTGCTTAGCCACTGCTCGGCGTCTTCAACAATTTCCGCCATTGTGCGGTAAGTTCTGCAAGATACGTTCGATCGTCATAAATTTGTAGTCCAACAGAAATCTGAGATATAGAGCGCGTGAGCGACATCAGGCAAGCTTTCTCGGTCTCTTGACGACCTTCCTTTCCTCACCGAATATTGGAGCAAACTTGTTGCCATTTGGTGCGACACTCTTCTGAGTCATGTCCCGCGAAGGCGATTTCTTCCCAGTCTAAACGATTTTCGGTTTTGGTGTAGGACGCATTGAGCGCATTTTGAAACCGAAGTGAAGCTCTGCGGAGGAAGTCTCCAATGAGACGACGAATCTCCTTCGATATCAGAGCGTACCTGGACGAGGTGCCCGATGACATACAGCTCCGCACTTGTGTCCAGCAACACGCTACACTGGTCGCCGCTGTGCGGAGAATATGGTCCCGAATCGAGTCACTTACTCTTTTATTCGACTACACAGGGTCTTCAAATCTTCGACGGTCCACTCGTAGAGCATTTGTTCCCCCACAGCCGGACGGACTTTGACGTCGTCATCAGCGTGGAAACTTATGTTCATCATCTCATCCATCTTCGAATTTGAGAAGATCAGTTAGAAACAGGCCGACCGAGCGCAGATCCCGCCACACCAGAGAGGAACGACGATAACGGAAATAACGCTCCCAGGAAATCTCTTACTCCAGTCAGTGGAGGGGAGTCCCGAGTCTAGACGGGATAGAGCTTGTGATTGGTTCAATAACTAGTCATTAATTATTATCGACGGAATATCCATGATACGGTCTGACCGGGGTCGCTGGCGAATTCAAACGTTCGATAATTCGGGCTTATATCAAGACGAGACCGGAGACCGAGGGGAGAAGCGTCACCCGAGCATGCGTACCTTTTTACCCCAGAGTTCGTTTCGTCTCCTGGGGTAAAACACTGACAACAGATGTTGAACGAGACCTGATGTCGATTCTTCGGCTTTTCTTCTGCTTTCGAAGAAAGACACACTTCTCGCTGCTCTGCCCAGCACCAGCACACGCGCTCTTCTGTTTGAGAGAGGAGGCTTCATTCGTAAACAGCACCCGGTTTCGAAAACTTTGGCGCCATTTTTCCTACGGAGGTTTCCGCGCAGGGTCCCCCACCCTAGAGACGGAGAGGATTCGGCAATATGAAAATAGCGAGGGACTCATAAGATTACTTCACTCGGGGTTCTGCCCCGAGCAGAATCGACCTCGCGAGTCGCGAGAGACAAATGTTCCGGGGGGAAGTCCGGATCTCCTCGGTCACCGATCCTCTCATGGCTCATGGGCTACGAATGACCGTGGACGAGACATGGGTTCGTCGGATCATATTATCATAGATTATCTCACAGAAGGATGATACCTCGCAGACCACCACGAAATGCACAATTTATTTTTCATTTTCTCACACTCAACGCCGAGGAAATGGAATGGGCGAAGTGCACCACACCGGCGGAGACTCCCAAGCCTCCAATCGTCATGTATTTCCCTTGTTGGAGTGGCGACGAGCTGTACTTGGTCAGCACCAGTATGGAAGACGTCAGATAGAAGATAAAAAGCTCAAAAAGGATGAGTGTATTGAAGAATAATGAGACGACGTTCCTTCTGATCAGACTAGCGAAGACCATCGTGAACCCAAGCGCCATCGAGAAAAGTGCCGTTCCGAAAAGCAGCATGACTGTAGTGCTGAGCTGCAGTAGAGAAGAGCTGAACGATATGATGAGAATCCCCAGCGACGCTTCCGTCAAGTACAGAACGAGATCGATCACACGCGGGGTGAAGACAGTGAGACTGGAGCTTGCTCTCTCCATCAGGCTCGGGCGTTTCACGAAAGAACGCCCGCTCATGTTTGACAGGTGGAAACCTGGGAGTTCATGGGTGAATTCGTTGTCTCGCTGCAATGGATGCCGTCAAACTAGTGGCAGCATCTCCCGATTCCGTTCCCCTCGAGAGGGGAACGATAATGGAGCGTGGAAATATCCGATCCGCCCATGACACGAAGTCCTTCTGACAAACCGGAGTGCGGTCGGGCCTTCGGTCCACCCTTGACCGGCTCTCATATTCTGTCTATCATCGTGTATTCGTAGTACGAAATTCCTCAGTCCACAAGCCCAAATCCCCAAGTCTCCCCGACCGAAAATAGGCACGATGCATTCTCACGATGCGGGAGAACTTCATCATGATTTAGGGGTTATCAAGCGGTATATATTCTCAGAGGGAGTTGAGAGGAGGAACTCCCGCCAGTCGTGCGTTGCCTCATCCGGCGCCTTAGCGCACTCTCTTGACTTCTTGTTTTGGCAGCATGAATTGATGAAGCATGAACGCACGAGCATGCTGACTTCTCATGATGAGTCGGTACTGGTCGCGGCCAATTGGAACAGCTTTCGATCTGAGATCTCGACGTTTTCGTCAATCTGAGGGAGAGAGTATTCGCGAAGATGAATATTTTGCTCGTCTCGACAGGAGCAATCGTATACCTTCTTTACTTCCGCGGTGGATACGGACCTTCTCGAATTGTTTCATGCTGGCGCTCGAATGGTTTTCGATGAACGAGTTCTCCCCGGGACTTAAAGTATCACCGAGTTTCCGCAACGCGAGGAGTATCTCGACCTTCTCTCGGTTGTAGGGTTCCAACGCGATTTTGGATATTTTCAAGTCTCTCTCCAGCTCCGTGAGTCTTGAAAAGCAGAAGCGCGTGCGAGAAATCAACAATTAGAATATACGGATCGGTGCCTCACCACACCAGAACCTCCGACCTGAGCTGTTGGAACCTCGCTCCGTTCGATGTGAGTTCGTCCATGTACCTTTGTCGAAGCTGCACGGGTTGTTTCTTCGCGAACAATCGAATGATTTCCGGCGTTCGGAAGGCGTCCGAGATGGCTGCTTGGATCGCGAGTTGCAGGCCATTCAAAGTGTCCACGAGGGTGATATCACCTGCAGTCGAGACGTTCAATCAACCACAATCGAATCACGGTGAAGGGCCCCGTAGAGGGAGATATTCCCATTCGGAAAATCGGCTGGACCGTAGCCGGGACGTTCTTGAGACATGATCCGCCCAGACAACTGACCCTTCAGAATTCTATCGAGTGAGGCTTGAAACTCTTTAAGTTGCTCTACCGTGTCCTGCTTCATGTCATTGTACTCCTCTTCGCTGAGTTCGCTCTTCTCCTGCAAGACATGAAAAAATCCCGTTGTCAGCTCGGGAGTTCGATATCCGACGCCTATTTCGGAAGACTTCGTCGAGTGGTTTCCTGTACTCGTTCAGGAGAATGATCTTCGTGCAGAATTTTTATGGGGAAGAAGTTGTGTCATCGGCGAAATTCCTTCTTCTGGGGATTTCCCAAACTCTCCAGGAGCTTGAGCGAGATTCTGACGGAACTTCAGAGTCATCTCACCCATTTCATTAACCTACTCAACGTACGCACCTGTTCAAGATCCGCCAGCTGATCGACCAGTCTCTCGAGTTGCTCCTCCAGCTTCTTCTGAAGTTGCGTGGTTTCCGCCTTTCCTCTCGACATCTGCAATCGAATGCCAAGCTGATAGCCTCCAATCGCGGGGGTGCAAATCTTTCGATTGTTCAAGAATTCGGGAAATAAAAGACAGGCTCTCCGAATTGCATTGACTTGAAGTCGGTTTTCTCGACGCTACAAGGCCGAAGATCTCTCTAGAGTTTCGAAATCCTTTGGAAACACCCCGGCAGACATGGTCAATGATCGAGCTTTTGAGGAAAAATTTCTCGCAGAGGACTCAGGAAGGGAAAGCTCGGGATCTCTGGTCCGCAGGCGTATTCCACGATTTTATTTTAGAAAAACATGTAATGACATTCAATAACATGACGTCGAGTAATCCTATGGGGGTCACGCCCACTTAGGATCATCTCGAATATTATCACTATATTCACAAAATGATATTTTCACGGTCATTCTCCCTAGTCTCCTCATTTTGTCGGAGTACTGGTCTTGTAGAATAGGCTAGGCCTGGCGCTCCCAGACTGCTCAGTCGGGCTGTTTTTCAAAACGGACTCCATAGCCATAGAGGTGATAGGCACCGGGGAAGTTCGCTCCAGACTCCGGGTTTCTGCACGGACATCGAACGAGCCGGAGAGCCGCTTCATTTTTTTTTCATTTGCTTCCTTCATTTTCCTTCCTCTCGCCGACTTGCCGAGCTCCTGCTTCATGAAGACAGAGTTCTTCAGCATCTCCTTCACGCTGCATAATCGAGTTTCCGCAGGATAAATCTGCTTGACAGCTTTCAGATCGTATTCCAAATCGAAAACTCTTCCTTCGAGGAGCCTATCGTTCTTGGTCAAAGCGATTCTACGTTCGACGAGCGCTGGCGTCGATTTACGGACGTGTTCTTCGAGTCGATAGCAAGCGAGAGTTGGCTCGTTGGCAATGATATGCACGTTATCACAAAATTTATTACACACAGACTGAACCCTGTGCTGGAGCTCCGCGTCCGCCGCCGGCGCTTGACGGAATGAATGGTCAGCGATCCTGGAAAGAACACCGAGATCTCGATTAGGGACTGCCGCCCTGTACCCAGCGCCGGGCTCCCGCTCCGTCAGTAATCCGGGAGAGTCAAACTCGGATGAACGCTTTTCTTTCGACAGTTATTCTCGGGTGTGAGACTCCTGAATTTTCCAATGGCTGTATCTAAAAGCTGCAGTTGCACGATTAGGATCTTTGAGACGAACTTTGGTAGTGGTCAAATCGTATGTTTCCGTCGAGCCCTTTTGTCCACCGTCGGTACTCGCAAGCATCGATGCACCATCATGCCATGCGCGATCGCATGAAGTCCCTCAAGACCCAGCTCGAATGAAAGGATGTCTGCCGGCGCAAAGCTCTAGTGGAACATAGTTCAGTGCATCGCAACTCAGTCATCAGCTGGCTCCACCAACAGCGCGAAAGCTCCCACCTATACGTTCGCTCCTGTGCACGATTCTTCATCAAGAGCTGGATAACATCATGCCATTTCCGACGGCTGTTCATTCCACTCAGAGCGGCTCCTTTCCATCGGAAGCGTCCTGCTCAACACCAAGGGGCACTCTCTCGAGCTCGATCCTACTCTAATGATGTAACGGTGAGTAGAACGTGACGAAGCTCTTCTACGAAACCTCGGTTACTTACATTGTGTTCGTTCCTGCTCAGCCTAAAGCTTTGGCTCGATGTCCGCCCAGAGAAACCACGGATATATTTGATGGACAATACTCTGAACAGTAGATGAATGACTCTACGATTGACACATATTACTCGATGGGAACACAACTCTCTCCCTCGATTATTGCTAGCGAGCTCCTCTCCATTCGGCTGTCTGCTGTTTACAGCTGCAGCGACTGCGTTCCGCGACTTTGAATGAGAGGCGCCGAAATCGAGGGGCAATTTACATCCAGCTCGAGCGTAAGTTCCCCTATGGAATGCATTGATCGTGGTTCTCGGATCGAGCCGTTTCGCTGAGTTCCATCGACCCGCCTCCACGACGGTGCGCCTAACGCACGGGGAATCTTAGGGATTGCTGAGTCCTCTGTCCACGACGCAAAAAGGGTGACAGCGAATCGTTCTGCTCCATGGCTACTCTATGAGTCAGCAGGAAGACCGCAATGCCGCGATACAGGATCCGCGATGCGAGATGCACGAAGCTGGAAGTAATAGATTGCGGATCGCGGCACATAGCGCTCGGAGATGATCTATCCTGTTTCGAGCACGTCGACGGTGCAGCGCGTCTGTCGCAACGATCCCGCTCGCGCGGGAGCGGGCGTGAATTCGATCCCTGCCTCGCGGAATCAGTCCAAGGAAGAGCCGGTTCTTCAACGCTACTTGCGCACAAAACTCAGCGCTCGAAGTTATTGCGCGCTCCTTTCCCAGCGCTCAGAGTGTCAGTCACCGTTCTCCTGAGTAGAGCCTCCGAGATTGTCTGAGGCCCACGTTTCCCCAGATGTCGAATTTTTCTCAATCGATTCGTTTCCACCTCAATGAGGTCAAGATATATTTCTCAGGCTGCTCAGATGCATGCTTTCCGCAAGATTTACGTATTTCTCCAATTATCGTTATTTTCTTAGCAAATGAGGAGCTTCTTAACGTTTTAACTGTACTTTTGTCATAGGTCCACTGAGCGCGTAGCGCCCTCACGGCTAGTGGTCAGTAATATTATCACGGCGATTACAACGATTTCTCGACTAACGATTTCTTCGTATCCTATGATTTGTACAGGAGGCTAAGCAATGATTCTCGCGCGAAAAAAATGCTAGAATCGCGCCGTAGTGCGGTGAGGGAACTCGGATTTTCGGGGAGAGCCACGAAATACCATCGAAAATCGCGGGAAAGTGAAAGCATTCATTTTCATCAGGGGACGTACTTGATGAACTCAAAAGGAAGGAGCACATCTTCCTCTGTTGCCAGTCTCTACGAGTGAGACTGGAAACCTCATGTTCTAGACCGGGGATTTTCGGCCGGGGGTCCCAAGACCTGTGACAAAAGGGTCCCTTTCACGTTGAATGCTCATCCTATGCGGTCTTAGCATGAAATGAAGGATACGAAACAGCAACAAAAAAGTCGTCGACTTAAGCATTCATACATGATCATTATTCAAATCAGATAAATATTACAGTAATCGAGATGCAAGGGCTATTTTAGACTCCATCCCAAGAGCTTATAACCAATAGCCAGAGCCCTCAGAGGGATCATACCCGTGCTTGTCGCGGATGAGCAACCCTGAAACTGTCGAAGTCCTGTCATAGAGCCTTCGTAAGAACAAACCCCAAGAATGCTCGGCACAAGAAGCCCGGCGATGGACGGTGCTCCATACCCGGAGCACACAGCAAAAGCCCTGCCACGAATCAACTCAGGATTTTCTTCGTGGAATCGATTCGGAGAAGCCCAGAAACAGGAGATAGGGAACCCGAGCTTTTCCGGAGTCCGGACCCCCAGCGTCAGGGAAGCAGCAAACCCCGAGAAACTCCGGGTCGAGGAATTTGGAAATCATCGGGGATTCATCCGCGGAGCTCTCACAGGTTCCGCTCGTGGGGTGCTCGGGATAAGAGACCCGAGAATCTCCGTGGATCCCGTTTTGCGGATCGGACTTCGATGATTCTCAGGCCTTTTCTCCCGGGGTTTTCCGAAGTTTGGACTCGTGAGGGCTCGCTAATAGGGCTTCGAAAATTCTCGGGCTCTTCAGCCCAAAATTCTCGGAGCTGATGCTCGAGACGGATCTGTGATCGGCGGACAGAACTCGGACTTTCAAAAAGCGCGCCGAGCTTACACTGACGGGGTGGGAACAGATGTTCGCGCGGTCCGATCCAATCAGTGGCGTCTGTCTGGGTTCTCGAGCCTGTTTCCAGGGTCTCTGTTTGCGTACGTTGAGTGGTAGCGCCAGAACCATAGCCAAGCAAGCGCTTTGGCTTGACATCCTATCGCTGCCAAATAGTTTTGAGCAGCGCGGCAAATATGAGCATGTGGGGACCATGGAGTTCCGTTGATTGGTTGCGACCTCCTACGCAAGGTAAAAGCAGAAACGATCGGCTGCGAGTGATTGTTCCGCGACTTTCTCAGATTTTAAGAAGCCTCATCTGAGAAGGTGTCTACACAGCACGCTCTTGTCATGCCTCTCTGGTAGCGATTCCTTTCAATGTCCCGGAAGAGCTTCTCTCGCGTGCGATTTGCCCCGATCGAACTCGGGAGCTACTCGGCTCTTGAAGAATCCAGACTTACGAACTTCACGAGCTTTTTGGCAACTTATGGACAAATTATTATCGAAAACAGAGAATGGCATGTGTTCGAAAGCCTCACGCTCAGAGACCTTCTGATGGCGTTCCTGTTCTGAAGGACTTAGAGCGGATGGGTTCTTGCCGGGGACTTTGTATTCCGAAGTTTCAAGTGCGGATCTATTTTCTCTTCTTACAGCCAGTCGACGGGAAGCTCCTTCAGTCGTGCTTAAGGATCAAGGTGAACTCTCGCTGTGATACTTTTCCCCACTGACTCCCCTCGATCTGACGGGGTTCATGGTTCCGATAATGTGAAAATTGCACATCTTACAGACTGCGCACTGTTCGGCGGAGCTCCGGAATACGACCGGCTGGTCGTGGCTAAATGTCTGTTCTGCGATGTGGTGCGCAGAATTGAAAATATCGCACAACACATGCGTGAGTAACCTCAGATATTGGCTTCTCCCCACGTCTGGTAATCGAGGATGTGACGTTCTGATACTCCTAATGGAGAACCGTGACCGTCCGCGAGAACTAGTTTCATGTATGGTGGTGATGTTTTCTCGCAGTGGATGAACATCAAAATGAAATCAACAAGAGCACTTCGGAGCTTTGTCACGATCGGGTTCATTCAAATCCGGACGACGAAGCCAACCAAGCCGAGACGTGGTTCGTCGAGAGTCACCCGGTCGAAGACGAAACAAAACTGCCTGCCCCTCCGGGAGCCTTCATTGAAACTCTTGTGATTAAGGTTCGTCGGGGCTCGAATGGAGTACATATGCTCTCATAAGCCTACCCCAAGCCCAATTTATGAACGTTGCCGTCGAAGAGCGGTGCCATTAACTAACCGTAATGTATTCCTGTCCAGAAGAGAAATTCTTCGCGAAGACGAGTGAGAATGCCTGATGCACCCGTTGCTCCTACGTCTGATGAACCTTCATCATCGGGTTGGTGTTCTTCATTTCCTCTACCAAATGAAGAAGACGCATCCGAATCGAAATCCTCGTTTCTCGGGGCGTCACTTCGAGAATTCGAATGGGGGCGGATGCTCAAGGTGAAGGTTTCTTTGCAGCCTTAGCCCTTCAAACAGAAACTTTGAGTTCTCTGAAGCGAAGCTCGAACCATAGTATACCGGAACCCGTCCTCAAACGCAAGTTTTCGCTCGAGAAGGACCGAGAATATGATCCCAATGAACACTGTGGTGTCGTCAGCGAGACGAACGGTAAGTCCCCCGGTACTCCGAGCCGCGATCCCGTGCGGTTTCGAGATATTCCCCCGTGTAGGATCCTCGTACAGGATTGTTAACACGAGAGTCGTTTCAGGCAAACCGTGTTGTTACGCGCTCGGAGCCTGCAAAGCCCATCCGGTTCGACATCGGAGAGCGGTGCGGGGTCGGCGGACGAGTTATGATGAGCTCGTGTTGGAGCACCGGGCTCGAGCTATTTCAAGTGTGCCCCCTCTTCCTGAACGCAGCGGCACAGAGATTTCGGAAGGGTCGCTTTCGGCAGAGTCTCCGGCGGCGTCCTTAGCGGGAAGCAGGAGCGATCCGCAAGAGTTCGAGAGCTCGTCGGAGCTAGAGCATCAAAGAATTCCGACGCTATCGAATGGAGTCGCTCAGGAAATTCTCGAACCTTCCACCACGAACGAGTTCGCTCCAATCACACCCCACACAGACAAATCACCCCCGAGACTGGGGATGCCAAATGAAACCGACGTTCAGGGAGAAATAGCTTTCTTAGCCAGTGATGAAATCAGTAGTGAACTCCGGTCGTCGTGTGAAGTTTCAGCGGACGCCATGGTTTTCTCAGGAATTGACGTTCCCCACGAAAACAGAACCCCTTCGGAAACCGAAGGTCGTAGTAGATTCACTTTCGAAAACTCATCCACAAGAACAGACGGAACCGATGATGTGGGCATGATGGCGGAGGATCTGGAAATAACTTCGGAGGAGATTCTGGCGACCACAAATATGAACGAAGTGCCAATGACAACCGGACGGATTCTACATATCACTGACGGAGATCTGACGGATGACGTATCGAGCTACAGCGACGGCTCAAAAGCGACAGATGGGCTCACAACAATTTACGAAGTCATAGCGATCGACCCTCAGGGGTCGATAGGTGATCTTACCGTGGGAGACGGGGCCACAGGAATGAATGGGGACAATACTCTGCTGGATGAAGCCTTCATATTGAGCAGAGCTCCTTCGGAGAACGGAATTTACGTCGTTGGGACACCGAAGTCCGAACAAACAAACGGCAGCGCATTGACCTACTTAAATGATTTCTCTCCGGATAAGAGTCAGGCCAATGTTCCGAGAGGAATCGCCACGGAGCAGGCAAGCAGCGGTGCGAGGTTCGAAATTAAATCGAGATCTGGGAAAGGCGAGTTCCAGCTCGGCTACGCGCCGAATGGCGTCGGCAAGAAACTACCCTTCAAATACAATCCAGATGGAAGCGCAGAAGCGGCGCCAGCTCTCCTGGCGGACCATGCAGCTTTGTTGGGCCCCATGAGCTCGGATCACATACGGAATCAGGATGACCCTCCGCCGCTGGGCATCGTCGCCTCTAGAATCGGGGAAGACTTCAAATCGGACGCACAATGCAGATCAAGTGTTTTTCTCGACGACAAAGCCAATCGGTTCGCCGTGATAGTTGATCCAAACAAAGATACGATATTAGGTAGTTTGTTATTTCCTAATAGGTACGCAGCAGCGGCAGCCTCAGACGACATGTCCGAGCTCAGCCTGCGCAGCACAACCAGCTCAACAGAACAGTTGTTCTCCGATCCAGCGAGTGTATCCGGAAGCAGTCCGGCTCGAGATGGCAAGCTACGGAATTTACTGACGATAGGCAATTCTAGAAGTCGGTCGAAACCTTCTCACCGGCGCACAGAACGCGGCACTAGTCAAGACTCCCCTGGATCGAGCAGAACTCTCGCTGATTCTCATGCATCGGGGAGCGGGAACGGCGTGGTAGAGATCCCGATTGGAAAATCCCAACTCCCCGCTTGGATGATGGCGGAATCCAAGGCGAATCAATTGAATCGACTCTGCAGACTGAAAGGCGAGAATCTACCGGAATATCTCCGGGTTTATCTGGAGAGGTCACAACTAGCTGATTTGCGAGATCAGCAAAGCTCACAAATTTCTATATCGGATGATCTGTCGGAAGTTCTAGAATAACACATTGGGGCTCATCGGGAGAAGAGTTTGCGTCTGGAGACATTTGCTTAGACCCATTCGCCTCAATACGATTTGCCTCTGGTTGATGTTGTTAGAATCCTCGAAACGTTTTTTTTATGACGTTCCTAATAAGTTCAGAGAGACGCTGAAGTCTCTCGACGCCTTCCGATTGATCATTTCAGATCCATCGAGTCAGCCTTCCATGGATCATTACACTGACGTTTACACAAAGATCTCCCCTCTGCATGTGACTGGCTTCTTGAGAATCGACCTCGGTACATATCGAAATTCCCTTAGTTGAGGGAAACGTTGAATGTTAGACATTCAATTCTCGCGGGAATCGTTCGCAGAACGGAACTCTTGGAGAGGATCTTTTGTTTCTCAAGATTTCGCTGTTTAGGTAGATGAGGATGTTTCCTTTATTGTGATTTTAGAAACTGCATGGACATTGCTTGTGGTAGAAAAAGGTTGCTGTGGGCAATCGTCTTTTTTGACCTCCCCCGCCCTGAGTCAGTCACCGTCGAAATACTTGGAGCCACAAAGAGTTTTTTATGAGATAGAGTTATAAATGCTTAGAGAAATGTTTATGCAGAGATGCATGTACTATATACATTCATGTACACACATTTGAATATAGTGAAATAGCAGAGACTTCCCGTGTTATGATCTAGCGCAAGGGGTACACAGAGCTCGATGCGTCTTAGAGGCGCCGCGCCGTGAGCGACGGCGTACGATCGCCGCAGTCATTCTACCGGGCACAACCCACGATTTTTGTTCTCGGCGAATTCGTCTACGACTCGTTTTGGATTTCCGATGAGGGTGTCGATCAGGTGTCTCTCTGACGACAAGAAAGCGAGGCCAGAGAGCCTCGGATCGGCCATCGAAGCACGCGAGTATGATTTGATCCTCCGTGGAGCACTGGAGCTCCTCTCACAGGACGCTCTTCTTACGGGAAAGAAAGGGCCATTCTAAGATATTTGACGAGCTCCTGGAAGCCGGCATTCAGTGAGAGCAAAATCTCCAGGCGTTCCAGGGACGATCTAAGCTTCCGTTCGTCCATGAGACTCTCGGAATCTCTAGCTGTCCGACGATTTCATCCTCAACGGTGTGGAAATCGATGTTAATAAATTAGTCAGTGGATTTGCGGCAGAACTGCTCCAATGTGTTCTCGTCCGAGAAGTTTCCACAAGAGGGCTCTCTATTTCAGCGGATAATCCATCGATGATTCTGAGGAAAAAATCCATGCCTCATTTTCTGGTACCAACGTTGCATCTCTCAATCCGATAGAGCTCCTCGGGATAAAGTTCTGACGGTGTTGCGATGGAACACGCCTTGCTCGATCATATCGGAGCACGGACCAAAAAATTCGAGAATTCAGAATCGCTGCTCGTCGCGAGAGCTCTTTCCGAGAGCTTAACCCGCCGCCTCCTTTTGGCGAGTCAAGTGCCCCTAGCTCCCTCTGCGACTGCCTTCGAGTTGAAAGGCACTGATCGGGCTCCCGATGTTTCCATCAATGAATCTGCTTCGGTTAGGGATCGAGAGAGGAGAGAGATGGAGAGATCAAAGTGGTAGAGCTGAACATCCTCACCCTCACCGAAAAAAGAAACATTCCACCGCTCGGCGCTAATTGGCACCCTCGAAGAGCGTCCCATCAGAGCCGACTTAAGTTTTCGACGGCACTTCTCGGAAACTTCCCGCAAATTCCTTAGATCGTCGCGGGGTCAGACGGGTGACACACAAAATGCCGATCACGAGTGGCGTACCCAGGATTTTTCTTGGGGGGGGGGGGCGTGGATCGGGTCTCCGCGTGGGGCTGAAATCCAATATGGCCATTCGCTCCTATACTACAGTGTTACGAAGAAACCATCTGGGAGGGGTCTATAGCCCCTTTAGCCCCCCCCTGCGTGAGCCCCTGCCGATCACCCACGCCGACTTTCCGTCCATGGGGAACCGGCTCCGCGACTTCGGCGAAGCGGACAGTTCGGAGTTCTTTCGATCCCTCCTGATCCCCGAAAAAAAAGAGGGAGATCGGAGAGATACGTGCCGGATCATCGGAAATCGAACATTTCCCGAAGTTCGACCTCAAATCCATTGAATCCTCTCGATTACAGCTAGCCGGGAGCGCACGTCCCCGGACCGACGTGCGTCGCCGTCGTCCGACGGCAATCGTTGGGGTTAGAGCCAACGCGCATGAACGTAGCGCCTATTGAGTCTCTCATGAGCGAATGTTCCAAAACAAAATCCCAAGGGGGGGATCCGCGACTAGCCTTTTATGAAGGAGTCATATCCGACGCGTCTTACATACGCCAGACCTTGATATGACGTTAGACGCTGCCAGATATATTATTATCGATGTTCCCCTCATTCCGATGTTGGTATAGTCTTAGTGATTATGATAACCTTCATGGAGGTTCCGTCCATCGAATGGGGACGACTTATTCAAGAAGAATAATTCGTACCCAGAATGAAGACGCTGTAAGGTAGCCAATCGCGTGTTTACAACATACAGAATATAGCTCCATCGGCGCGAGCTCAACAATCATCTCCGATCTAAGAGAATGTTCCGGCATCGACATCTGGCGATCTCACTCGAATGAAAAAATTATTTCCGTCCTGCGGAGTTTATATGTTCCACAGGTCGTTGCAGCATAGCAATATGAACGCGATGAAGCATCCATAAGTATGGCATCGACAGCATTCCACCTGAACGGTGATCGGACGGAAGAATTTCCCTGAAACATCGTATACGATCAGTACGCCCCCCCTCTCTCTTCGAGTGGCTCCGGAGGGGGAACTACGGGATCAATGGGGTCAGCTGCAGGCCGGGGCTTTCCAGCGCGAGTCCAGCTGGGCCGTCATCGAGTAGTTTCCTCAACCAATTTGGCGCTTGAAATTAACGAAGATGCTTTCGCGAGAGCGAGCAGATTACCTCCCACGCAAGCGTGCCTACGGGAAGATGATGAGGGTAATCGCTTTCGGAAAGATATCATGCGTAGCGTGCGAGCGATCGGTCCTCAAGGATCCTACAGATCCTCCAGGTTCTCTGGAATTCTCGTCCTCGCATGCAAAATCTCTCCTTATTAGCATGTTGCACACGGT